>NC_056736.1:768185581-768325581 GCF_019279795.1 Protopterus annectens
CACACACAATATATATATGTACCACACACACACACACACACACACACACACACACACATACACACACACACACACACACACACACACACACACACACACACACACACACACAAACACACTCACACACACACACAAATACACACATCCGCACTTCCCATTCCCTACCTAACACTCCTACTGCAAGCAGCCACACACACACACACACACACACACACACACACACACACACACACACACACACACACACACAAATACACACACAAATAGACACACATCCATACTCTACATTCCCTACCTAACACTCCTACTTCAACCAAACACACACACACATCCACACATGCCCAAACACACACACTCACACACACACACACACACACACACACAAATACACACACCCACACTCTCCATCACCTACCAAACACTCCTACTGCAACTAGCCTTCCCCACACACAAATACATACATCCACATTCTCCATCTCCTTTCTAACACTCCTACTGCAACCAGCCACACACACACACACACACACACACACACACACACACACACACACACACACACACACACACACACACACACACACACACACACTGTGATACACATACATACTTTCAGACACTCATACACACCACTCCTTCTTTACTAAACTTTACTAAACTTACCTGCAATATGGTTTTCCTGTTGACTACTGTGGCTGACCACAGCATTTTGGTCAAGTTAATTTTCATTGCTGGCTGTGCTAATTTACACAGTCGAGTCATTCTCTAAATCAATCTGCAGTGTAAATCAGTTACTGTAGTCATTTATTGGGGAGGCCAAACAGCTGTTTAGCATTGGCTGCACCCTCAGAATGCATCATTATTTTAAATCACAGTCAGCCAGACCACCTACAGTGTCAATTCTTCTGATTATGTAAAATCTGTATAGTGGGATGGCTACCATGAGGGACTGGTCATTCATGGTGGGGCTTCTGCTCACAGAAGTCCTTTCTGTAGTACATGGGTTTGGTTCAATGTCACTGCATAGTATCACTTGGATGGCTGATGGGGAATATTTTTGAACTAGCCAGTGTCTTACTTTTTCTGCCATTAGCATTTCTTATTCATGTGTGATTTTGTGAGCTGATATGTATTTATTGTGGTAGATGTTGATGTGATGATAGGAGGTACTGCCAGCCCTGCCAGGAGAAGTAGGACAGTAAATGTTTGTCTTGTACCAGCACAGCTAGCTGGAATTTTGTAAATAATTATGCCATTTTTATATCAAACTGATTTGTACAAATGCTTGTGCTGAAAATGTATTTGTGAGACTTGCTGGTTTTAAAAAGTATCAACAGTGCACCCTGCTGGAATGAAAATAAATTACATGTATTACTGTAAGTGAATTAAACATTTTAGTAGTGTATATTGGGACAGCAAATGCCTTAACCAGCTAGCTGATTTTAAGAAAATAAGGAAATATAAATGAGCTGTTAAACCATTAAAACAGCACAACACAATGCTGAGTAGGGCTGGAGATATTAGGTCTGGAAGAAGCCTTTGTTCATTAGCTCAGTAAAAAGAGGGGAACCCCAGGCACTGCCATAAACATTTAGATGTGTATTGTAGCAATCTGTGCTAAGTTCCTGTCTCAGCTTCAAAGGGGAACACTGCAAAAACTTAGAGTCAGGTGACCAGATGAGATAATTCTTCAAGGCATCTTAGATATTATATTTTACAGGGAGTAATCTCTGAGGAGGGAGTATTCTGTGCTGGGAACTTGACTAGAAAGACTTTAGTAACCACTGTTTACAGGCCACAGGAGTTCAATATCCACACCACTGAATCCTGACATGTTATGTGGTGATCCTACTACTGACAACCAATATGTGATGACCCACCACTGGACCAGTAATCAAGGAGCCTCAATCCTCACCACTGGCACCAGTGGGAGACATACATTGGGAGGATGACAAGTACACATGCAGTATTTCCAGATGCAACTCTCTGCATCAAGTGCAATTTCCCTTATGAGTGCACAGAGACCAGAGTCAATCTGAGGCTGGTTTCTCCCTCTTTCTCCAGAACCCCATTAAGACTCCCCACTGGCACAGCTATAGAGTTGAGTCATTAGCCAGAGTTCCAAGCCAAGTCCTCCAACACTCTCTCGGTTCAACCAGTGCTTTGTGTCCCTGCCCAAATAGTTCACACACACACACACACACACACACACACACACACACACACACACACACACACTCTTTGAGATTTTTGATTTACACACACGCACACACACACACACACACACACACACACACACACACACCCACACACACAAACACACCTGGGAAAAGCTGGCACAGGTTTACTGGCTATGCCTCCTTTTGCCCAGACTATAAGGTAGTTTTCACTGCCATCAGAACCCTTCTGCCAGCTACCTTAAGGCTTAACAATGGGTGTCCAATCTTACTATGTAATATTAATATTAATATGAATGGTAATTTGACCAAGAGCAAGGCTGTTAGGAGTGGCCCACACAGTGTCACCAAAAAAAACATGCGGGTACTCTCAAAACTTAAATATCTCTACACAGATCAGCCACAATGAAAGGTTTAAATATATTTAATAATAAATAATAAAAGAACAAGACAATACTAAATGTATATTCACAGTGACATCAGAGTTCATAACCACAGGAGATATTTAAAACAACATTGCAGGACAGTCTCAAATAAATAAAGAAAAATATCTAAACTTAGGGTCATTATATTCCTGACTGTGTCCTAGAGAATCATACTATAACCTAAGAACTTACTAATAGAGCAAGGCAGATGTGGTGAATGGCTCTTCTAGTTGTTGTCAGGTTCAAGACAGAATATCAAATGCTCTGTCTCACTAAGAGACTTCTTAAAGTAATGTCTGAAATGTTACTGCTAGAATAGCTTGCAGAATGATATCACTTCTTGTCATCTGACTCTAGTTCCCAGGTGAAACCCCTACTGCTGGAAACTAACAGTATTTACCATCTATCTTTGAAAATACATAGACCTTAGACCTTTAGCAGGTGCTGAAAGTCAAAAACAATTGCGTTCCTTCATGCTTTCAAGACTAGTAATGGATTCACCCTAAAGACAATACAGAATTTCTCAGCACAGACCCTGTGTCTCTAGCTGCATTGAAAAAAAAAACTGAACGATACCATATTTTATTGCATAGCATGTAAAGTAATTTAATTTCAGCTATTTTCCTAAAATTTTGCTGGACTGAAGTTAACCTCCTATATTCCAGTTTCCACTGTTAAAATACATACATTTAGACAGTTACAATAGTGCATGTACATTTCTGTTTTCTTCCACTAGAGCACACTGTGGATATATTTCAGACACAAACACTTTATAAAATACCTTTTTAACACACACACGTCTGTACAAGCAGTTTGATATACACATAACATAGAGTCCTAATACATATGTAACACAAGCATCTTATCTAAATCATTTTGATATTCACCAATGACATATAATTATTTACAAAATTCCAGCTAGCTGGCCTGGCAGCATCTTTTTTCATCACACTTCTTTCCCCCTTCAAAGACTCAAGCTAGTTTTTCAAGTGACCCTTGAGAAATGTTACTTGAAAAGGATGAGCCTATCTGGGAGTACATTACCCCATACCTTGTCTTGAGATTCCAGCTGCCTTGGCATTGCTGACGTCAGTACAGTACTGCACTGTCATATCATATGCCTGCAATCCTAGGCTCCACCATAGTAACTTGGGATTTTGCTGACTGACTGGCTCCCTGTAGCCATAGATACCCCTCTGACTCCTCCTGCCTTCTACTGCAAATACTTAGCACCAAGACCTTCCTATCATGGTAAGGTTTCATCATGTTAACATGGTACAGTTTGTGCTCCTGCCTCTTGCCTAGCAGTTCTACCATGCAGTTAACATCACAGACCTTCCTTACCACATTGAAGGTTCCCTCCCAAGTTGTATGCAGCTTGTTGTGTCTGACAGGAATGAGAACCATGACCTGCTGCTCCACAGCATATTCTATAACTTGAGCCTTCCTGTCATATGAAACCTTTTTTCTGCTGCTGGGCTTCAGCCAGGTTCTCCGGGGCCAAGCCCATGAGTTCCCTGAGCCTTGTCCTGAGGTTTAGGACATATGCCACAACAAACTCTTTGTGGAATACACACTCACACTCCCACTCATTGTGAATCAAATCTAGAGGTTTCCTCACCCAATGCCCACACAGCAACTCAAAAGGTGAGAAACTTGTGGAATCCTGGGGCACATCTCTGCAAGTAAACAACAGATGGGGCAAATATTTGTCCCAGTCCCTCTTCAGCTGGTCTGCAAATACCTGGAGCATGGTCTTTAATGTAGAGTTCAACCTGTCCACCAGCCCATTAATCTGGGGATGGTAGGGGCTGGTCTTTAGGTGCTTCACCCCACAGTGCTTCCACAGACAAGCCAGCAGATCTAACATGAAACTGGCACCTCTGTCGGCCAGTATTTCTTTTGGGAAACCTACCCTGCTGAAAATCTCTAACAAAGCATTTGCCACCTTTTCTGCCTTGATGGAGGACAGAGCAACCACCTCAGGGTACCTGGTAGCATAATCTACTACCACTAGGATATACTTCTTCCCTGTGGAACTTGGGGTACTCAAAGGCACCACAATATCCATAGCTATCTTCTGAAATGGCTCTGCAATCACTGGCAAAGGTATCAAAAGAGCTTTCACCTCATCTCCTGTCTTATCTACTTTTTGGCACTGCTCACAGGTCCTGCAGTACCCTGTTACATCCCTGGAAATTCAAGGCCAATAAAAGTTCTGCATAATATGTCTCATTGTACTCTTTATGCACATATGACCTGCAAAGGGAATGTCATGGGCTATGGCTAGAAGTGCCACATGGTAGGCTCTTGGCACTACTAACTGCTGTATTCTCTCACCCTCTAGCCCTCCCTCAGGGGTCCACTCTCTATACAGTAACCCTTTTTCCCAGTATACAGATTCTCCTTTTCTTTGAGAATCAGGTGCCTCCATGGCTACCTCCCTCAATCCTTGTAATGTAGGGTCTGAGAGATGAGTCTGTCTTAATTCTTTCTTTGTAACCCTTCCCAACTCCTGTTCCACAGGAAGTCTGGTATCTTCTGATGGCAGTGCCTCACTGTCAGCCTGCGCAGTACTACTCACATCTGCCGTTGCAGTCACTCTGTCCAAGGGAACATCAGTACTCACAAGCAGCTGTGGCTTACCTTCATTCTCACTGCCACAGGGTAGCTCCCTCCCTGAAGTAGCCACCCCATCTGTCCTGACTTCAAGTGTGTGGTCTCTCGGGATCCCGCCCAGGCTACCAGACCCAAATGCTTGTCTCCAAGCCTGACTGCATGTAACTGCATGCACACAAGGTACTGCATTATCAAAATCATTCCCTATCAGGACATCTGCAGGGTTATCCTCAAACACACCTACTTGCTTGCTTCCTTTTCCACCATCCCAGTCAAGGTGAACCCTAGCCAAAGTTATTTGGAATGGGGTCCCTCCTAAAGCTCTGACTGGCGCAGACTGCCTAAGGATGTTGTGCTCCTCTTTAACCATTGCAGGCTTCACAATGGTTAGGTCATAGGCTGTGTTGCTCTTAGCAATGGCCTGTTTCTCATCTATTAAGATAGGATATAACATCTTTTGGTAGTCTGGTACCCTTGTTGTCTCCAGACAACTTACTGCTGGAATTCTGTCATTCTTACTTACTGGCTCCCCTACCTTTTGTTCCCCACCTTGCCTCTGTGGATATCTATATGCTACATGGCCCCACTGGTTACATTTCAAACATTTAACCCTTAATCCAGCCATGAACCTGAACTAGTGGCTTTGCCTGTTACTGGCCACTGGGGTGGTTTAGGCTGCCCACCATGGGTTACCTTACACCCATATGCAGCACTGGGTATCACTTTCCTGTGCAGTGATGCCCTGTTTGCTAGGTATATGTCTCCTTTTTCCTCAACACGTCTGTGGTATTGCATTCCCTATTTGCCAACCAGATACTCATGTCCTCTGGTAAAGTGCAAAGGGCTTGTTCCCTCATGAAAAGGTCTGACAGCTCTTCAAAAATGGTGACCTGACACCCACTCATCCACTTTTGAAAATAAGTGCTTATCTCAGCAATATATTCACATACACCTTCATCTGCCTTGCACCTACGTTCACAGAACTTTTTTCTATAAGCATCAGGTGTTAACTTAAAACACTCTAATAAACAATTTTCAGCCATATTATAATTTAAGCAATCAGTATCATTCAATTTAAAAACAGCAGTTACAGCATTACCATGGAGTAAGGGGTCAGGAACTGTACCCAGAGCCCTTGGTCAATATTATACTGTTTACATACTTTTTCAAACATATATGACCTTTGATACCATTCCACACTCAGGAATCAGAAAAACTTACTAAGCTAGGCATCAACTCTTATATCACTAGGTGGGTTGCAAACTGGCTCACAGATAGAACCCACAGTGTGAAAGTAGCTGACTCCATGTTAGATTGCTGACTAGACATGAGTGGAGTCCCACAGAGTTCATTCCTGGGTCCTCTCCTGTTTGGTATCTACTTCTCTGAAGTCCAGGCCAACATGAAGGGACTCTGGCTGATAAAGATTGCAGACGATTGCAAGTTGGGAGCTATTGTTAACTCCCCAAGTGATGTTGACATCCTGCAGAAAGGTCTCACTGAGACCAACGACTGGTGTCAGAACCATGGCCTTAAGCTCAATGTCAAAAAATGTGTTGTCATCCCCTTTGGTTAAAACCATGGGTCCCATGAAATATCACATCGATGGTAGACCACTAAACACAGAAGGCATTATAAGAGATCTGGGAACACAGGTTGACAGCAACCTCTCTTTTGACCACCACATTGCCACTGTGGTCAAAAAGTCCTTCTATGTGGCACATCTGATTACTAAGGGATTTGTATCCAGGAAGAAAGAGGTCATTGTCTCCCTCTACTCTTCCCTCATTAGGCCAATCAAGTACAATGCCCCATTTGGCATGTACCTCAGTATAAACCTGCAACAACTGGAGAGGCCGCAAAAGTACCTCACAAAGATGATCCTAGGCCTTAACACTTATCCTATATGGACAGACTCAAAACTCAACTATTCTCTGTCTCATATCATCTACTTACAGGCGATCTCTGCTTGACATAGAAAGCCATGTCTGACCCAGCTCTCTTAGAAATGCTACATCTAATGAAATTCCAATCCCTCCACACCACACACTCTAGAGACCTCAACCTCATTACCACAATCAACAGAACATGCTGCAGGGACAGGTTCATAACCCAGAGACTGCCCATGCTATGAAATAGACTTCCCATACATGTCAAACAGAGCACCTCACTGGCCCTCTTAAAGAGAAATCTTGATGAGTGGATGGGAAATAGAAAATTCACCCCGGGGATCACTCCAGTGGCTCTACTCGACAGAGGCACTGGGAACTAATGTTGTGTGGCACAATGCCAGGGTAGTCCTATGGGTCTCCAGGGCCATTAGCCTAGTACACACCTATGAACCTATGAATAAAACTATCAAAATTATCACCCTCTGTGAACTGTGGAAGAAATTTACTGATGTTTATTGCTTCTGGTGTTTGGTTACTTCCTTCCCATGACCTCCATGAGTACGGTGAACAGTCAGCATCTCCTTTTCATGTTGCCGCTGCCTCTCATTTTCTTCCATCTCCAAACATCTCAGTTTCTCATTTTCTTTGGCTTCCAGATGTCTCATTCTCTCTGCTGATTCTAATGCCATCTGTTTCTCCTTTCCTTCAGCCTCCAAATGCTGCAGTCTTTCTGCTTATTCTTTTTCCAACCATTTGGCCTCCAGTTCAAGTCTCTTTAACTCCAGATGGATTTTAAGTCCTCTGAGGCAAGGTTGAACTGGTCATTTTTCTGAGAGCTGTACATCCCCGATGTCAGTCTGGTTGTCTTTCTGGCTGCTGGTCTGTGCTGCAGGTGTGATTAAGGCTGTAATCATTTCCCCTTTAGTCAGGTTGCCATGCACCAGTCCTTTGGCTTGGCACATCTCAGCCAACTGGCTCCTTGCCAGCTTGCTATAATTCTCTGCTGACATCCTTGCCTGCTCTTCTTGACTAACTAAGCTAATAAAAAATAAATAAAACTATTATGATATGAAACTCTGAATATTCACTGTGTGGCTGCTTGAGAGTACAAACACCTTCTTTAGTGACCACTGTTTACAGGCTACAGGAGTTCAATATCCACACCACTGACTCCTAATATGTGATGTAGTGATCCCACCACTGACAACCAATATGTGATGACCCACCACTGGACCAGTAATTAAGGAGCCTCAGTCCTCACCACTGGGACCAGTGGGACACATACACTGGGAGGATGACAAGTACACACACAGTATTTCCAGATGCACTTCTCTGTGTCAAGTGCAATTTCCCTTAAGAGCACAGAGAGACTGCAGTCAGTCCGGGGCTGGTTTCTCCCTCTTTCTCCAGATCCCCAGTAAACCTCCCCACTGGCACAGCTATAGAATTGAGTCTTTAGCCAGAGTTCCAAGCCAAGTCCTCCAACACTATATCTGTCCAACCAGTGCTTTGTGTCCCTGCCCAAGTAGCTGACACCCCCCCACACACACACCTGAGAAAGGCTGGCACAGGGTTACTATGCCCCCTTTTGCCCAGACTATAAAGTAGTTTTCACTGCCATCACAAATGTGGAAGTTGTTCCTTCTTGTTCTTCTTCCAAAAACTCAGGGCAAGCAGTTGCTTAGCTGCAACCCCCACAGATAGGGAAGCCTCTTTCTTTTCTTTTCTTTCTTTCTCTTTTTTTTTTTTTTGTAAATTGAGGGTGAGCAGGGCAGGTTTTCATTTTTGTTTTTTTTTTGAATATATAAGGTCAGTCACAAGCCCTGGTCTGTAGACCCCTAGAATTTATTGTACAGACCGCAGGGGTCCATGGACCATAGTTTCAGAATCACTGTGTTAAGTGAATCTGTGTGATTCAGAAAGCATGGCTACACAATGATGCTGGCTGGAAAACATGGCTAATGACCATATAATGCACTGTGGTGTAAGATAATGAAGTAAAAAAAACATGTTGGAACAATTCAGAAATGTATAAATGATGTGCAACTACACTGGACACACATTAGCAATGACCACCATCATATGCTCCTGTTCAAGCAGAAAACAACTCTAAACAAATATGGTATGGGTTACAGCACCAATTGTGGCTAGCCTGTACATCAGACATAGGCAGCCAGTTCAAAATCTTACAAAGGGCACAGTTATCATGGTGTGCACAGGTGAGGGAGGCGACACAGGAGCTGATGTCTTTGACAGAGAAGTGTGGGAGTGGGAGTACTGATATGTGGCCACAGTTATGGTCAGTGTGTTAATGTATGGTGATTTTGGGGGGTTATTGGGTCAAAAGGCCTGGCACAGTGACTACTGTGGATTAGTGTGGGCAGAGGTGATTTGTCTGTGTTTCCACAGGGATGCAACATCAGTACATAGACCGGCACTGTGGTGTGGCATACCAGACATGTCCAAGGTTGGCATGGCAGTGGGGTAACTCTCACTCATATGCCCCCACACACAAGAAGTGGCATTGTCAGGAGTTTCACTGATTGATCCATGACACTGGTAAGATGTAGGATGTAGTAAATCCAAACACAAGTGTACCAAATGCCCAAACTTGTCCACAAAAAAATAATTTATTATGAAGCGTTTTTTGTCACTGTGGTACATTGACTTCATCTGACATCTGATGAAGTCACTGTACCACAGTGACGAAAAGCGCTTCATAATAAATTATTTTTTTGTGGACAGGTTTGGGCATTTGGTACACTTGTGTTTGGATTTACTGTTTCTTTATTATATCCAGTTTGTCGAGTGTGTTGAAGATGTAGGATGTAGACTGGCTATCTGAAAATGACCAGTGTCTGCTGCAGTAGGTGTCAGCATGGCCATAACCATGGGTAGGCCTCTCCCGGGTTAAACACTTACACAACAGATGCAATACTGGAAGTTCTACTACTTTGGGAGCAGAACCTTGCCTGTCCATGGTGAAGTTAGGAAACTTCTGTTGATGTTGCAGATGACCATCCTCAAAGATGGCCCCTTGCTTCTAACAGAGGATGGAGAACAAATAATGCACAGTCCAATATGTCATTCATCATGTCCAAGGAGTCACGCGCGTACACACACACACACACACACACACACACACACACACACACACACACACACACACACACACACACACACACATGCACACATGCACACACACACACACACACACACACACACACACACACACACACACACACACGCACACACACACACACACACACACACACACACACACACACACACACACACACACACACACACACACACACACACACACACACACACACACACACACACACACACACACACACACACACACACACACACACACAGACACACACACACACACACACACACACACACACACACACACACACACACATACACACACACACACACACACACACACACACACACACACACACACACACACACACACACACACACACACATACACACACACACACACACACACACACACACACACACACACACACACACACACACACACACACACGCATGCACACACATGCACACACACACACACACACACACACACACACACACACACACACACACACACACACACACACACACACACACACACACACACACACACACACACACACACACACACACACACACACAACTCATGCAGTCCCATAAGTCTGTGTACCCTGTCTGGATGACCCTCACAACCTATCTTAAGGCCATGGTGGAACTCACCTGTGCCTCCATGATGGCCCTGCTCATACATTGTGGGGCAGATACTGAAAGACCAACCTCAGTGGGAATACAGTAAATATATCTTATGTGGGCACTGCTACTGATCCCCTGCATGGTACCTTTTACCCACAATGGTCAGACGCAGGTTCTGAGATGTCTATACCTAAGGCCACCACACTTCACTGATCTACATTGTCCCCATCAACTTGTCCATTCTCAGATAGTAATGTGCCATGTGTAGGTGCAGGCAGAAAGACTGTGCCTAAACTGTGAGAAGGGGATGCAGGGGTAATAATCTATGTGTCTGACAAACATTCTGCATCCCTGAACTGTGCCTGGTTATCCCCACCATCATCATCAGAGGCAAAGGATCCTCCAGCATCAGGCATGGTAATTCCACATTACAACTAAACATGCAAGAGATACCATTACAAATATAAAGAAAGATAACCGTGCAACCGTGGCCATACATTATGTAGGTGGTTAGTGTACCTAGACACCAGATGTACCTATACAGAATATGTGAGAATAGTATTGTAAACTGTAATGTGACCTACAGTTGCAAATAAGAGACATATTGAAAGTAAGACTACATACTTGTGGAGTCCACTGTTGAAATCCTGTCAGGCGGTATTCTGAGTGAGGCCAGGAACTCTCCTGTCTGTCTAAGTGGTAGTACAGCAGATGGCCCACCACCTATAGCCTACCACCCCCATGTTAAGGCCTCTTCAATGTTGGTGGCATTTCTAATAATTTCACTGTCTCAGATTTGCAGACCTGGCCATGCACAGTATTCATATTGTGAACAATTCCAAAAAACATAGTCTCCCAGGGAGTAAATGACCCGTGCACCACACAAAATCCAATAATAATTATAAAAAAGAGAAAAAGGTGCTGGAGCAAACCAAGGCTGCAAAACTGAGAAGTCATCCACCACTGGAATAAAACAACGATATCCACAACAAGTAGGTTTATTAAAAAACAAAGACAGTGGACCACTTATATTGTGAACAATATTTTGCTATATATGGTTATGAAAGGGGATGTCAGCATTTTGCAAACCAGTGAGCCAGATACCATGGAGATGGAAAGCCTGTAGTTATACTTTATTCTGAGCTTTAGTAATATGGATCTGCTTACAGCTAATTGTGTCTAAGCCACTTCAGTAATATGGATCTGCTTGCAGCCAATTGTGTCTAAGCCATATCCCTGCATATATGGAAAAAATGAAATTAGCAGCCACAGTCCTATATGGGAACTACTCATTCTGTCATGATGACAAACTGAAATGCTGCCAGCCCAGCTAGCTAGAATTTTGTAAATAATTATATGTCACTTGAAAATATTAGTATGATTTATATAGAAATGTGACACTGCCAGCCCAGCTATCTAGAATTTTGTAAGTAATCATATCTCATTTGTGAATATTAATATGATCCATAAGCTTGTCTTACAAATGTAAGAGAACTATATGTTATGTGAATATTAAACTACTTGTGCAGAAGTTTAGGTTTGTGAAGGGCCGATCTTGTCTCCTGAACCTGATTGACTTCTTTGAATCAGTCTCCAGAGCCATGGACAAGGGTAAGGTGGTCCACACAGCCTATCTAGACCTTGCCAAGGCCTTTGACACCACCCCCCCACTCTGGAATCATAGATAAACTTACTAAGTTGGGCATTAATCCCTATGTCACCCAATGGGTTGCTAAATGGCTTACTGATAGAACCCACACTGTAAAAGTAGCCAACTCCAAATCCAGCTCCAGACAAGTGACAAGTGGAGTACCTCAGGGTTCAGTCCTGGGGCTGCTCTTGTTTGGCATCTACTTCTCTGAAGTACAGGTCAAAATTAAGGGACTCTGGCTAACAAAGTTTGCAGATGACTGCAAACTGGGAGCCATTATTGAATCCCCAAATGATGTGGATACTCTACAAAAGGGCCTTACAGAAACAGATGCTTGGTGCCAGAGCCATGGGCTCAAGCTCAATGCCAAGAAATGTATTGTTATCCCCTTTGGGAAAAAACATGTATCCATGAATTACCATATAGGTGGCAGTACACTAAACACAGAAAGTGTGATAGGAGACTTAGCGACACAGGTGGACAGTGGTCTCACCTTCAATAACCACATCGCCACAACAGTCAGGAAATCCTTCTATGTGGCACACCTCATCACGAAGGGCTTTTCATCCAGAAAAAAGGAGGTCATTGTCCCATTGTACTCATCCCTCATTAGACCCATTATAGAATACAACGCCCCATTTGGTATGTACCTCTCAAGACATCTGCAACAACTGGAAAGGCCTCAGAAATACCTCACTAAAAGAATCACAGGCCTAAAGCAGATGCCCCACGCTGACCTTTAAAAACTCCAGCTATACTCTGTCGATATCGTCTACTCAGAGGCGATCTCTGCTTAACATACAAGGCCATGTCAAACCCAGAGCTGTTGGACATGCTACACTTAAAGAAATCCCAATCCCTCAGAGCTACATGCTCCAGGGATCTAAACCTTGTCATCACAATAAACAAAACATGCTGGAGGGATAGGTTCCTGGCCCAGAGACTCCCCAGACTCTGGAATAGATTGCCCATACATGTAAAGCAGAGTGCCTCTTTGGACCTCTTCAAGAGGAACCTTGACGATTGGATGGGAGAAAGGAAATTCACCCCAGGGATCAAGTCAGTCACCCTGCTAGACAGGGGTCCAGGAAAGTAAATAATGTGGGAAGAAATTGCCAGGGAATTGTTATGGCTAGGCTTGTATAGGCCCTAGGGCTGATAGCCTAGTACCAACCTATGAACCTATGAACCTATGAACCTATGTATGTTGGACTGTATGTTATGTACTGAGCTTCAAGAATGTAACCACAGTGTACCCTGCTGGAAAAGAACAGAAATGTATTTAAACAAACTTAACAGTAGAAGTCAGAACATACAGAGTTAACTTGTAAAACTTCAAAAAAAAACCAAGCTAAAAGTGTTGTACAATGTGCTATAAAAAAGTAGGTTTCAGTGCAGCAAGCAGACACAATGTCTAGAGCTAAGGGTTTTCCTATTGTTTGAAACAGACATAATTACTAGGTTTCAAATGTAAAGTGTTTTTATTGCTCTGTTACTTCCTAGCAGCTGCACATCTGAAAGATAAGAAGTTTTGACACAGCAATATTGGTTTCTGTTAGCCTGGGAACTGAAGGCAGGTGACAAAGAGTGATGTTATCCAGCTGACCCAGCAGTAATGTTTTGATACTAATTTGGGAACTCTTTCCGAGGCTGTGCATTTTGTATTTGTCTTTGGACCTAGAAACATCCCACTTATCAGCACTTCTGCCTGCGTCTTGCTAATAGGAAGTAACTAGGGAAAAGTGATTTCTCTTAGATATAGATAGTAATATAGTAAAGGTTAGTTTAGATATTTTCTGTATTTATTTGAGACTGTCCTGCAATGCTGTTTTAAAATATTTCATGTGATTCTGAACTCTGGAGTCACCATGTTGAGTTATTGAGTACTGCCTTGTTCTTTTATTATTATTATTATTATTATTATTATTATTATTATTATTATTATTATTAAATATATTTAAACCTTTTAGTTGTGGCTGGTTTGTTTAGAGATATTTATGCTCTTAGGGTACTTGCATATATATTTGGTGGCCCTGTATAGGCCACGCCTAAATAGCCTTGAAATTCTTGGTCACACGTACCATTTGGATAATAGTAACATTACACAGTAAGATTGGGCACCCTTTGATAAGGGCCTTAAAGCTGATGAGGGGTTCTGGTGGCAGTGACAACTACCTTATGGTCTGGGGAGAAGGGGGCATAGCTAGTAACCCTGTGCCAGTCTTTCCCAGGTGTGTGTTTCTGTATAAATAAAATCCCAAAGTGTGTATGTGTGTCAGCTGCTTGGGCAGGGACACAAAGGACTGGTTGGACAGAGGGAGTGCTGGGAGGACTTGGCTTGACACCCTGGCTAAGGACTCAACTCTATAACTTTGTCAGCAGGGAGTCTGGCTGGGGATCTGGAGAAAGTGAGAGAAAACACCTCCTGACTGTTATCTCTGTGTGCTCTTAAGGCAAATTGTACTTTACTGTGTGTGTACTTATCCTCCCAATGTGTATGTCCCTCACTGGTGTTAGTGGTGAGGATTGAGGCTGCTTGATTACTGGGCCAGTGCAGGGGCATCACATATTAATTGTTTGGTAGTGGTGGGATACCCACATCACATATTAATTGGTGTTCAGTGGTGTGGTGAGATATCCACATCACATATTAATTGGTTGACAGTGGTGAGATAGCCACATCACATATTAATTGGCTTGTAGTGGTGTGGATATTGAATTCCTGCAGCCTGTATACAGTGGTCACTGAAGGTGTTTGTACTCTCAATCAGCCATGCAGTGAACATTCAGAGTTCATATCACAATTGTTTTATTTTTTTGTTAGCTTAGTTAGTCAGGGAGAGCAGTCAAGCATGTTAGCAGAGGAATATGGCAAGCTAACAAGGAGCCAGTTGGCTGAGATGTGCCAGGCTAAAGGACTGATGCATGCCAACCTGAATAAAACAGATATGATTGCAGCTTTAGTCACAGCTGCATCAGAGAATAGTAACCAGGAGTACAATCAGACTGGCCATGGAGATATACAACTGTCAGAAAAAGGACAGCTCAACCTTTCCACACAGGACTTAAAACTCTGTTTTGAGTTAAAGAGACTTGAGTTGGAGGCCAAGTGTTTGGAAAAAGAAGCAGCAGAGAGACTGAGGCACCTGAAATCTGAGGAGAAGGAGAGGCAGAGGCAACATGAAAAGGATATGCTGTCTCTTCACCAGAGTCATGTAGGTAATGCAGAAGGGAGGAACCGAATCCCAGAAGCAACAAATGTCAGTAAATTTCTTCCACAATTTACAGGGGGGGATAATTTTGATAGTTTCATTCATATGTTTGAGAGGGTATGTAATCAGTATAATGTTGGCCAATGGCTCTGGGTATAGTTCCTGATACCCCTACTTCATGGTAAAGCTGTAACTGTTATTTCCAAACTGTCTGACACTGATTGTTTACATTATAATATTGTAAAGAACTGTTTGCTAGAATGTTTTAACGTCTGAAGTTTATAAAAAAAAGTTTTATGATGATAGATGTAAGACAGATAAAAGTGTGTGCGAATATGTTGCTGAACTAAGTACTTATTTTCATAGGTGGGTGAGTGGATGTCAGGTCACCACTTCTGAAAGGCTGGCAGACCTTTTGGTGAGGGAACAAGCCCTTATCCCTTTGCCTGAGGACATGAGGATCTGGTTGGGTGATAGACAATGCCTTCCTGTAGATGAGTTGGGGAAGAATGGAGACCTACAACTAGCAAGCAGGGCATCCCTACCCAGGAAAAGGACACCCAGTGCTGCTCATGGGTTTAAGGGAACCCATGGAGGCCAGCCCAGACTGCCCCAACAGAGTCCACCAGTAGTACAGGAATCCACTAGTCCAGGTACACATCCAGGACCATGAGTTAAATGTTTTAAATGCAACCAATAGGGCCATGTAGCATAAAGATGTCCATGGAGGCAAGGTGAGGAACAAAAGGTGGGAGAGCCAGTAAGTGGGAATGACAAAATGCCAACAGTAGGTTGTCTTGAGAGAACAAGGGTACCCAACTACCACAAGAGGTTATATACTATCTTAGTGAATGAGAAATAGGCCATGGCTAAGAGACACGCAGCCTCTGACCTAACCTTTGTGAAGCCTGCAATGGTTACATAGGAGCACTACTTGCTTGGGCTGTCTATTCCAGTCAGAGCTTTAGGAGGGATGCCATTCCAAATACCTTTGGCTAGGATTCACCTTGACTGGGAGGGTGGAAAAGGAAGCCAGCAAGTAGGTGCATTTGAGTATATCCTTGCAGATGTCCTGATAGGGAATGATTTTGATAATTCAGTACTATGTGTGCATGCAGTTATACACAGTCAGGCTTGGAGACAAGCATGTTGGTTTGGTAGCCTGGGTAGACCCAGACAGAATGCACTCTTGCTGTCAGGACTGGTGAGATGGTTACTTCAGGGAGAGAGCTACCCTGTAGCAGTGAGACTGAAGGTGAGCCACAGCTGCTTGTGGGTACTGATGTTCTCTTGGACAGAGTGACTGCAAGGGAAGATGTGAGTAGTAGTACCCAGACTGACAGTGAGGCACCACTGTCAGAGGATGCCAGACTTGCTGTGGAAAGGGAGCTGGGAAGGGTTGCTAACAAGAGGGTTAAGACAGGCTCAGCTCTCAGACCCTACATTACAAGGCCTGAGGGAGGTAGCTAGTGAGGCACATGATTCTCAAGACAAGGGGGAATATGTATACTGGGACAAAGGGTTACTGTATAGAGAGTGGACGCCTGAAGGGGGGGGGGTAAAGGGTGACAGAATACAGCAGTTGGTAATGCCTAGAGTCTACTGTCTGGCACTTCTAGCCATAGCCCATGATATTCCCTTTGCAGGTCATATGGGCATAAAGCATAGAAAGAGATGTATTATGCAGAACTTTTATTGGCCTGGGATTTCCAGACATGTAACAGGACCCATGAGCAGTGCCAAAAGATAGGCAAGACAGGAGACAAGGTGAAAGTTCCTTTGATGCCTTTGCGTGTGATTGAGGAGCCATTTAAAAGGGGAGCTATGGATATTGTGGGGCCTCTGAGTTTCCAAAGTTCCACAGGGAAAAAGTATATCCTAGTGGTAGTAGATTATGCTACCAGATACCCTGAGGCAGTGGCTCTGTCCTCCATTGAGTCAGAAAAGGTGGCAACTGCTTTGTTAGAGATTTTCAACAGGGTATGTTTTCCAAAAGAAATACTGACTGCAGAGGTGTCAATTTCATGTCAGACCTGCTGGCTTGTCTGTGAAAGTACTGCGGGGTGAAGCACCTAAAGATCACCCCCTACCATCCCCAGACTAATGGTCTTGTTGAAAGTTTAAACTCTACACCCAAGTCCATGTTACAGGCATTTGCAGACCAGTTTAAGAGGGAGTGGAACAAATATTTGCTCCATCTGTTGTTTGCTTATAGAGAAGTGCCCCAGCAATCCACAGGTTTTTCACCTTTTGATTTGCTGTATGGGTATAGGATGAGGGGACATCTAGATTTTATTTGAGATGAGTGGGAGGGTGAGTGTGAATCCCACAATGAGTCTGTTGTGGCATATGTCTTAAACCTCAGGAAAGGGCTCAAGGAACTCATGGGCTTGGCCCAGGAAAACCTGGCAGAAGCCCAACAGCAGAAGAATGTCTGGTATGACAGGAATGCTCAAGCTAGAGAGTATGCTGTAGGGCAGCAGGTAATGATTCTCATTCCTGTCAGACACAAGCTGCAGGCAGCTTTGTAGGGACCCTACAAGGTGGCAAGGGCAGTCAGTGATGTTAACTGCATGGTAGAACTGCTAGGCAGAGGGCAGGGGCAGAAACTGTAGAATGATAACATGATGAAACCTTACTATGATTGGGAGGCCCTTGTGCTAAGTATTTGCAGTACAAGGCAGGAGGAGTCTGAGGGGTATCTATGGCTACAGGGAGCCAGCTGGGAAAATCCCAAATTACTATGGTGGAGCCTAGGTTTGCAGGCATATGATATGACAGTGCAGCACTGTACTGGGGTCAGCAATGCCAAGGCAGCTGGAATCTCAAGACATGGAATGGGTTAAGGCATTCCCAGATAGGCTAAACTTTCTGAAGCGACATTTCTCAAGGGTCAATTGAAAAATTAGCTTGAGGTCTCATGGGGGGGGGGGTGGATAAGTGTGACAAACTGAAATGCTGAAAGCCCAGCTAGCTAGAATTTTGTAAATAAATATATGCCATTTGAAAATATTAATATGATTTATATAGAAATATGACACTGCCAGCCCAGCTATCTGAAATTTTGTAAATAATCATATGTCATCTGTGAATATTAATATGATCCATAAGCTTGTCTTACAAATGTAAGAGAACTATATGTTATGTGGATATTAAACTACTGGTGCAGAAGTATGTGTTGAACTATATGTTATGTACTGAGCTTCAAGAATGTAACCACAGTGTACCCTTCTGGAAAGGAACAAAAATATATTTAAACTATATTAATGGTAGAAGATGGAACATACAGAGTTGACCTGCAAAACCTCAAGAAAATAAGTTAAACATGTTTTACGATGTGCTATAAAAGGTTAGTTTCCGTGCAGCAAGCAGACACAATATCCAGAGCTAGGGGTTTTCCTATTGTCTTGAAACAGAAATAAATACTAGGTTGCAAATGTAAAGTGTTTTTATTGCTCTCTTACATCGTAGCAGCTGCACATCTGACAGATAAGAATTTTTGACACACAGATGTTGGTTTCTGTTAGCCTGGGAACTGAAGGCAGGTGACAAAGAGTGATGTCATCCAGCTGATCCAGCAGCAATGTTTTGATATTAATTTGGGAACTCTCTCAGAGACTGTGGATTTTGTATTTGTCTTTGGACCTAGAAACATCCCACTCATCAGCACTTCTGCTTGCATCTTTCTAACAGTAAGTAACTAGGGAAAAGTGAGTTATCTTAGATATAGATAGGAATATAGTAAATATTAGTTTAGATGTTTTCTGTATTTATTTGAGACTGCCCTGCAATGTTGTTATAAAATATTTCCTGTGAGTCTGAACTCTGTAGACACTATGTTGATTTACTGAGTATTGTCTTGTTCTTTTATTATTATAAATATATATTTAAACCTTTTAGATGTGGCTGGTTTGTTTGGAGATGTTTACGCTCTTAGCGTACTTGCATATTTATTTGATGCCACCGTATAGGCCACTCGTAAATAGCCTTGAAAGTCTTGGTCACACTTACCATTTATATAATAGTAACATTACACAGTAAGATTGGGCACCCTTTGGTAAGGGCCTTAAAGTAGCTGACAGTGGGTTCTGGTGGCAGTAACAATTACCTTATGGTCTGGGCAAAAGGGGGCATAGCTAGTAACCCTGTGCCAGCCTTTCCCAGGTGTGTGTTTCTGTATAAATCAAATCTCAAAGTGTGTGTGTGTGTGTGTGTGTGTGTGTGTGTGTGTGTGTGTGTGTGTGTGTGTGTGTGTGTGTGTGTCAGCTACTTGGGCAGGGACATGAAGCACTGGTTGGACAGAGAGAGCACTGGGAGGACTTGGTTTGGAACCCTAGCTAAGGACTCAACTCTACAGCTGTACCAGTGGGGCGTCTTACTGGGATCTGGAAAAAGAGGGAGAAACCAGCCTCAGACTGACTGTGATCTCTGTGTGCACTTAAGGGAAATTGTACTTTACTGTCTGTGTACTTGTCATCGTTCCAATGTGTACGTCCCTCACTGATGCTAGTGGTGAGGATTGTGGCGGCTTGATTACTGGGCCAGTGCAGGGGAATCACAATGACAATGTTACTAATAGGTACATAAGTCACACGTTGCCTAGAGGCTTGCAGCAAAATAGGTGTACCAACAAAAAAAACACCAACATTCTAGCCAGTTCAGTTAATAATAACTCATGCAACCCCAGCAATAGAATAAATGGTGAATCACTGTCAGGTATTTAGATATACCACCTCCCAAGCAGAATAGTTACAATATACATACCCACACAACAAACCATCTTACTAATTCTCCTCTATACCCATGATTGAAGTTAACCAAAATTACAAGGGCACATGGCAACCTAAGTTCACAAAAAGCAACTTTACTGTGTTAGCATATTACAATGTCCATTACATGGGGGGGGGGGTCAATGTACCACTGTAGACAGTTTAGAAAAACTCAGCTACACTAAATGAAAAACTGAAACAGTCATATGTATCTCCAACAAGTACTTAGCAATACCTAAATGCTAACATTGACTAAAGAAGCAGTTGAAACAAGAACACTGTCCTGATAGTTGTCAGACTCCTGTTGTGAGGCAACAATTCTACTGCAATACTTTTTTTAACAGAAGCAAATTTTTGTTGTCTAGTGTAATGATAATTCTTGCTCTTCATAATGGTTATTTATGTAGATTTATGTTAATCAGTTCTCAGCTCATTAGCATTTCTGAATCACAGTGGTTGTGTGATGAGCAAATCAGATAACAATCGTAGTGAGTTCTGCATGAAGGCATGCACCTGAGCACACACCTGAGTATATGGGAAGAAGAGCAGGTAGCAGGTATTGTGAGATATGATCATAGGATTATAGGATCACATGAGGTTACTAGGCTATTGGCCCTGAGGCCCTTATAAGCCTAGCCAAGAGTTTAGCTCATGTTTAGACAAATCACCACCTGATGCCCCTGTCCAGCAGGAACATGGGTGGAATCCCAGTGGTATATTTTCTTTTTCCCATCCAGTTATCCAGTTTGCACTTAAAAAGGTGTAAAGAGGTACTCTGCTTAATGTGTAGAAAGAGTATATTCCATAGTTGGGGGAGTCTTTGGGACACAAATCTGTCCCACCAACAAGTCTTGTTGATGTCACAGACCATGCTGAGGCTGCGTGTGTGGGTTAATCGAGTGGCGCTTGACTTGCGGATATGTAGCAGTCCCAACAAGGTGGAGTCCATGATCGCCTTGTTTGCCAGACAGAGATCACCTCTGTATTTAAAGGTGTTGCATTTTGGTGCAAAAATGATTCTTTTGAAAGGCTGTTGAGCCGAGGTACTGGGAAGCACCAGTACAAGATTTTATACACTATTTCTGCATAATTCTTCAATATTTCATTTTTTTATGGTAGATGTTTGAGGCCCTGGATTCTCCTGGTGAGGAACCTCTTTGGTCTCTCCAGCTACAGCATGTGGTTTGTGAGGTACATGCTGAAAGGGACATTGTACTCAATAATGGGCCTTATAAGGGAGGAATACAGGGGTGTTATGACCTCCTTTTCCCTAGATGAGATACCCTTACTTATGAGGTGGGCCGTGTAGAAGGCTTTCCATAGAATGGAAGCAACATGGTAGTCAAAAGTCAGGTTACTATCAATTCCTCATGACTGACTGAGTGCTTAGGACATTGTTATTAATGTGATAATTTGTGGGGATGTCACTCTCCCCAAAGGGGATGATGATGCATTTTTTGGTATTCAGCTTGAGGGCATGTTTCTGGCACCAGTCATTTGTTTGAGTGAGACCTCTTAGAGGATGTCCACATCACTACGGGAATTGATGAAAGCACCCAGCTTGCAGTCATCTGCAAACTTGGTCAGCCATAGCCCACTAGGTTTGGCCTGCACCTCAGAAAAGTATATCCCTAAATAACAGAGGCCTCAAGACCAAACCCTGGGGTACGCTGCTTGTTATGGGTCTACTGCTTGAGGTGGCTTCCCCTATTTTGACTATGTGGGTTCTATCAGTGAGCCAGTTTGCTATCCATGTGGTAACATATGGATTGATGCCTAGTTGAGAGAGTTTATCTATTATACCCGAGTGGGGAATAGTGTCACAGGCTTTGGCCAGGTCAAGGTAGGCGGTGTGCACCCTCTTCCCCTTGTCCATGACTTTGGTGACTGTTTCAAAGAAGTCAACCAAATTTAGCAGATCTGACCTCCCCTTGATGAAGTCAAACTGTGTGGAATTAAGTGCTGGGAGGTTGCAATGTCCTTGTTAATGAGGTTCATGATAATCCGTTCCATGGCCTTGCAGATCAGGCTAGTTAGGCTGATGGGTGAATAATTTCCCAGATCGGTGGATGCTCCACCTTTGTGTAAAGGGATGACAGTGGCTGTACTCCACTCAGCTGGGATGAAGCCAGTACTCAGGCTTTGGTTGAATAGGGTGCCTAATGGTGCTGCAAGTACCTGCCCAAGTTCACGTAGGATACAGCCTGGGATGTTATCAGGTCCCATGGAGGCTGTATTTTTTGCCTTTGAGAGAGCAGTGATGACCTGTTCTCTAGATATAAGGGGAAGGGGGCAGGTACTGGGGATGTCCTGATTTCCTGATGGGGGGACAGAGGGGTAAAGTTTTCATTTAATTTGTCAGCCAGCAAGTTTGCTATATCTACGGCATTTGTATATGTGTTGTCTTTGACCACCAGTTCTGAACAGATCTGGGTGCTTCCTTTGAGGTTGCGGACATATGCGAAGAAGGCCTTATGATTGTGTCTGGTAGATGTGGCCAATTTGGACTCGAAGTTTGCTTTGGAGGATTTCACTAGTGCTCTTATTTGCTTGTTCAGGCTAAGGAGACATTGCTTCCAGTTGAGCACCTACTACTTCTTGGTCTTGGACAGCAATTCTTTTCCTTTTGTTATAGAGTTTATTTACTACAGATGTCAACCAGACAGGTTTACTCTTCCTTGCAGAGGATGATTTAGTCTTGTCGGGTATTCCTGATTCTATTCATCTATATAAATGCTCGTGTAGTGCTTTGGTGTAGTTTTGGATATTGGTGACAGGTCCTACAGAGGGGGAGGGGGCTGTGAAGCTGTTTATGCCATCCCTCAGGATGTCTGATCCTAGCTAGAGGGGGGTTGGGGGAGATGGTGACTTTGAAAGTGACCGCTTTGCAGTCAGATCTTACCAGGGAGAATGATACTACAGGGATGCTGCAGTGGTTACTCATATTGGTTAATACCAAGTCCAAGATATTATCACCCCTTGTGGTGGGGGTATTGACTAGCTGTTCCAAGGTAGTTACATTGACAAAATCAAGGAACCTCTGGGCATTTGTGTTCTGGCATGAGTAGTTCTTCTAATCTATGTTTGGAAAGTTAAAGTCACCCAGGATCAGGGTAAAGGGTTGAATCTTGATAAATTTGAACGGGTTCAACTATGTGGATTGGGCATCTTGAGTCAGATTTGGGGGCCAGTACCTAGATATGACTTGAATAGGGGTCTTGTCAATGGTTAACTGCACCTGGAGTGTCTCCTGTGCATCATATTGTTTGACCAGCCTGGAGGTGTGTATGTCTTTAATGTATATTGAAACTCCACCTCCTGTGGCTTTACTGTCCACAGTTTGGGGTCTGACTGTGTGATAGGATGCGATAGATATTCAGGTTGATGCCTTTCAGGTGTACTTTGTTTGGACTACTGTTACACAGACTAGTTTTTAAAAAGCCATGCTTCTAAAACCTGCACATTGAAATGGTCTGGCACACATCGCAGTTCTAAAATTTGAGTTTTAAATGATAACAATGTTAAGTAGTAGTAAATGCTCCAAGTAAAGCAAAACAACATTGTAGAAAAGTATGTTCTTACATATGAAGCAGTCTGTGAGAGTCCAACTTGTAGGTGTTGGCAAAGTGTCATAAGAGTGGTCAACATGGTGACCATTTGTTCAATAATTATGAGAGGTGGATGTTCCACAGATTGTATATCATATGTTGTGAGTAATGGTCATACTAGCCCTGTCCATAAGAAGTTGCAGTTGTTACTGAGCAGACAGTATCAGCAGGAAACCCAGGGATTGATGTTTGCCATGCTGGACCCCTTAAAGTGATATTGGAAGCCTAATACTGCATGACCATGTTATTTCATCTCTGTCCTATGCTCTCTGTTAGTTGTCAGGCAGGAAACCCTCTCTTCACCTGTCCGGGATATTATTTTGACTTCTCATAAACCATCCACCAGAAAACTTTACAGGGATAAATGGAAAAGATTCTCTATTTGGTCATGTAATCAGGAGCTAGACCCGTTCACAGCCCCCGTAGCCACTATTCTTCATTATCTGGCTGAGCTGTTCGACAAAGGGGCCTCGGCTTCTACCATTCAAGTCCATTTAGCAGCCATTTCCAACTTCCATAACAGGTCTGAAGGAATACCGCTTATTTCCTCTCGTGTTTGCAAGACCTTCCTCAAGGGTATTTTTCACAGCAGGCCTCCCATCAGACAGCCGGTGGAGGCATGGAATTTGTCCTGGGTTCTGCAGGCTCTCTCCCTACCACTGTTTGAGCTGGCTGTCACCTGTGATCTAAAATTCTTATCATGGAAATCCTTATTCCTGGTGGCTATAACTTCAGCAAGATGAATTTCTGAATTACAAGCATTATGTATTGAGCCCTTATCTGATCTTTCATAAGGACAGAGTATCACTTCGAACTAACCCATCCTTTCTCCCCAAAGTGGTTGCTAACATTTCAATTAACCAGTCCATCGAACTTCCTGTGTTTTTCCCAAATTACTTTAACAAGGGAGAATTCTGCCTACATTCCCTGGATCTTCATAGACAATTGCGCTTTTATCTGGACAGAACTAAATCATTTCGCAAGTCAGACCAGATTTTCGTTTCCTTTGCGGGCCCTAGAATGGGAGGTGCAGTATCAAAGGTTACTTTGTCTAAATAGCTCAGGGATTGCATTGCCTTCACATGTTCACTTATGGAGGGATCTAAGCCGGTCCAAATCAAAGCTCACTCAACTAGGGCTATTGCAGCATTGGTTGCCTTCCACTCTAAGGCCTCCATGGATGCCATTTGTGCAGCTGCCATTTGGGCTAAGCCCTACACTTTTATCAAGCATTACAAATTGAATCTGATCTCCAGGGGAAGAGCGGCCTTTGGTTCAATGGCTCTCAGGAATGTTCTTCCATAAGGGCCACCCAGGTTCTCCAAGTAGCTGGGGACTCGGTCCCATCAGTGATAAATAGGAAGAAGATTAACAACTTCAGATAAAGAAGTTATGTCTTACCATAACGTTCCATCTGAGTTGTTGATCTTCTTCCAGTCATCACACCCTCCCACTCACCCCTCCTAAGGTTCCTGGCGGATCTTCTGGGTCTTTGTGGTGTATTAGAGGGTACTGCGCAGAGATGGTCTCTGACTTATTCTTTCTCTATATGTTGCATGCAAACTCAATCTGAGGTAACTGAGCAAAGGGCATTGTGGGTATCATCTTAGCTTGAGAGTTTTTGGTGCACGCAAGCGTGGTATAGCTTACTCACCTATTGTTCTACCGTCTGCTTACTTCACATTTTCATCTCTGTCCTGCCGTCCTCTTTCCCATCTTTAAACTGGTCCAAAAATAGATAAACACAGCACACACATGGTCATGAATGGCTTATAAACAGAAATAGCTGTTTCTTGGCATTACATGGCTTTTTTGATCATCATTTAGGAGAGCCTCTACTGTCATTTCTTGTCACATAGCAACAGGATGAAAACTCTTATGCATCCAATAAGACTTTGTCATCATTTGAGCACTTGAAGTTGACGTCAGTGCATGTTATTCAGCAACAGAGCCAGAAAAAAATGTGATGTATGGTGATTCTGTCCTCTGTAAGTGCTTTCATAGCTCAGAGTATGAATAATGTGATGAGTCCATTTCAGTGCTTGTGGTGCAAGTTTTAGTCCCCTGAAAGTAGGATGTAGTATCACAGCTTTTGTCTCAGTCTGCAACTGTCATCAGCCATTCAACAGGTACACTGATAACACCAGCAGACATATTAGAACATGACATCTTGAAATGCATGGGATATTTTACTTTATCATTCTACTCATGTTCTGTATTTACCATATATTTTTTCACTAATGACGCCATAAAGGTAGAGTACTTGCAACACAGGACACTACACTAACATGGAGGAAATCACTCTGAGAGGCATGGGCTGCACTCACTTGTGTTTTATATGTCCTTGCCACCCACCTCCATCCTGCTCAATACCCATTTCAGTACAACTGGAGTTTCCCTTTTTAACATTCCCTTCAACTGTGACTTTTCAGACAAATGCAGGAAAATCTGCCATATAATACTGCACTAGTCTTGGACATGTCACTTAAGCATGGATTCCATTGCAGGAGTATGGCCCTTGTAACAGTCTTACTAATGTATAAATATATATGCGTGTGTATGTATGTCTGTATCTAAATGTAGATACACATTTACACATAGATATAGATATATGGCTGCAGATGCTTTGGTCGACAGTATGTTTGGCGAACATTGTTTAGTTGGCTGCTTTTTGTTGACTAAACATATGATCAGCAGGTGTACAAGAATGCATGATTATTGGGGTTTGGGAATATTCCCTTTCCCCAATTTTCAGAGTCAGTATGTATAAGTTGCAGGGTGTGTGTGTGTGTGTGTGGGGGGGGGGGGTTGCTCCCTTGCAAAAAAAATTATGTTTCTAAATTTCTTTTGTTTGTTTTTAGTTTTGCATGCACTGAGGCTGTTTCTCACATGTGTAGTAGTGAGTCAATATTCTTATTTTTGACGTATTGTGGTATGTGTTTCAGATGTCAGAAAATGCGAATGTCGACAAAAGCATATATATAATCATATATGAATATATATATATATATATATATATATATATATATATATATATATATATATACACACATATAGATACAGATATATAAATATATATATAGATATGCATACACACACACACATGCATACATATACATTTCACTACCTTTGTCAACGTTCCATCTTAAGTAACACATATACAACATCACACAGGCAGTGGGTTTTAGAACAAAAACAAATGACTGTTTGTATAATGTTGTACTTCTCTCTTCAGAGCTGAGAAATGTTAAGTGAAAGTTCACTTCCCATCACAAAAACAGATGGAAGCAAAACTGATACGCTGACCATCGCATAAATGAGTTTAGCCTTGATGTGTGATAGATAAGCGGTAGTGATATACACATGAAAATACATTTATTATTTTAATGTACTGGCTTCCATGGCTCAATGTACTTCTGATGCAATGTTCAAATGGTCAGTCATGTATGTGGCGGGTTTTAATCCATTGATTACTGGTGTCTGTTTATCATTGTTCATTTGGTGGTCTTCCACAATGTCATAACACTCCCTTCAAATGTTCACTTTCTGACAACTGTTGAATAACTTCTTCTGCAGTGCCAGTAGCTAGTGCACGTCAAAATGTGAGTTAAGCAGGCAGTGGTTCAAATCCAGTGAGGTGTACATTGTATCAGTGTAAGAAGCCATTGATGGCATACAATAAGGTTTTTGTGAACAGAGGGGATGTAACAAAGTCTTCTTAGATGTGACAATTTCACATGTGGAGGGAGATGATCTCCTAATTGTATTTTTTTAACCATGGCTATTCTGTTTAACTTACTTTATTGATGGTATCCCTTCAAATAACTGTTTTCTAATGCTTATTGAATAGCTTTGCTGTGGTGTTCATAACTAGTGCACAAGCCAAAGGGCTGTAAGTTATTCAAGTAGAGGGTTCAAATCCCATGAGCTGTACATTGCATCAGCATGATATATAATCCGTACTTTGCACTAAGTACAAGATGTACTGAATAACATGATTACTGCAGTATGTAAAAAACTGGACCTTGTCATTACCGTGTAATTTGCCTTAATTGTAGGTTGTGGGTTTTGACCTCGTCATTTTTGTATGCTGTTTGGTAGTACTCAAGTTGTCAGCATTACACAGTCACAATGCAATAGTTAATTATGTTAAAAACAAGAACTTCCCAATCAAATTACCACAATACATACATGGGCGAAATGGGGGTCAGAACTACAGAAATTGAATCCACTCTTCTGTTCCCCTGAAATGTATTTTACATAATGTCATGTGTTACATTTCTCTGACTGTCAGTTATTCTGTTATGAGTGTGTATGTTTTGTGGGGAGCATTGTCATTTTTCTTTTGTCTCACAAAATGTTTCTGGAATGTTCTGCCACTGTTGAGATGGTAATTTGAGTGATGTGAAATCTTAATGGCTGTATTGAGTCATGTGACTAATCTCTGTACTCATGCACAAATGTGTGTTGTTTGTCGGACACTTGCTAAGGATCACAGGATTATAGGTTCAAAGGAAGTTACTAGGTTAATGGCCCTAGGGCCCTTACAAGCCTACCCAGTTTCTGTCCTTATTCTCACAATAAACACCTATTTTCCCTGTCCAAGAGGAACGCAGGTGGAACCCCCGGGGTGAAATTACATTTGCCCATCCAATCGTCCAGATTGAATTTGAAGGGTTCAATGAGGTGCGTTGTTCGACATGAAGTGGGAGTCTGTTCCAAAGGTGTGGTAATATCTGAGAGACAAATCTGTCCCTCCAGCAGGTTCCATTAATGTCACATACCAGCTTAGAGTGAGTAACCCATGTACCATTTGACTCATGCAGTTCAGTAACAAATTGTAGTATCCGAGTTTTGTGTTTGGTTTATTCGAGGAGTATTTCTCGTTATTTTTTTGTTGCAATCTGCTTGTACACCTGATACATTTCAGAGGTATTTGCTTTATGACCCCTTGCATTCTGATGTTTCCAGTGTCTCACTTTTACATTACAACATGGATATACTGGCATGTGGGCTGATCTGCTAAACTGGCCCACCTCAGGACATCCATATTTTCATTTTTAATTATCTTCACAGTCTAACATCACTCCCCACTGTTGTTAGGTGTGGTGTGAGGGTTGTACATCGCATTAATATATTACTTTTTATTCCACAGCTCCCATATATACTTCACTTTCTTAAAATGGCCTTATTGTCTTAGACATTTATGTCATGTCATGCAAATCATGTTGACTTGTGATATTCACTATCTTGTTGACCTCCATGAATGACAAGGACATCAACATCTGCACCATTGTTGATTGCATTTCTATTGCTCATACATTTATGTCTGTATTTGTTGCTGTTGCTGACATCATCATTAAAAAAAACTGTGTGCGTGCCCTCACATCAGCTGTTTAATCATTGTTTACTTATTCAGACATGGTCGTGAGGTGGATTATCAAAGTTTGGATGAGAACCTGAACTGCAGCCATAAGGAGAGTTTCCTTGCTGTGCATAGTGCCTTGACTACGTGCATATGTGCGAAAGTGATTAGCAATGCTGCTCATCACACTATGAGGGTAAATAGAGCTGACCTGGTAGCAGTGCTAGTGAATCCCCAGCTGTGAGTTGTTTATGCTGCTGTGCACCACAGGGGTATTGTAGCTAGTTATGTTTGTAGGTGTGGCAGGAATTATGCCCAATTATACCTGCATGGTAAGCAGACTTGTGCTTTTCTTTTTATTGTAAAACATGTTCAAATGTGGTTTGGCTTTTTTCAGTAGAATATCTGCCCTGCTTTTGTTTGTGTCATTAGTTGTTTTTAGGAGCAGGAATGTAGTTGGGTTTGTTTCGGGAAGGATATATAATTTATTCCTTGCAGCTGTTGTGTAATTAGATACATAGTTCCAAACATATTTTCATGTGTTCTGATATATTTTTTTTTTTTTAACTTGGTCATTACTTAGGTTGTGAGAAGGATTTGGTAAGTATAAGTGCATGACACCAGACGTGGCGGTTGATAGGGACTGGGCGATAGTGAAGCAAGGAAGCATACTAACAAGTTGCAGATGCATAGTGAATCAGTATGCACATGTGCAATACAGATCCACATGGCTTTGATGGAGTAACAGGTGAGTCGGCCTTTTACAGAAGTAAAAGTGCTTACAATTTAACAGTGAAAATGCATGCTGATTAATTTAGCAGAGTCTCACTCATCGTTTGTTATTTGTTTTTGCTGATAACACTAGGCATTTTGAGGCACTGCAGTAAGTACCTCGTGCTTCCTGAAAACTCTTCATTGTTACTTTAGAATGATTCATTAGGTGAAAGGTGTCATTTTTTTCTACTGAACTTGAAGGCCAACTTTGTACCTCATAACATATTCAATAAGCATAATGCACACACGTACATAGATGCACACAGACTCACACACACATGCTCATGTGCACACTCACATATACACGTTAATGCATGTACACACGCACATACATCTACAAATAGCAAAGACTACCTTGACTAAACTGAGATATGATGAAGTTCATAAGAGAACAATGCAAAAGTCTTCCAAGTTATGGAGTAACAAACCCCAGATATTAGTTCTCACAACAGCACATCTACCTTTATCCTGCATACCCACAGCCAGTACTCATACCTCTAGGAGTCACAAAGATGCAGACTGCAAGACCTTAAGGCCAACTCAGACTGCATTTACCTAAGGCAGCCATATGGACACCAACTTCTGGCTGACTAAATTTGCAGATGATTGCAAATTAGGAGCTGACATTGAATCCCACATTGACACAAATGTTCTCCAGGAGGAGCTGAGACAAACAAACAACTGGTGTCAGAGCCATGGACTTAAACTAAATGCCAATAAATGGATAATAGTATCCTTTGGGAAGTCATCTAGCCCTGGCAACTATCATATCGACAACACACCCCTTAAAGATGACCTAGTAATCAGGGACTTAGGGACACACATAGTAATCTAGCCTTTGACCATCACATGTCTACAGTAATGAGGAAATCCTTCTGTTTTGCTCAACTTATAAATAAAGGTATGACATCTAAGTCCAAGGAAGTCATTGTTCCACTGCATTCAGCATTCATCAGACCTATCATTGAGTACAATACCCCCTTTGGTATGCACCTAACCAGGCATATCTAAAAATTGGAACGTCCGCAGAGGTTCCTCACTAAAAGAAAACAGGGCTTAGGAAACTGTCATATGCAGACCACCTCAAGGCTCTATCCCTGTATTCAGTCTCCTACAGGATTTTGAAGGGAGATCTATGCATGATATACAGGACATTGTCAGACCCCACTCTGATGGACCTCCTGCATACCTGCAAAACAAACAGCACCAGAATTATCTGTTCCCTTGCCTGTGATATAAATAGGACCTGCTGGAGGGACACATATGTATCCCAGAGATTACCCCATCTCTGGAACAGACTCTCCATCCATGTGAAGCGAAGTTCCTCCCTAACCCAATTCAAGTGTAACCTGGACAATTGGATGGGGAAGGGGAAACTCATCCCTGGTTTGGCACCTATGTTTTTAATGGACACAGGCAACCTGCAAATGGTTCATCTTCCAGGTTCTAGCTTGCAAATGTTTCATCTTCCAAACCCCTGCTTACACTTAACAAGGGTATCAGAACTTATCAGAAATTTGGGATGCATGGCTAGGCTTAAAATGGCCCTTGCGGTCATTAGCCTAGTAAACACCTATGAACCTATATCTAATTTCCAAAAGGATTTCCTTTAGATCTAAAGTCTTAATTCCTCTTCACTTCAAGTCAGAAGTTACAAACTTCATGACACCCATGCAGACAGGAACTGAAAGTTCGACTGCTGATTCCTACACTAAGGCACTGTACGAGCACATCAACTCATACATGAATCGTGCCATCGCCAAATAGAACCAAGATGCTCTCCTCCAAGAAAAGGAAGCCAATCTGGTGGTCCCCTTCCATAAACAAACTTTACAACAAAAGGAAAAAACAGTTGCAGGAAAGAGGAAAATCCCAGGATGCAAAAAACTCCCTTACCAGCCACAGTAAGAAGCTGAGATCCCTCATACAATCCTCCAAAGCTAGTTATGAAAATAAAATTGTCAAAGATTCCAAAGACAACCACAAGGCTTTCTATAACTATATCAAGAATCTAAATGGCAATGCTCAGACCTGCTCTGAGCTACAACAGAATGGCATTAAATATACTGATCCCAAGGATATTGCCAATATCCTGGAAGATCGATTCAGTGCAATCTTCACCCCCCTCTCACCCCCTAAATGGCCCATCTCAACACTGGAAGATTGCCAAATTCCGGTAATAATGGCCACACAGGTAAAAAACGCACTCTCCAAAGCTAAGAATGCAGCATCCATGGGACCAGATGACATCTTGGTCTGTGTACTACATGAACTACAAAATGAACTGGCACCTCACCTATGTGTCATGTTTAATCATACCCTCACCTCAGGCTTCGTGCCCACTGAGTGGCGCACAGCTACAGTTATCCCACTCCACAAGGGGGGATCCACCTTGGATCCTGGGAACTACTGCCCCATCAGTCTGATGAGCCTGATTTGCAAGGCCATGGAATGTATTATCATGGAAATTATAAACAAAGACATTGGTGACCTTAAAACACTGGACCCCACCCAGTGTGGGTTCACAAAGGGCCGATCTTGTCTCCTGAACCTTATTGACTTCTTTGAATCAGTCTCCAGAGCCGTGGACAAGGGTAAGGCAGTCCACACAGCCTATCTGGACCTTGCCAAGGCCTTTGACAGCATCCCACACTCTGGAATCATAGATAAACTTACTAAGCTGGGCATTAATCCCTACATCACTCGATGGGTTGCCAAGTGGCTTACTGACAGAACCCACACTGTAAAAGTATCTGACTCCAAATCCAGCTCCAGACAAGTGACAAGTGGAGTACCTCAGGGTTCAGTCCTGGGACCTCTCTTGTTTGGCATCTACTTCTCTGAAGTACAGGCTAACACTAAGGGACTCTGGCTAACAAAGTTTGCAGATGACTGCAAACTGGGAGCCATTATTGAATCCCCAAATTATGTGGAAACTCTACAAAAGAGCCTTACAGAAACATATGCTTGGTGCCAGAGCCATAGGCTCAAGCTCAATGTCAAGAAATGTATAGTTATCCCCTTTGGGAAAAAACATGTACTCGTGAATTATCACATAGGTGGCTGTACACTAAACACCAAAAGTGTGATAAGAGACTTAGGGACACAGGTGGACAGTGGTCTCACCTTCAATAACCACATCGCCACGACAGTCAGGAAATCCTTCTATGTGGCACACCTCATCACTAAGGGCTTTTCATCCAGAAAAAAGGAGGTCATTGTCCCACTGTACTCATCCCTCATTAGACCCATTATAGAATACAATGCCCCATTTGGTATGTATCTCTCAAGATATCTGCAACAACTGCAAAGGCAGCAGAAATACCTCAGTAAAAGAATCACAAGCCTAAAGCAGATGCCCTATGCTGACTGCCTTAAAAAACTCCAGCTATACTCTGTCGCATATCGTCTACTCTGAGGCGATCTCTGCTTAACATACAAGGCCATATCAAACCCAGAGCTGTTGGACATGCTACACTTAAAGAAATCCCATTCCCTCAGAGCCACACGCTCCAGGGATCTAAATCTTGTCATCACAATAAACAAAACATGCTGGGGGGATATGTTCCTGACCCAGCGACTCTCCAGACTCTGGAATAGACTGCCCATACATGTCAAGCAGAGCACCTCTTTGGCCCTCTTCAAAAAGAACCGTGATGATTGGATGGGAGAAAGGAAATTCACCCCGGGGATCACATCAGTCACCCTAGACAGGGGTCCAGGAAAGTAAATAGTGTGGGAGGAAATAGCCAGAGAATTGTTATGGCTAGGCTTGTGTAGGCCCTAGGGCCAATAGCCTAGTACCAAACTATGAACTTGTATCTCATCAGAACCGTTATTGAATATAATACCCATTTTAGCATATGTTTGTCTTAACATAACCTCAGAGATTCCTGATTAAAAAAGATAAGTGGCCACAAAAATTTTAGTTATCAGAAGAGGCTAGCAGCCCTTTCTTTGCATTCTGTTTTTTTATACATGCCTCAGGATTTGTGCCTAGCCTTTTGAGTCATGAAAGATCAGACCCTCACTGACTTCTTATTCTTTTGCAGACAACTGCAGAACATGTTTACCACAGGACTTTGTATGCATTTGTTGAGCGAAAGTGTCTATTAACATAAAGATGGTATGCAGGATTCCACACAAAAGTGCAACATGCAGGTGATGTCAGTCTATGCTCTATACCATGACAGGGAGTCTGTGGACAGTGTTGAAATGATTATCTTTGGAGACTTTCAGAGAAAAATACAGACAAAAACATAACTTTGTACAGACTGTGCTTGGTAACATGCAATGACAATGCCACTGTCTGGAAAGTAAGCATTCTTCTGCACTTCCTAAGCAAACCCATATAACTTGTGCCCTAGGTGGCTTGAGGATGGTTCACCACCCATAATCCACAGGAGCAGCTCAAGTACCATATTAGGAAATGTAGTGGTGGCTTCGATCTCCATGTAAGGAAGCCTGGCAATAGATAAAATGGAAATTAATTGCATAATAGAAACAATGGATGCAAGTAAGAAACAGTAATATGCCATCAAATTTCTGGGGTACAAACACAGAACGGTGTTGTTAAGGAATTAGTCAGAACCTCTCATGCAGACGCAGGCTGCTGCAGCCCAGTCTAGCATGGATCTCACTATGTTGTGTGGCACATGAAGCCATGGAAATCAAGGACACAGTAATGATTAGTCCGATGTGATCTGTGATGGCAGTAACTTTCCATTTTTGTTGGATTTGTCAAGCCAACTTGCTGGCTACAGGTTATACTTAGGTGATGGTACATCAAGCAAATCATAGTAAAGAGATTATTTATGGCACAGAATGGGACTGTTACCCCTGCATCGGGCTGCAGTCATATAGTGGCACCCCATACCCCATTGCAGAGTGACATCATGTATGACAAAGAATACCTACCTCTTCAGGACCACCACCTTAGACTCCCAGCATTTGCCCCCCTCCATTGTGCAGACACAGACATGTGTCATTGTGTTCCCCGCTACGTGTACTTGATAAAAACTGTGTCCTGCTACACTCTTCCTCCCTCTGTGGTAAATGTGGGCATGTCTGACACATATTGTGTCCTGCAATGCATTGAACAGGCACTTCACCTTTGCTGCTATATACTACTCCTGCCTTGGGGGGGGGGCACTCTGTAGCTGTCAGTTGTTGCTGTTCTCAGTACTTTCACTGAATGATGATATCAGTGTGCTTTCCCTGCTGACTTTGTGAGTGTGTGTGTGTGTGTGTGTGTGTGTGTGTGTGTGTGTGTGTGTGTGTGTGTGTGTGTGTGTGTGTGTGTGTGTATGTGTGTGTGTGTGTGTGTGTGTGTGTGTCTGTGTGTGTGTGTGTTTGTGCATATATGTGTGCAAGCATAGTCTGACCATAGCCCTAACATACCAGTATCCTGGGGCTGCCCAACCTTTCTCTTTATAGGTATATAGCTTCATAGGTGGTTACAAGGCTATTGGCCCAAGAGCCATTTTAAACCTAGCCAAACTTACCCCAAATCTACCAAAATATTGCAGACATGTATCAATACTGCAAAGAATTTTACAGTTATGATGATATAGCCTGGTACAAATCAAGTGTTCACAGGCTGCCCCTGTCCATGAGGGACACATGGGCCAAACTAGGGTCTAACGCAGGCAAACCGCTGGTGCCATAACCATGGACATAAGCTCAATGCAACAAATGTATAATAGTATGTTATTTATTTATTTATCTTTTGTGAACCGGGCTATTCCCACTAGGCTAATAGCTTCTTTTCAGGGGAGACCCAAGGTGGTATTCATTCTACTAGGAGAAATCTGACCAGGTCAGGGCATCAGGGAACTTCAGCAGCAAAAGCCCCAAAAAACTAGAAAAGCACTAAGTACAGAACCACAAAGGGAACTTCCCCTATTCTTTCCATACAGGAATGCAATTTCATGTAGCATTTCCGGATTCCATTCCAAGTGAGGAGGTGGCTTGGAGAAACCAGGGAGATAAAGAATGAAGGATGGAGTTTTCAGAACATTTTGTTATCTAAAAGAAAATGAACATAACAGAAGAACATATGTTTAAGGACAAAGAAGTGTTCAGAAATGGAGGAAGAAGCTGTAAATGTAAAGGCAGTCAAGCCTTTGTTGGAAGGTGCATGTTTATGTAGGGAAGTTGAGAAAGCATCTGAGCTTTCTCAGGGCAGGAATTATAGACAAAATCTGCAAATGGACTGTAAAGAATTATCTCGGCAAAATCTCTTCAGAGATAAAGACAAAACAGAGATGTATTTTTACAACCCTCTAGTCTCTTTGACTTACAAAATGTAGAAGATTCGAACCTCACACTTATGCATGTTCTACATATTCACAAGTCAAAGAGTACCAGAAATACGTGGTCTAAGGACCTGAATTTTGTTTGTGGCGTAAACAGAACATACTGGAGAGACAGATATGTGTCACAGAGACTGCCTCTTCTATGGAACTGGCTTCCCATCCAAGTGAAGCTGAGTTCATCTATTACCCAGTTTAAACACAACCTAGACCAGTGGATGGGGAATAGGACATTTACACCAGACCTGATACCCATGTCCCTTATGGACAGTGGTAGCTTATAAATGCCTGGCTCTCAATGTCCTCTTTGGATACAGGACATCATTATTTTTTGGGGAAAACTTGGCTAGGATTAGAAAGGACCCCCCCTTGTAACAGTTTATAAATCTATGAATCTATGATTTCCTTTTAGAGTTTGTGAATGCTTGTGAACCTGAAAGTAGAAATTATATTTTGTGGGGTGACTTAATGGAAAAGATACAGAAAGAGGATATCACACAGGTCAAGAGCAGAAACTTGTATGTTGAGACGGTGAACTTGAGAGTGGAAGAAGAGAGATAAGGAAAGAAAGCTGCAAACATAGAAATAATCAAGCCGTTTAAGGTACAACCCAAAAAGGAAGAAGGTGGAATGGACAGATGCAAGCTATGGGATGAAATAATAATGCCTTTAGGAGTAAAAGCATATGAGGTAAGGGCATTTATTCATATTAATAAAAACACATTTTGTGGTATTCTTTTTGAGACTGATAAAGCTATTTTGAGACTGGTAAAGCTATGAAGAATTTTCCAGAAGAGTAGTGAAAAAAAGAAAGACTGTGTTCCTTGGAACTCTTATGTATTTAAATCTTTTCATAAAGAGACTAAGAAAAAAATAACACCCAATTCAGAAAGAAGTTTGAAAAATTACTTTAAAAAAGTATTAAGTTTATGTAAGGATATAATAGACATTGTAAAAGTGCATGATAATAGAGGGTTATGGATGGGTGCATAGAACTGCAATGTTATTTTAAAAATTGGAAATGGTAGAATTGTGCATATTTAAGTGTTGTAAATGTGGAAGGGGACAAAGGAATGATGAAATACTGGGGTCAGCAAGAGACATGATTTTTGTGTGGAAAAGCTGATAATTTTATAAGTAATTGTCAAAAAGGATTTTTTTTTGTTTGTGAAAGGATAGGAGATGATATAAGAAATTGTGAAATCAAGTGTTATAAATGTAAGAAAGTGGGAGACTTGGGGATGCAATGTGAATACAAAGTAACCAAGGCTGAACAAGAGACTGCAGAAACATTAACAGAGCAGAATCATGAGAATGAGGACATAGAATTAAAAGAAAAAATAAAGAGTGGACAAATAGAATGCGAGAAAGTAAATGATTTGAAATATAAAGAAGATTTGCAAAACATCAGTAATGAAAGTTTTATTTCTAATAAAGGACAGGTAAAGAATCGGGGTTAAGTGACAGTGAAGATAAAAAATGGAATTTAGTCAAACAAAAATGAAATTCTGTTGGTAAGATAGTTTGAGATAGAAAAAAGAATAATGGTAGGAGGACATAATAAAGAAAAAAGAAAGCGAAAGGTTAAGTATAATAATAAAAACTTAACATTTTGTGTAAATACTTGCATTAAATGTTAATAGTTTAAAGAATGCTGTAAGGAAAATAAGTATTCTTGGATGGTGTAAGAGACAGGAAAGTGACATTACTACATTAGAAGATACTAGAGTTTTAACAAATGAAGAGAGACAACTGGAAGTATGTTGGGAAAAATTTAATTTTTAACTTAGGGAGAGAGACATGTTCAGGAATAATGTATATGGAGGTAATAAAAATTTTAGATTTTACTTTAGTTACTATAGATCATAGTATGTAAGATGGGGAAATCAGGTATTATAGCAATGTATGTATTTGTAACAAAAAAGAGAGAGAAGATATATTTAACTATATAACTCAGTATGTAGGAGTAAACATGGATATAATTATTGCAGGAGACTTTAATTGTAATATAAGGCAAAATAAAAAGAAAGCATATAATGTTAAAGTGTTCAATATTATAAGATATGGGAATTTAAGTATTTGTAATGAGAGTACTTGGATGTATAATAGAGGTGAACATAAAACAGAAATAGATTATTATTTAGTTTAAGCAAAGTTGAAAATTATGGATGAAGGGGTATTAGAGACAGATTTTTCAGATCACAGGACTATATGGATTACCTTAAAAAATAATTCCAACTAGGAAAGGGAATACAAAAGGATAATGAGCTTAAAAGGGATAAAGACGGGAAGATAGATGTACTATATTTATAGAAGGACCATATAGAAATAAGGCCTTAAAAAGATTGGTTTCAATAGTGGTTGTTTGTCAAACAAAAATATAAAAAAGTTTATATAAGCCTGGAAAATATAAAAAGAAGAAAATAAACAGTTTATTATGACTAATGAAGTTAGGATATTTGTGACAGCAGACAAAAGAGCAAAGAAAGTAATTTTATTAAAGAACAGGCATTATATGATTTAAATAAAAAGAAAATGTGGTATTTGTTATATAATCAAATATATTTTTGCAAGGAAAGATGGAGGAAATTGCACTATCTTTGAGTAAACTTATTAAAGAAAATGATAGCATCGTGAGACAAATGAAAGATAGGAAAAGGTATATTACAAACTATGCAAGATAAGATTATGGAAATACTGGAAGGATATGTTAAGGAAAGTTTGAAAAGAAAAAATGTACAACATACTAAAAATGTTAAGTAGATATTTTGTTCAGAGGAAGATAATACGGATTTGGAAAAAATGTTTAAAATAGAAGAATTGGAAAATATTTTAGGAAAAGTAAATTTGCAATCTGCGGCAGGTCCAGATGGGGTAGAGTATAGAATGTACACAATATGACAGTAAATCAAAAATTATACTTTAGAAGTATTAATTGAATGGTTATGAAAGCATTTTCAATATAAGGAGCTGTGTAGTGGTGTAATTAAATTTATATGAAAAGAAGGAGACAAGTGTGAAATACAAAATTGGAGACCTATAGTCTTGAATAACACTGACTATAAGATTTTTATGAAATTTTTGCAAAAAAGAATATCAAATAAGTTAACTAAGATTATAAATAAAACTATCTATGGTATAAAAGGCAAAAAGTACTGGATTTACTGTTAGTGATTAGAGAATTAATGGATGATATTTTATATAAGGAGGTTCGAACACAGTTAATGGTGGGTGATTTAAGTAAACCCTTTTTATTCAATTCATCATAACACCCTATGGAAATATTTGATACCTATAATATAAGTAACAAGATAAAAACTGTTTGCATTACAGTTTATAGGTTAAATATAGTTAAAATACTAAAAAACGGGTGGCTTACTATAAACATTGTGCTTGAAAAGGGTATAAGACAAGGTTGTCATTCCAGTAGTATAATGTTTGTATTAGTAATTAATGTGATTTCAACTCAGGTTAATACTGAGATGAGAGATATGGAATATATAACCAATGAAGTTGTAAATATTCCAATTTTGATATCACATGCAGATGACATTATTCTCATTTGAAGAACTCATAAAGCTATGATTAATGTTGTGATGCTGCCAGTCCAGCTATCTGAAATTTTGTAAAGAATTTTATGTCATTTGTGAATATTGATATGATTTATACAGAACTGTATGTTATTTACTAAGCTTCAAGAATGTAACCACAGCATACCCTGCTAGAACATAGAAGATTAACTTACAAAACTTCAAGAAAATAAGTTAAAAATTGAAGTGCTTTGCGATGTGCTATAAATGTTGTTAATGTAGTAAGAAGACTGGATGTCTAGAGGTAGAAGGCTTGATATTTACTATGTTTAAATGTAAAGAGATTTATTGTTCTGTGACTTCCTAACAATTGCACATCTGCGATATGTACTTCTCATACAGAGATGTTAAAAATTCTGTTAGTATTTGTTAGCCTGGGAACTGAAGGCAGGTGACAGAGTGATGTCATACAAGCTGACCCAGCAGTAATGTTTGCTAGTAACTTAAGAACTCTCTGAGAGGGATTGTGCATTTTGTATCTTGTCTTGGACGTAGAAACATCCATCATCATTATCATCTGCACTTGGCTTGCTAATAGTAAGTAACTAGGGAAAAGTAATGTCTCTTAGGTATAGACAGGAGTATAGTAAAGATTAGTTTAGATGTTTTCTGTATTTATTTAAACTGTCCTGCAATGTTGTTTTAAAATATTTCCTGTGATTCTGAACTCTGAAATAACTGTGTTTGTTGTCTTGCTCTTTTTTATTTATTATTAAACATATTTAAACCTATCTTTGTGGATGATATTTGTGAGACGTATTTAAATTCTTAGCGTACTTGCATATGTATTTGGTGACACTGTACAAGCCACTCCTAAATAGCCTTGGTCTTGGTCAGACTGCCATTTGGATTAATAGTAACATTACACAGTTGGATCAGACACCCTTTGCAAGGGCCTTATAGTAGCTGATAAAGAGCTGGTTGGTGGCTAACAACTACCTTATAGTTTGGACAGAAGGGGGCATAGCTAATAAACCTGTGCCAGCCTTTTCCAGGAGTGTGTGCGTGTCTGTATATAAATCAGATCTTAAAGTGTGTGTGTGTGTGTGTGTGTGTGTGTGTGTGTGTGTGTGTGTGTGTGTGTGTGTGTGTGTGTGTGTGTGTGTCTGTGTGTGTCTGTGTGTGTGTCTGTGTGTGTGTGTCTGTGTGTCTGTGTGTGTGTGTGTGTGTGTGTGTGTGTGTGTGTGTGTGTGTGTGTGTGTGTGTGGTACTTGGGCAGGGACATGAAGCACTAGTTGGACAGAGAGGATGCTGGAGGTTTTGGCTTGACCACATGGCTGAGATCTGAACCCTATATCTGTGCCAGTGGGGATTCTTATTGGGGATCTGGAAAATGAAGCAGAAACCAGCCCCAAACTGACTGTGATCTCTGTGTACTCTTAAGGGAAATTGCACTTTACTGTGTGTGTGTACTTGTCATCTTCCCATTGTGTACATCCCTCATTGTTGCCAGTGGTGAGGACTGAGGCTCCTTTATTACTGGGCCAGTACAGGGGCATCACCAATTTGATAAGTTATTTACAGGAATTTATACAATGATTAGGTTTTTCTATAAATAAATATAAAAGTGTAGATTTAGGTAATGACAGTATGGTAGGAGGTATTAATTTTAATAGGAGAAAGAAAAATTTACTCAGATTGATGTCTGGAAAAAGAGAAGATATAAGTGCTATATGGGAGGAAAAAATTAAATGTCATGAAAAATACATGTATGTTTTGACGGACCTTTAGACTATCTGTTAAGGAAAAATATATTTAATTAATTCTATTTTACTTGCTAGAATCGCTTACTTGAAAGTGTATTTAGTATCCCACTGACTTATGAGGAAATACTTTATAGCATTGTATTTACATTTATTTGGAGGTCAAGATGAAATCCAGTAAAAAGAGGAATTTTATATGTAAAAAAGAAGGTGATTTAGAGTTGATAAATCCTATAGTTTATGCAGCCTCAGTTGTATAAAGTACTAAGAAGTCTGAAGGATATTGAATTTCTTTCTTGGTGAGAATTTTAAAAATTAAATATAGTACTGAATGGATGAATATTTTGAGTTGTAAGAGAAGGAGATTATATGAAAATGAGGAAATGAATAGTTTTCAAGATAACATTTTGCTTTAGAAAATAAAAATTACTAAAACTGAAAAATATAGGAAGTTACAGCATCATAATATTATGGATAAGTTATTTTATATTTTTCCTGGAAACGTGTTTAAAACAAAAAAGAAAGGTTGCAATTAAAGCAAGAATGGAAATATATAAATATGTGGGATTGTCAAGATTTTTTATTGAGATTAATGATACAGAAATGACCAGTAAAAGCAAATATGCATTATAAAAGCAAAAATAACAGAATCTGTATATATTGCAATCAATTTGAAAGCAACAAACATGCTTTCTTGAGTTGTAAAAAGAGTTAAATCAATATGGAGTAAGGTGGTAGATTTGAAATATTTAGAAGATGATCCAGATGTAAATAGTCTTAAGTTGATATAAATGAGTATGGATATTATGGGGACAAGTCAAAAAATTATGTTGATAAAAAGATCGTTTCAATAATTTGGATAACCTGGAATCAAAGAGTGAAGGAAATTATGTTCAATGAAAAACGGGATCAAGCAAAGATGGAAAAATAAGATTTTAATTGTGGAAAATGTAGTGCGGGTCCAATAATGAACAATGAGGAAGTTACTTTTTAGTAAAAGGAAATGTTCTATTTCAAGTATGTGTATATAAAAATTGTTAAAGTTTGTGATTAGTGTATATATTGTAAATGATATAAATTGTGTGTGTGTGTGTGTGTGTGTGTGTGTGTGTGTGTGTGTGTGTGTGTGTGTGTATGTGTGTGTGTGTGTGTACATTTATATATATATATATATATATATATATATATATATATATATATAATTTATGTATTTATGTATATATATATATATATATACTTTATGTATTTATGTATATATATATATATATATATATATTTATGTATATATATATATATATATATATATATATATATAATTTATGTATTTTTTATATATATATATATATATATATATATATATATATATATATATATATATATATATATATATATATATATATATATATATATATATATATGTGGGTCCACTATAGAATTCCGAAATACTGAAATCCTGAATTTCAGTATTTCAAAATTCTATAGCCGAAAGCTTTAAATTGTGAAACCCTTGAAGCATGAAATTCAAAATCCTGAAGTTCGGAGATTTTGAAATAGCACTTCTGGTGTTGCAATGTGTGAATGGATAGGTGTAAATTCAGGTAAGTATGTATGTGTAAGTGTGTTGGTTAGGGGCTTTAGTGTATGTTAGTGTGTGTTGTGGCTGTGGTATGTGTGTGCAAGGGACTGTGAAATGTCTGGGTGTGAGTTACCTTTGTGTGTGTGATCTCGGAGTTAGTATATATATATATATATATATATATATATATATATATATATAAGTGGGGGGGCACATCCCCCACATGGGGGTGCAGGGGAACTTTCCCCCCTTCTTGTCTCTAGTGTAGGATTGTATGTTTGATTGTGGGGGTACATTGTATGTGTATGTGTGTGGTGTATTTGTAGTGTAAGTTCATTATTTTAAATTTCGCGGTTCTGGGGTTTCAGGATTTAATGCTTTCGGCTATAGAATTTTAAAATACTGAAATTTGGGATTTCAGTATTTTGAAATTCTATAGTGAACCTATATATATATATATATATATATATATATATATATATATATATTGTAAATAAGAAAAGTTGCATATATTGTAAATAAGTATTGTAATATAAAGGACCCCTACTCTTTTTGATATATGCACTGGGATCTTTTACATCCACCTAAGCTACCGTCAATTTAAAAAGGTGGGCCCTTGGTTTAATGTCTCATCTAAAGTTGTGCAGTACCCCTTCTTTTACTGCACTGCAGTGTCAGCAATTAATCTACCTGGTGAGGGATTAGAACTCACAGCCTTGTGCACCAAAAGTAAGTGCACTACTTGTTGTGCCACTGAAGCTCTCCAAACATACTAAAAAGTACCTTTTGTAAAGATGGCCACCGATGGAAATTACTGAATTGATAATGCACTCCTAAATGTAGAACACTGGTCAGGGATTTAGGAATGCATGTTAACAGTAACCTGATCTTTGACCACCATCTGTCTAGTGTGGTAAGAATCATTCTGCATTGTACAACGTATAAGTAAGAGCATGGCTTCCAGGTCCAAAGATGTTATAGTTCCACTGTACCTGGCTCTCATCAGACCAATGATCAAGTACAGTGCACCCTTCGGCATGCACCTAACCAGATACTTGCAACAGCTTGAGAGACAACAGGCTTTTCTAAACTCTAAACCTGTATTTATTTATTTATTTTCAGTTTGATGACCCAGGAAGTCCACTGGGCCAAGAAGATCCCATTTTCAGTGGAGGCCCGGGAAGAAAAGCTCTAGTGGCTACAACAAACATACAGAACAATGAAGTCATCAGCGGCATACAATCTAGAATATTAAAAAGTCACTCACAAAATACAAAATCTTGCAACTATGCAGTCTTAAAGTAATTTATAGAGTTTAAAATTTTAACAAATAAAGAAATTGCTGAAAACTGAATATTAACAAAGTTTGCAGTAAATTTAACTCATTACATTCGAGTGACTCCACCAGGTGCATCTGTCGTTGACTTCTACTGATGCCTCTAGGCATTAAATATTGCTTGTTCATATTTGCATCAGTAATTCCAAAACTATGCTATGTACAAGGTTTTAAAATAATCCATCTTAAAGCTTACACAATGGCAACCCAACTACATTGATATTTGACCTCTGTCTAGTGCAGGTAAATATATATTAAATGTTTTTTTCTATGATACTAACTTATATAGATACATTTTCACATTTTTCTAAATAACTCAGCAGCCAAGTAACACAGACAGAACTCCTTAGCCTCATAGGAAAGCTCTCAGCTAGATGAATAAAAATGCTGCTGACAGTATGTGTGTAACTTGGGTGGTTGCTTAGATATTTTAACTTGTTTACAAAATATTATGAATGTAACAGTTACTGTGTTTATTGTGACTTATAAAATTCAGTTTAAGATCTAGTACCTAAAGATTACTACCACTATAACAATAGTTTGTGCCGAATAGTTTCTCATTTATACTTCCTTCATAACCCATATTGTTCCAGAGATATGAACATTTGTTTGAAATGTGAGGACATAATTTGATTCTGTGAAAAGGCTTAGGCTCTGCCCATTGGAAGTTACAGTGCAAACTTCCTCAGCTCCATTGGAGGAATCACACAGGGGAAAGACTGTGAGTGGAGAATAGCTGCAGGAATAGGTTAGCACTGTATAGTGCAAGCAGAAAAAGCTAGTAGAGAGGATGGAAGATTAGATGTAGATATTAGAGGGACTTATGTTGGAATGGAGCATGAGGATTCCCACTTTGTAGATAGGTAGGAGTAGAGGAGGGATTGGAAGTTGGAGTGGTTTGGAGCATTTCTAAGAGTGGGAAGAAGAAAGTTCCATAACTTAGCTAAGGTGCATGACAGTAGAAGGTGCCCAGAGGGCTGCAAGGGTTTGTAGATTTTTAGGAGGCTTTGATTTCCAGATCTAAGTGAATGGTTGGGAATATAGGGGGTTAAGGAGGAGGAGAGAGAGGGACAGCAGGAGGGCTTGAATATGAGCTTTTGGGCAGTGGTAAGTTTGAGAAAGTTCAGGTAATTAGGAAGTTCGAGCCATTGCAGAGAGTGGAGGGAGATCCAATAATGAGATGAATTTCTAGAGTTGGTGGCAAATTTGCAGATTTTCTTGTAGCAAGATTCAAGTTTGGTTTGTAGGCCGAGTTGGAGGTTAGTGAACAGAGGAGAGCCATACATGAGAGAGGGGAGAAGGTATGAAGAGGCTAAAGTCCTTCTGTTGGAGGGAGTAAGGTACCAGTTGTGCCTATATAGAAGTCCTAATCTTTGATTTTTGGTTTTTATGTTTGTTTGGATGTGGCTATCAAATTTTAGATGTTCATTAATGATGACACGGAGCAGTTTTGTGTATGGCACAATTTCAGTGGGGACATCTGGAGAATTTCTCCCCGGGCCTCCGCTGAAAACAGGCTCTGTGGAGCCTAGTCGGACTTTCCTGGTCAACAAATGATAAATACAAAAAATAACTAAATATTATTGTGGCTTATTATTTTGAAGGGGTCAAATGGTGGAGTTTTTGAAGGAGTCAAATGGTGGAGTTTTCAGATGGAGAAAAGATCATTAATTTAATTTTGTTAGCATTTAGTGCAAGGTGGTTGTTTTGCATCCAGGTTTCAGTACTTGAGAAAGCTGATTGGGTTTTCTGCAGAAGTTTGGAGGGGGTGTCAGCTGAGCACATGATTGTTGAATCATCAGCATACTGGATTAGTGTGGTATCTGAGATGGAGTGGTGAAAGTTATTGATGAATATATTGAAAAGTAAGGGGCCAAGGACAGAATCTTGGGGTAGACCAGTAGGGGTATGTAGGTACTTGGACTCCTACAGACTGCTGCATGGCAATCAATGCCTCACCTTCAAGGTCCCACAGTGATGGATTTGCTGAACATCCACAAAACAAATAGCATCAGAAATACCCATTTGTAAGGACTTTGCTAGTGACCGGCCTCTCTGTGATAGTGGATTCCCAACTTCCTGAGTCATATTAGTGGCAGGGTGATACTGAAATCCTCTCTCAGAAAAGTCGAGACAGAGGGAAGAGGAAGTAAGCTAAGAGCAGGCTGAATGCATGCCCCATGATGCTGTGGCTTTATGTATGTGCGGTGTTATACTGGTATGCATGTGCGGTGTCATACTGGCATGCATGTGCTGCATCAAACTGGTGTACATCCACACTTTGTAGGTTCTGCACAGATGTCATAAGCCAGTGTTTCATTGGGTATCTAGCATCACCTGCAACACAGTCTGCACAGGTAGGTGGAGCTTACTACGTACAAACACACTAGACATACAGCTGTAACACAGTATGCACAGGTAGATGGAGCTTACTACGTACAAACACACTAGACATACAGCTGTAACACAGTATGCACAGGTAGATGGAGCTTACTACGTACAAACACACTAGACATACAGCTGTAACACAGTATGCACAGGTAGGTGGAGCTTACTACGTACAAACACACTAGACATACAGCTGTAACACAGTATGCACAGGTAGGTGGAGCTTACTACGTACAAACACACTAGACATAAAGCTGTAACACAGTATGCACAAGTAGGTGGAGCTTACTACGTACAAACACACTAGACATACAGCTGTATACTTTAATTATCACCAAACTACCTGCACATATTAACTAGACAGTCCTATGGAATTTCAGTATTCAGAAATCTCAGTGTAGCTCAGATGTGAGCCATATATGGGAATCATGTGAACTGCTTAGGCACTGTGCAGACATATATGTCACAATCCCGCTTGCATCACACTCTGCTTGGCAGTTGAAACAATTTTAGTCCTTCCTGTTCACCACCTTTTGTGACTGTTATTTGGGTAGGATGATTGTTGCTACAACAGTGCAACATATGGTACAGTCTGCATCAGGGAGGCAGGCAGTGCCATAGAAGGCACTCACTATCTTCTGGTGTGGCTAGGAAACCATCTATGCTCTTGTGCATGTAGAAGCATTATGTCAGGGAACCTGTTGAGTATTATAGAGGTGGGAGCCTGTAAAATGCTCACTGTCTCCAATATGTGTAAACCTCTAAGTGTAAGAAATCTGGACAAAGACTAAAATAATTGATGGAGATAAGTCCCAAAACAGGGACAGATTTTATATATTGATATTTGTCAAAAAAGGAGATACTGTCAATACAGCTATATGGAATTTTGTAAATACTTATATGTCATTTGTGGATATCAACATGATTTATATAATATGCTTGTGTTAAAAATGTATCAGAACTCAATGTCATTTGTATATCAAACTAGGTTTGTACAGACATGTGTTAACAAGGTATTTTATAAAGTGCTTTTGCTTAAAATGTAACCACAGTGGGCCTACTGAAAGACAACAAAAATGTACATGGACTATTGTAACTCTTTAAATGTATATATTTTAACAGTGGAAATGAAATTGGAATACAGGAGGTTAACATCAGAAAAATACCTGAAATTAAATTACTTTATGGCTGTGCAACAAAAGATGGTATCTTTCAGTTTTCAGTGCAACAAGAGATACAGAGTCTGTGCTGAGAAGGTTTCTGTATTGTCTTCGGAGGGAACTAATTACTACCTCTGAAAGCATGAATGAGTGCAATTGTTTTATGACTTCCAGCATCTGCCAAAGATCTGAGGTTTATGTATTTTCACAGGTAGATGCTAAATACTGCCAAGCTTCCAGCAGTGAGGATTTTACCTGGGAGAAAGTCAGATAACAAGACATGATGTCATTCTGCAAGCTATCCCAGCAGTAATATTTGAGATATTAATTTGAGGAGTCTCTTAGTGAGACTGATCGTTCTGCATTCTGTCTTGGAGCTGATAACAACAACTAGAAGATCCATTCACAACAACTGCATTGCTTTAATTAAGTAAGTGTACTAGTATAACTCTCTTAGATACAGTTAGGAATATAGCAACGCTTAGTTTAGATATTTTTCTTTATGTATTGGAGACTGTCCTGCAATGTTGTTTTAAATATTTCCTGTGATTTGAAATTTGATGTCACTGTAAATATATACTGAGTACTTTCTTGCTCTTTTATTATTTATTATTAAATATATTTAAACCTTTCATTGTGGCTAATTTGTGTAGAGATATTTAAATTTTGAAAAGACTTGCATCTTTATTTGGTGACACTGTGTGGACCACTCCTAATAACCTTGCCCTTGGTCTAAGTACCATTTGTATTAATATTAATATTAGACAGATTGGTCACCCTTTGTTGGCTGGTGGCAGTCATAACTATCTTATAGTCTGGGCAAAAGAGGGCCGAGCTAGTAAACCTGTGCCAGCCTTATCCAGGTGTGTGTGTGTGTGTGTGTGTGTGTGTGTGTGTGTGTGTGTGTGTGTGTGTGTGTATAATCAAACCTCAAAGAGTGTGTGCATCAGCTATGTAGTCAGGGACATGAAACACTTGTTGGAGAGAGAGGTTGCTGGAGGTCTTGGCTTAGCCACTAAGCTGAGATCTCAACTCTATAGGTGTGCCAGTGGGGAGTCTTATTGGGGATCTGGAGAAAGAGTTAGAAACCAACCCCAGACTGACTGTGGTCTTGGTGTGCTCTTAAGGGAAATTGCACTTGATGCAGAGAGCTGCATCTGGAAATACTGTGTGTGCCTGTTATCCTCCCAGTGTACAGCCCCCACTGGTGCCAGTGGTGAGGATTGAGGGTCCTTGATTACTGGTCCATTGGTGGGTCGACACAATATTATAAACATATAAAATTGATAGAATTGCAGACTATGTGTTAGCATTCATTTTCTGAAGGATATAAAGTATGAAACTCGAATGTTTGTCATTATTTTGTGCCTTCCATCCTAAGTGATTTGCCAGAAAACAACAAATTTTATGAGTAACAGTCTAAAAATATGAGGCCAAAATCTGGACATTTTGTGAAAATCTGGACAGTTGTGAAGTATGCTGTCTCCCCAGCTTTTATGTCAATGATACATGTAGCCAGTAGGGAAAGAAATATGCATACTTTGGTCTCCACAAGTATGGAAAGGTCACCCACATTCCTACTAATTTCATGAGTGGACAACACATCAGCCAAGGCCTATATAATGTTCCAATCAACTCCAAAGTGATCAATAATCTCTTGATCAGTTAAATTCTAGGAACCGAATCAGGAAAAGTACCACTTACATTAGTGCGAAGTGGCACCATGCACATCCCAGTGGGTAACAGCAATGCTAAGGACTGTAATCTGTTTCTGCACAATGCCTTTTGTGACTGTTGAGAATTCTTACTGCATGCAACAAAAATATTGCTGGTGCCATTTGCCTTTTTATGGACAGGTTCAGTCAGCTTCATAACTTCCTCTGTAGAAGACTGTTAATTGGGCCTGTACTCACCATGCATAGATTTAATCATTATTAGGACCTGATTACTAACCTGATTCATTTGCATGTCATTATGCCATTATTTGCATAACTGTTCTGTTGCGTATTTATATTCTTTGGTTTGGAGCAAAGCACCAGACTATGAATTGATATTAGCCCTCCCTGCTCCAATCTAAGTATTGTTCATAGGTTCATAGTTTAGTACTAAGCTAACTGCCCTTGCGAGCCATTTTAAGTCTAGCCAGTTATCCCTTGTGAGACTCAAATCCTGCACCTTGTGTTGGTAAGGGAAACACCTTAGCCATTAAGCCACCCTCCCCAATCCCTGGTTGATTCCTGCATGAAGACATACTGTATACGTGCAGTCAGTCCATGAATTACAGCCCAAGCTTAAATTGTATGAAGACTTGTAATTATGATTTTATTTAAGTTTAACAATGAAGCAGTTATGTATGCTGGTAGGAAGGCAAGATGCATGCAGTATATCACAGTATAATTAAGCCATCAAAGCTTTCATGAAAATATATTTTTTTCTAAATATAACTTTTTTATTTATTAATTAAAAAATAAGTAGAATGAAGAACCTTTATGTCATCAACAGATGTGAGATCCGGTTATAGTCCAAGACATGAACTGTGTGATTTAACACATGCTGAAATGCTTTGTAACAAATTTTCAGAGATGCCTTGATTTGTTTGAGGCCTTGCTATACAGGAAGTTAATTCCAGCAGAGTTGTGCTGCTGAAGTAAGTAAAAGGGCAGGAACTCTCACGTCTGCATAGTAACAGTGCAAACATTTTTGTCTAGTTGATTTTGCTGGCATTATTAAAGCTGGCAGTTATTTTAAAGATATTAGGTGGATATGTAGAAACAGAGACTCAGGGGAAATCTTAACTATGTTATTTGATTTGTTTTGCTAACTTAAAATAAGATTTAGTATTTAGTTTCTAGGAAAAAGAAAGTGAATATTTCAGTAAATCAAATGTTGTTTTGCTTATCCTGTGGCAGTTTAATACATCATTGACTCTGACCTTAACGTATTCTAGTAATTTCTGAGTTTTACCTGCAGTTGTTTTGAAGCATATATTGAATGTGTGCAGTGTGTGGTCAAGGGCTACACAATCTGTCACATGAGCAGACATGGAGATCCCTAGAAAGAAATCTTAAGGTTAATATTTCGAGATGGAAACATATCTGTTAACTGAGTATTTAAACTCTCTTGTTGGTTTAAAAGGTTTGATTTAAGGTCCTAATTTCTTTGCCTTTAATCCTTTTGTTGATCTAATAAACAAGTTAAAGCTAAAGTGCAAGATACTTAGTTTGAAAGATATTATATTGAAGATGTTGGTATTATTCACAGTTGCAGAGGTTGTGACTAGGTGCTGACTGCAACAAAATTGTAATTATGTTATAAGATATGTAATACATAATGCAAATTTGAGGGCATTGTTTGGATTTTTTCCTTGTAATTTCAGATTAACATCAAAATTTGTTCTAATTCTGGGGAAGCAAGGGCTGTCAAAAACTACCCAGATGCTGCATTCCTGCACTCTAGTGGCACTTTTTGACTAAGGTATGTATCCTGGATGCAAAGATAAAAATGCATTAAATGTAACACCTAAACCAGGCTTGAATTAGTTCACTGTAGGGTAAATATGGATTGTGCTGAGAACAGTTATTTACTTTGTTGTCTCACTTTTACCTTTTAAGTTCATTGCACGTTAGACATTTAATATTATTTTAGAGAAGTCACTGGCATTTTAAGGAATCATTTCGTCACTATGTTTTGCATGGTATATGGTAGTTCTACTCACGTGCAAAATAAATGGCTTAAGCATCAGCCTGCTCATTATTAGTCCTGCTCACTGTTCATCCTGCTCACTATTCATCCTGCTCATTACTAGTCCTGCTCACTATTCATTCTGCTCACTAGTAGTCCTGCTCACTATTTGTTCTGCTCACTATTCATCCTGCTCATTACTAGTCCTGCTCACTATTCATTCTGCTCACTAGTAGTCCTGCTCACTATTCATCCTGCTCATTACTAGTCCTGCTCACTATTCATTCTGCTCACTAGTAGTCCTGCTCACTATTTGTTCTGCTCACTATTAGTCCTGCTCACTGTTCATCCTGCTCACTATTCATGCTATTCATTACTAGTCCTGCTCACTATTCGTTCTGCTCACTATTAGTTCTGCTCACTATTCGTTCTGCTCTTTTAGTCCTGCTCACTTTTCATCCTGCTCATTATTAGTCCTGCTCATTATTCATTCTGCTCACTATTAGTCCTGCTCACTATTTGTTCTACTCATTATTACTCTTGCTCACTATTCATCCTGCTCACGATTAGTGGTATTTTGAAAACTGTAGTAATGGGTTTATGGGTCATAAGAGAGAGGCAAAGAGAATCAGTAAGCAATCAAGGGCTGTTGACATTAATCTAAATTACGTTAATTCTAATTATGGTAAAATACACTTAGAGTCAGTGATATAAGTACAACAGTGAGGAGATAAAAGGTTCACATTTAGAGAAAAGGTGTCAAACCAAGGGAGATATACTTTAGAGTTGCCAGAGTGGAAAGCATTTTTTAACACTCACTGTTCAATCTTCCAGCAGTGTGCATAGTTAATAAACAGTCCAATACAGGCTGTATATTTGCATTCTTCTTGCATCTGACAGAAACATTCCTTGCAGACTGATAACTTTGCATTAATCATTAATGCTCTTTGTTCTTTCAATCCACTTTATGCATTTTTAATAAAAATGCAGTTTGTTTTAGATCAGTCATCACAGGCTGAAGTTCTGGTAAGAAGTTAAATAGCATTTTGAAATAAAGCAGTAGATTTAAAGTTTTATAATAAAGAGTGCCAAAAGAGCTAATATTTTAAGATAAAATATTGCTGTTAAGCTTTAATTATTCCTTTTTAATAAATATCACCTCTGTACTCTGCTTTTTGAGGTTTGAGGGCATAGGCTGTACTAACCTTGTTGAGTTTTTTTGTTAGAAGATCAGTCAATAAATGGGTTATTTTTTATTGATGCTACCATTTACTTGCTTTAACTGCTGGGGAATGCTATATAAATATGAATAAAAAGAATAATAAAAAAAGATCAGTCACTAAATAAATCACCAAAGCTCCTTTATTAAAATAAAAAACAACAGTAAGCAATTTTATGTAATGCTGACACTTCCTCAGAGTACATAGTGAACATTTTATGTTGAACTTTATCATTTTATACTTAATAAAGGAGTTTAACATTTTTTTATCATTTATTGAATGATTACTTTTGCAAGGTAAGCTGTTTGATTGTTATATTGTTTTCTGATAAAAGCACTGAAATATTGAAGTGATTTGAGAGGTTAAGTTGTCTTAAAGTGACATGGAGAGAATATTAATGTGTGTGTTTTTTAAGACTTTTTCTAACGAACCCCAGCAGCAGAGAGCCTGAGTCTTAATCTCCTCTTCCCCCACTCTGCTCTTTGATCTCAGTTGCCGCCTGTCATGTTACTACCCCTTTTTTGTTTGCTTGTTATAATGCACAGGATTTTGCCAGTTGTGAACTCATATCCCCCAGGCAAAGACTACTTCATCACTTAACTAAGGGAACAAGTCTTTTAATTCTACTCTTCAGTTTATATATATATATATAGGTTTACTATGACTCATGTGAACGGCAGTAAGTTGAACGGCCGGTGTCTGAAATCACGGTTTCCAAGGGACAGGTAACCGAACCAAAACTGGTCGATCACGGTTAGTCGAGTTGCATAGTGCACTCGACCTTTCGGCAGGCAACATGCCGAGAATGTGGAGGGAGATCATGCTTCAGGGAGGAACAAGGAAGTAGCCCATTTCCTCATTGTAGTGCAATCTCGGAGTTGGTATATTGAATGTTTGCGGGGTGTGAGGGGCTGTCGGTGGTGCAGGAGGCATAGCCCCCCATGCTAAATAGTAGAGGTAAGCTGAGTAAGTCAGCTGGAAGATGGGAATGTCAGAAATGTTGAATACAAATTTTTGTGCTTCCTATTTCAGACATTCCGGTCTACCATTGTTTTCAAAGTCAGCCTTATTTTCTGATGTTGTAAGTGTTCGACCCGACCCCTTTCGAGCATACCATAGTAAACCGATATATAGCTATATATATATATATATATATATATATATATATATATATATGTATATATATATATATATATATATATATATATATATATATATATATATATATATATCTGTATATATATATATATATATATATATATATATATATATATATATATATATATATATATATATTCTTTACTGGAGCTCCGTTAACAAGCTGTCCTCAGTAATCTTAAATGCTGTTAATGAGATGGTAATGCACTGCATGTGAGTGGCATGACTGACACCCACATTAGCAGGAGGTGTGATTTGCTTCGGTTCCTCATCCTCATTCCTGAGACACTCCACCTCTTTTTATCTTCATCCTCTCCATTCTCCATCCACCCTGCATTCCTCCTTAAAGATAAACACCCCAATTCCTTCTTGAATGGCAGCCATTATGCCAGAGTTCCTATCACATCATTGAACTTTTACAAGTTCTAACCACATATGGTCGAGAACATATGTTCGAATTTGTAAAAGTTTGAGCGTTTGAATGGAAATCTCCATAGGTGGAGGTTTCCATTCACTTCAATGTGGTGTGATCTCAGAGTTGGTATATTTAAGTAGCAGGGGTGTGGGGGTTGCAGGGGGGCTTGCCCCCCTGCTTACAACAGTTTATTTTGTTGTCCATTGTGGTTTTTTTTTAGGTAGTTGAAGTTATGTACTTTGAGCATAATGGTTTGACCATTATGTGTTCAAAGTTACGTAACTTCGACTATGTGATATAGACCCATTATGCCACTATATTAGGAGCATGGTTTACCACTCCTAAATTACTAACATGATACTCTTGTCAACTCCACAGTGTCCAACACTCTGCTAAGCCTAAGGTGTCTCCATTAGAAACAGAAATCAAGTGTGCAGAAAACAAAAATTATAACCTGAGCAACCAAATACTTGCCAGCATTCTGACTTCCAACTTGCATGCTAAGGCATGTAATTCAACATTCTTTTGAGCCCCTAAAGCTTCTCATTGACAACTGAGCTGAAGTATGAAGGACCCAACTATTTCAGTGATATCTGTCTTCTGTAAAGGTCCTCTACAAGTATACCTACCTCAAATACACAGCAGTATTGTGCTTATATTTGTGTCACCCATCTCATAAAGCACACTAAACAATACTTTTACCACTACATAATCATTTTAAACAGTGACAGACCCATTAATGCACAATGTACTTAGCAACCTAATCCTTTTTATTACTTTTAACATCAGACAATTTATCTAATTATTTCATTGCAGATAATTAACAACTGTGCACTGCCACAATAACTGTACTGAATCTAAGGTATCACAGCCATGTCATGCTGTTGCTAACAGAAGCATCAAAAGCCCACCTGATTCACATATTACTATAAAAATGTAGGCTTGTCTAATCACCAACAACAAATAACATATTATCACATACCCTAACAAATACTTTAACTCTCCATTTCACACACCCTCATTAGTCCCCCACTTTACTTTACCCATTAAAAAATAATCCTTTCCTTTGTACTCCACCTTCTCTTACCCTAATTGTAACCCTGACCCTAACCATAACCCTAACCCTAATCCTAGCACAAACCCTTAACCCTTACACTAACCCTAGCCATAACCCTAACTGTAACCCAAGCCCTAACTGTAACCCTAGCCCTAACCCTATCACTAACCCTAACCTTAACCCTAACCCTAACACTAACTCTAAACCTAATCCTAACCCTAAAACTAACCCTAAACCTACCCCTAAACCTAACTCTAATATTAGCCCTAAGTCTAACACTAATCCTAAACCTAACCCTAAAACTAATCCTAGCCCTAACCCTAACCATAGCCATAACCATAACAGTAACTGTAACCCTAACCCTAACTCCAGCTCTAACCCTAGCCCTAACCCTAATGCTAGCCCTAACCCTAACTCTAACCCAAACCCCAGCCCTAACCCTAACCCTAGCCCTAACCCTAACCCTAACCATAACTGTAACTATAACCCTAGCCCTAACCCTAACCCTAACTCTAGCCTAGTACTTGTCTATGAACCTCTGACAACCCCAATCCTCTCATCACAGCTAGTTATTTTCATGTTTGGTAATTCCCCTGCTAATTCTCATGTTTCCAGTAAATGTTTCCTTTGTTTACTTACTAACTCAGTAACAAATTTTACACCAGTTTATACTCACAGACACATACCGCTAAATGAACTCCCAGTTTTTAGTCTAAACAACCCAAATATGTGCAGGATCCCCTTTCTCCCCACATATCTCCCTCCACTTAGAACATCTCCTCCATCCCTTGCATCATACTTCTGAATTTTATAATTAGATTAACAACTTCAACCAACATATATCTGATACAAAGTTCCTATGCCCTCAAGGACCACCCTTCGTAATGCAGTCCAGCAATCAATTCTATATGGCTTTATTGAATGAATATAGCATTAAAATTAAACTGAAACAACTTGACTGCTTCCTGGCCACCGATACCCCAGATGTAGTAGGCGTAACTTGAATCTTGCCTAAACTTAGTATTCTCCTCTCAAACCCTTCACTGCTGCAAGTGTTACTGTCTACATAACAGCTGGCCAGGGACAAAAACAAGGGGGACCCTCATACTCAAAAGAGTATAAAACCCACCCTCCTTGACCAAAACACTTCCAAAAATTACCATGATCCAAGCTGGCATATATTAAATCTATATGTTAAACCTCCATCTAAACAGAACCAATAATTTCCCACTACTCTCTAACCCCCACCCCAAAATTCAAACAAGTTATGAATGAAATGTTACATCACAGAATAGTTCAAAGGGTCATTTTCTTGTGTGTGACCTTCAGCCATAATCTCCTCAGTCCTAACAACACTGAAGTAATAGACTTGGTAACAGACAATGGCCTTACTCAGCTAATAAGGGGGTCCAGCAGATGCAAATGAAGAAAAATAAATGCTCCCTGCTTGATCTAATCATCAGAAATAATCTTGTGTATTATCCGGCATAAGTATCTTTCCTTCCTCCCTCTCTAAGCAATACTTGTTGATCTTACAGCTGCAAGTAACTGTCCCCTCCCATACTCATGGCCTTCTGGTCCAATTCCCTCAACACTGCATGTTAAAGGTAAGAATTAACCCAAATCATTTGGGGTCATTTTAAGTTATACAATAATCCATATACCTATTGCCATACTTACAAGTTCAGTCTTTAACTTGCAATAAAATATTTTCTCAAAATGACCAGACTACGTAAAAATAACTACAAGCAAAAGAGTCGAAAGGAACTAAGATGCCTTTACAAACTACAAGATCAGTCTTGGTAAACATGGAATAGCCTCCCTCCCACTGAAAGGAGAAACATTCAGTGTCCTTACAAACCTGTCACAAAAAGCCAATAGAAGATACAAATCGAGCATCCTTTATCTTCTAAAATATTCTAATAAACAGTCTAAAACAGTTTGAAGCTTTGTTAACTGCATCATGGGAGAGCCTTCAATTAAAAATAAACAGGAAGGGTGATATATTATAGCAATAACCCACGCCTGGGTGTGGGTAATGCTGGATTTACCCACGGTTGGCGTGGTTTGGTCCCGAGGGTGAAGCCCGAGGGACCAAACAAAGCCAACCGTGGGTAAATACAGCATTACCCACACCCAGAAGTGGGTTATTGCTATTATACCATGACATTATTTAAGAAAAGAAACTATTACTTTTCTTAAATAATGGCATAGTATAATGCCTGTTTACTGCCCTTCTGCAGATGTCTGGCATCCGCGGCAGTTCTGATGTACTGCGCGAACGCACAGTACATCAGAGCTGTGGGCAAAAGCAACGGAGAAAGCAAGATCTCCGTTGCTTTTTTTTTACTGTTTTCGCTATGTTAGATGGGTTTAACATAGCGAGACAGTTTTAAAATAAGCAACAGAGATGTCCGTTGCTTATTTTAAAACTGTCTCGCTATGTTAAACCCATTTAACATAGCGAAACAGTAAAAAAAGCAACGGAGATCTTGCTTTCTCCGTTGCTTTTTTTTTTAAACCTGTCTCACTATGTTAAATGGGTTTAGCATAGCGAGACAGCTTTAAAATAAGCAACGGAGATCTCCGTTGCTTATTTTAAAGCTGTCTCGCTATGTTAAACCCATTTAACATAGCGAGACAGTGTTTTAAAAGTAGAGTTATACTAATGGAAAAAAGTCCGGGTGACCGGACCTCTTTCCATTAGTATAACTCGATTTACAATGTGCACGCTGGCCAATCAGCGTGCACGTTTTGGGGTGGTCATGGTATAATATACTGGAATCAGACTATTTTGACTAAGAAAATAAATTCTGCAGACTATTTGATTTCCAGATATAGTTTACAGAATTGTAATTGGCTAGACATCCAAACTTGCAAGGAATTCGTACATGCCAAGCTTATATCCTCACTAGAGGCATACAGTAAAAGTACCACAGAAATCTTAGATTTCATCTCAACCATTATTAATGGCACACTTAAGAACACCTCTTATATATCTATAATTTATAAAATCCTCAGAAATTATTTTGGTAAAACAGATATTTCCTTTTGGAATTACAATAATAAAGTAAATGGACAAGAATTTTCAACACAGAATAAAAACTGTTTACAGTCAATGAAAGTGTCCAGATCTTCCCTGTTTTGGCAAGTATATACATGAAGATTCTTGCACAGATGTTTTCTTACACCACACAGATTGGCAATAATATACAAGAAAGATTAAGTAAAATGCTGGAGATGTGGTCATCTTGGTGCTGACTGGATACACATGGTTGTTAATTGTAGTCATCTCTCTATTTTGGTTACGTTTTAGATATCTTTGTAAAGCTTTATGGAACAATAACCATATAATTTCTGATTCTCTTATTTTTTTCAATGTTCCTGTTCCTGAAGACATCTCTAAAAAACAAATATTTTTACTGTGGTGAGTTTTTTCCATAGTAAGAAAAATTGAAAGCATATCGAGTGCTTACATTTCAATTGGGTGCCAAAAATAATACAGTAATGTACTACAACAGCATGCACCGTATCTAATAACAATGGGGAGTATTAGCCATGCACCCATATTATATTGTAAAGGTAAATAAAAATGAAAAGACATCTTCCAAGATATGTTAGTGCAGGCATATCCATGTTGGTAGTGTAAGGGTGAGACACTGCAGATGTCATACTGCAAGGGGTCATAAAAACACATACCTATGAAATGTATCGCATGTGCAGGTGGATTGCAGTGTAAAGGAGCAAGTGATAGACCTCAAGGGAAATGAACCCAGAACACCCACACTACAATTTGTCATTTAACAACCTTAGCAAGGGTATCCAGTGGAGCAGTCATGTTGCAAGTTCCCTGCAACCCATGATACATCCATGCATAAATACACAGATCACTGAAATAAGTCATTAGCACTATTAATACCACATATCCCATTTTGGCCATTTCTACACCAACAGATGAATCCAGATAGATGAATCATGTTAGACAATGCCAATACTCCCCACATAATGCATGCACTTATGACAGGATAATATGCAGTCAGGTGAATGTAACGCATGATAGCAGTAAAAGAGAAACACCCAGGGTTGAGATTGAACCCCTGCCTATGTTACTGATATGCTCTAGCCCACTGAAGTGGCAGGGCACAACACAGAAGCAGTGAGAGCAAAGGCTATTGGAATAACACATTTATAAGGAATGGATAAACAAAATGCACATACATGTCTTCAAACACATAACTTTGTTGAAGGATACAGTCACCAGAAAAGGGTATTAGTAAGGTATGTTAATGGAGTAGTTATGACAGATGTGGCTACAAAATACATATCAGGGGAACAGGATAGGTGATATTAGGATAAACTAAAAGAACCTACCTGGTTCAGAACCCCTGACATTTTACACTGAAACTGTAAACTCATGACCACGATTAAGATACACCACAGAAGAGGGAGTTCTGAACAAGTGTGAATACACAGATAGTAAGCCAGAGTATAGGTCACTAACAGAAGTCATGGAAAGGGTTAAAATAATGCTGCAGACTGTAAAATGACCAGACAAAAAAATGACAGAACACAAGTGGGCAGTGAAAGCCAACATAAATTGTATGAATCATGGTATGATTATAGTGAGGCGTGCAATCTGTCAGATGAACAATGCAATACAACACATAGGTGGTGAGCTGACCCTATATCATCCTCTGATTGGTGATGGAAATCATTTTTTGGTATTTCTAGTCAATATAAGGGTGGGGTAATACTGTTCCGCTTTGCCTACAATGTCCCCCCATGCCTGCAATGCCAGCAGCGAGGTGATGGCCTTGACCACACTATTCCATGCCACAGCCTTGAACTGAGACACAGTATAGCTCCAGTGTGCCAGTAGCACAGGTCACAGCCTTGACCACACTATTCCATGACTCAGCATTGTACTGAGACACAGTATAGACCCAGTGTGCCAGTAGCACACGTGACAGCCTTGACCACACTATTCCATGCCTCAGCCTTGTACTGAGACACAGTATAGCCCCAGTGTGCCAGTAGCACAGGTGACAGCCTTGACCAAACTATTCCATGCCACAGCCTTGTACTGAGACATAGTAAATCCCCAGTGTGCCAGTAGCACAGGTGACAGCCTTGACCACACTATTCATGCCTTAGCCTTGTACTGAGACACACTATAGCCCCAGTGTGCCAGCAGCACAGGTGACAGCCTTGACCACACTATTATATGCCTCAGCCTTGTACTGAGACACAGTACAGCCCCAGTGTGCCAGTAGCACAGGTGACAGCCTTGACCACACTATTCCATGCCTCAGCCTTGTACTTTGACACAGTATAGCCTCAGTGTCAGTAGCACAGGTGACAGCCTTGACCATACTATTCCATGCCTTAGCCTTGTACTGAGACACAGTATAACCCCAGTGTGCCAGTAGCACAGGTGACAGCCGAGACCACACTATTCCATCCCTCAGCCTTGTACTGAGAAACAGTATAGCCACAGTGTGCCAGTAGCACAGGTGACAGCCTTGACAACACTATTCCATGCCTCAGCCTTGTACTGAGACACAGTATAACCCCAGTGTACTAGTAGCACAGGTGACATCCATGACCACACTATTCCATGCCTCAGCCTTGAACTGAGACACAGTATAGCCCCAGTGTGCCAGTAGCACAGGTGACAACCTTGTCCACACTATTCCAAGCCTCAGTCTTGTAATAAGACGCAGAAAAGCCCCAGTGTGCCAGTAGCACACGTTACAGCCTTGACCCCACTATTCCATGCCTCAGCCTTGTACTGAGACACAGCATAGCCCCAGTGTACTAGTAGCACAGTTGACAGCCTTGACCACACTATTCCATGCCTCAGCCTTGTACTACGACACTGTATAGCCCCAGTGTGCCAGTAGCACAGGTGACAGCCTTGACCACACTATTCCATGCCTCAGCCTTGTAGTGAGAAGCAGTATAGCCCCAGTGTGCCTGTAGCACAGGTGACAGCCTTGACCACACTATTCCATGCCTCAACCTTGTACTGAGACACAGTATAGCCCAAGTGTGACAGTAGCACAGGTGACAGCCTTGACCACACTATTCCATGCTTCAGCCTTGTACTGAGACACACTACAGCCCCAGTGCAGTAGCACAGGTGACAGCCTTGACCATACTATTCCATGACTCAGGCTTTTACTGAGACACAGTATAGCTCCAGTGGGCCAGTAGCACAGATAACAGCCCTGACAACACTATTCCATGCCTCAGCCTTGTAATGAGACACAGTATAGCCCCAGTGTGCCAGTAGCACACGTGACAGCTTTGACCAAACAAGTCCATGCCTTAGCCCTGTACTGAGACACAGTATAGCTCCAGTGTGCCAGTACCACAGGTGACAGCCTTGACCACACTAGTGCATGCCTCAGTCTTTTACTGAGACACAGTATACCCCAGTGCAGTAGCACAAGTGACAGCCTTGACCACACTATAACATGCCCCAGCCTTGTATTGAGACACAGTATAGCACCAGTGTGCCAGTAGCATAGGTGACAGTCTTGACTGCACTATTCCATGCCTCAGCCTTGTACTGAGACACAGTATAGCCACAGTGAAGCAGTAGCACACGTGACAGCCTTGACCATACTATTCCATGCCTTCTGCTTTTACTGAGACACAGTATAGACCCAGTGTGCCAGTAGCACAGGTGACAGCCTTGACCACACTATTCTATGCTTCAGCCTTGTACTGGGACACAGTATAGCCCCAGTGTGCCAGTAGCACAGGTGATAGCCTTGACCACACTATTTCATGCCTCCGCCTTGTACTAAGACATAGTGTCGCCCCAGTGCAGTAGCACAAGTGAGAGCCTTGACCACACTATTACATGCCTCAGCCTATTACTGAAACACAGTATACAACCAGTACACCAGTAGCACAGGTGACAGCCTTGCCCAGATTATTCCATGCCTCAGCCTTGTACTAGCACACAGTACAGCCCCCAGTGTGCAAGTAGCGCAGGTGACAGCCTTGACCACACTATTCCATGCCTCAGCCTTGTACTGAGATACAGTATAGCCCCAGTGTACCTGGAGTACAGGTGACAGCCTTGACCACACTATTCCATGCCTCAGCCTTATACTGAGACACAGTATAGCCCCTGTGTGCCAGTAGCACAGGTGACAGCCTTGATCACATTACTCCATGCCTCAACCTTGTACTGAGACACAGCATAGCCCCAGTGTGCCAGTAGCACAGGTGACAGCCTTGACCACACTATTCCATGCCTCACCCTTGTACTGAGACACAGTATTGCCCCAGTGTGCCAGTAGCACAGGTGAGAGCTGTGACCACACTATTCCTTTCCTCAGCCTTGTACTGAGACTTACTATAGCCCCAGTGCAGTAGCTCAGGTGACAGTCTTGACCACATTATTCCATGCCTTGTACTGAGACACAGTATAGCCCAAGTGCATAAGCACAGGTGACAGCCTTGACCACAGTATTCCATCCCTCAGCCTTGTACTAAGACACACTATAGCCCCAGTGTGCCAGTAGCACAGGTGACAGCCTTGACCACACTATTCCATGCCTCAGGCTTTTACTGAGACACAGTATAGCCCCAGTGTGACAGTAGCACAGGTGACAGCCTTGACCACACTATTCTATGCTTCAGCCTTGTACTGGGATACAGTATAGCCCCAGTGTGCCAGTAGTACAGGTGAATAGTCTTGACCACACTATTCCATGCCTCCACCTTGTACTATGACATAGAATCGCCCCAGTGCAGTAGTACATGTGACAGCCTTGACCACACTATTCCATGCCTCAGCCTTGCATTGAGACACAGTATAGACCAATGTGCCAGTAGCACAGGTGACAGCCTTGCCAACATTATTCCATGCCTCAGCCTTGTACTGGCACACAGTACAGCCCTGTGTGCAAGTAGCACAGGTGACAGCCTTGACCAAACTATTCCATCCCTCAGCCTTGTACTAAGACACATTATAGCCCCAGTGTGCCAGTAGCACAGATGACAGCCTTGACCATAATATTCCATGTTTCAGCCTTGTACTAAGACAAAGTATAGCCCCAGTGTGCCAGTAGCACAGGTGACAGCCTTTACCACACTCTTCCATGCCTTAGCCTTGTACTAACACACATTATAGCCCCAGTGTACCAGTAGAAAATGTAAAATCCTTGACAACACTATTCCATGCCTCAGCCTTGCACTTTGACACAGTATAGCCCCAGTGCAGTAGTGCAGGTGACAGCCTTGACAGCACTGTTCCATGCCTCAGCCTTGTACTGAGATGCAGTATAACCCTAGTGAGGCAGTAGCACATATGACAGCCTTGACCACACTATTCCATTCCTCAGCCTTATACTGAGACATAGTATAGCCCCAGTGTGCCAGTAGCACAGGTGACAGCCTTGACTACACTATTCCATGTCTCAGCCTTTTAGTGAGACACAGAATAGCCCCAGTGTGCCAGTAGCAAAGGTGACAGCCTTAAACATACTATTCCATGCCTCAGCCTTTTACTGAAATGCAGTATAGCACCAGAGTGCCAGTAGCACAGGTGACAACCTTGAGCATACTATTCCATGACTCAACCTTGTACTGAGATGCAGTATAGCCCCAGTGTATCAGTAGGACAGGTGACAACCTTAACCATACTATTCTATGCCTCAGCCTTGTACTAATACGCAGTATAGCCCCAGTCCAGTAGCACAGGTGACAGCCTTGACTGCACTATTCCATGCCTCAGCCTTGTACTGAGACACAGTATAGCCACAGTGAAGCAGTAGCACACGTGACAGTCTTGACCACACTATTCCATGCCTCCGGCTTTTACTGAGACACAGTATAGACCCAGTGTGCCAGTAGAACAGGTGACAGCCTTGACCACACTATTCCATGCTTCAGCCTTGTACTGGGACACAGTATAGCCCCAGTGTGCCAGTAGCACAGGTGACAGCCTTGACCACACTATTCCATGCCTCCACCTTGTACTAAGACACAGTATAGTCCAATGCAGTAGCACAAGTGACAGCCTTGACACACTCTTCCATGCCTCAGCCCTTGTACTGAGACACAGTATAGCTCCAGTGCAGTAGCACATGTAATAGCCTTGACCAGATTATTCCATGCCTCAGCCTTGTACTGAGACACAGTGCAGCCCCAGTGTGTCAGTAGCACACGTGACAGCCTTGACTACACTATTCCATGCCTCAATCTTGTACTGAGACACAGTACAGCCCCAGTGTGTCAGTAGCACAGGTGACATCCTTGACCACACTATTCCATGCCTCAGCCTTGTACTGAGACACAGTACAGCCCCAGTGTTCCAGTAGCACAGGTGACAGCCTTGACCACAGTATTCCATGCCTCAGCCTTGTAGTGAGACACAGCATAGCCCAAGTGTGCTGTAGAACAGGTGACAGCCTTGACCACACTATTCCATGCCTCGGCCCTGTACTGAGACACAGTATAGCCCTAGTGTGACAGTAGCACAGGTGACAGCCTTGACCACACTGTTCCATGCGTTAGCCTTATACTGAGACACACTACAACCCCAGTGCAGTAGCACGTGTGACAGCCATGACCACACTATTCCATGCCTCAGCCTTGTACTGAGACTCACTATAGCACCAGTGCAGTAGCTCAGGTGACAGCCTTGACCACACTATTCCATGCCTTGTACTGAGACACAGTATAGCCCCAGTGCATAAGCACAGGTGACAGCCTTGACCACACTATTCCATCCCTCAGCCTTGTACTAAGACACACTATAGCCCCAGTGTGCCAGTAGCACAGGTGACAGCCTTGGCCGCACTATTCCATGCCTCAGCCTTGTACTAAGACAAAGTATAGCCCCAGTGTGCCAGTAGCACGGGTGACAGCCTTTACCACACTCTTCCATGCCTCAGCCTTGTACTTAGATACAGTATAGCCCCAGTGTGCCAGTAGCACAGGTGACAGCTTTGACCACACTATTCCATGCCTCAGCCTTATACTGAGACACAGTATAGCCCCTGTGTGCCAGTAGCACAGGTGACAGCCTTGATCACATTACTCCATGCCTCAACCTTGTACTGAGACACAGCAAAGCCCCAGTGTGCCAGTAGCACAGGTGACAGCCTTGACCACACTATCCCTTGCCTCAGCCTTGTACTGAGACTCACTATAGCCCCAGTACAGTAGCTCAGGTGACAGCATTGACCACACTATTCCATGCCTTGTACTGAGACGCAGTATAGCCCCAGTGCATAAGCACAGGTGACAGCCTTGACCACACTATTCCATGCCTCAGTCTTGTACTGAGACACAGTATTGCCCCAGTGTGCCAGTAGCACAGGTGAGAGCTGTGACCACACTATTCCTTGCCTCTGCCTTGTACTTAGATACAGTATAGCCCCAGTGTGCCAGTAGCACAGGTGACAGCCTTGACCACACTATTCCATGCCTCAGCCTTGTACATACACACGTTATAGCCCCAGTGTGCCAGTAGAAAAGGGGAAATCCTTGACAACACTATTGCATGCCTCAGCCTTGTACTGAGATGCACTATAACACCAGTGAGGCAGTAGCACATATGACAGCCTCAACCACACTATTCCATGCCTCAGCCTTATACTGAGACATAGTATAGCCCCAGTGTGCCAGTAGTACAGGTGACAGCCTTGACCAAACTATTCTATGCCTCAGCCTTTTACTGAGACACAGTATATCCCCAGTGTGCCAGTAGCACAGGTGACAGCCTTGACCACACTATTCCATGCCTCTTCCTTGTACTGAGACACAGTATAGCCCCAGTGCATAAGCACGTGACAGCCTTGACCACACTATTCCATGCCTTAGCCTTGTACTGAGACACAGAAGTGCCCAGTGTGCCAGTAGCACAGGTGAGAGCTGTGACCACACTATTCCATCCCTCAGCCTTGTACTATGACACACTATAGCCCCAGCATGCCAGTAGCACAGGTGTCAGCCTTGACCACACTATTCCATGCCTCAGCCTTGCACTAAGACAAAGTATAGCCCCAGTGTGCCAGTAGCACAGGTGACAGCCTTGACCACACTGTTCCATGCCTCAGCCTTGTACTAACACACATTATAGCCCCAGTGTACCAGTAGAAAATGTAAAATCCTTGACAACACTATTCCATGCTTCAGCCTTGCACTTTGACACAGTATAGCCCCAGAGCAGTAGCGCAGGTGACAGCCTTGACAGCACTACTCCATGCCACAGCCTTGTACTGAGATGCAGTATTGCCCTAGTGTGCCAGTAGCACAAGTGACAGCCTTGACCAAACTATTCTATGCCTCAGCCTTTTACTGAGACACAGTATAGCCCTAGTGTACCAGTAGCACAGGTGATAGCCTTGAGCATAGTATTCCATGCCTCATCCTTTTACTGAGATGCAGTATACCCCCAGTTTGCCAGTAGGACATGGTGACAGCCTTGACTACACTATTCCATGTCTCAGCCTTTTAGTGAGACACAGCATAGCCCCAGAGTGCCAGTAGCACAGGTGACAGCCTTGAGCATACTATTCCATGCCTCAGCCTTTTACTGAAATGCAGTATAGCACCAGAGTGCCAGTAGCACAGGTGACAACCTTGAGCATACTATTTCATGACTCAACCTTATACTGAGATGCAGTATAGCCCCAGTGTACCAGTAGGACAGGTGACAGCCTTGACCATACTATTCCATGCCTCAGCCTTGTACTAATACACAGTATAGCCCCAGTGCATTAGCACAGGTGACAGCTTTGACCACACTATTCCATGCCTCAGCCTTGTACTGAGACACGGTATAGCCCTAGTGTGCCAGCAGCATAGGCAACAGACTTGACCACACTATTCCATGCCTCAGCCTTTTATTGAGAGACAGCATAGCCCCAGTGTGCCAGTAGCACAGGTGAAAACCTTGATCACATTACTCCATGCCTCAACCTTGTACTGAGACACAGCATAGCCCCAGTGTGCCAGTAGCACAGGTGACAGCCTTGACCACACTATTCCATGCCTCACCCTTGTACTGAGACACAGTATTGCCCCAGTGTGCCAGTAGCACAGGTGAGAGCTGTGACCACACTATTCCTTTCCTCAGCCTTGTACTGAGACTTACTATAGCCCCAGTGCAGTAGCTCAGGTGACAGTCTTGACCACATTATTCCATGCCTTGTACTGAGACACAGTATAGCCCAAGTGCATAAGCACAGGTGACAGCCTTGACCACAGTATTCCATCCCTCAGCCTTGTACTAAGACACACTATAGCCCCAGTGTGCCAGTAGCACAGGTGACAGCCTTGACCACACTATTCCATGCCTCAGGCTTTTACTGAGACACAGTATAGCCCCAGTGTGACAGTAGCACAGGTGACAGCCTTGACCACACTATTCTATGCTTCAGCCTTGTACTGGGATACAGTATAGCCCCAGTGTGCCAGTAGTACAGGTGAATAGTCTTGACCACACTATTCCATGCCTCCACCTTGTACTATGACATAGAATCGCCCCAGTGCAGTAGTACATGTGACAGCCTTGACCACACTATTCCATGCCTCAGCCTTGCATTGAGACACAGTATAGACCAATGTGCCAGTAGCACAGGTGACAGCCTTGCCAACATTATTCCATGCCTCAGCCTTGTACTGGCACACAGTACAGCCCCTGTGTGCAAGTAGCACAGGTGACAGCCTTGACCAAACTATTCCATCCCTCAGCCTTGTACTAAGACACATTATAGCCCCAGTGTGCCAGTAGCACAGATGACAGCCTTGACCATAATATTCCATGTTTCAGCCTTGTACTAAGACAAAGTATAGCCCCAGTGTGCCAGTAGCACAGGTGACAGCCTTTACCACACTCTTCCATGCCTTAGCCTTGTACTAACACACATTATAGCCCCAGTGTACCAGTAGAAAATGTAAAATCCTTGACAACACTATTCCATGCCTCAGCCTTGCACTTTGACACAGTATAGCCCCAGTGCAGTAGTGCAGGTGACAGCCTTGACAGCACTGTTCCATGCCTCAGCCTTGTACTGAGATGCAGTATAACCCTAGTGAGGCAGTAGCACATATGACAGCCTTGACCACACTATTCCATTCCTCAGCCTTATACTGAGACATAGTATAGCCCCAGTGTGCCAGTAGCACAGGTGACAGCCTTGACTACACTATTCCATGTCTCAGCCTTTAGTGAGACACAGAATAGCCCCAGTGTGCCAGTAGCAAAGGTGACAGCCTTAAACATACTATTCCATGCCTCAGCCTTTTACTGAAATGCAGTATAGCACCAGAGTGCCAGTAGCACAGGTGACAACCTTGAGCATACTATTCCATGACTCAACCTTGTACTGAGATGCAGTATAGCCCCAGTGTATCAGTAGGACAGGTGACAACCTTAACCATACTATTCTATGCCTCAGCCTTGTACTAATACGCAGTATAGCCCCAGTCCAGTAGCACAGGTGACAGCCTTGACTGCACTATTCCATGCCTCAGCCTTGTACTGAGACACAGTATAGCCACAGTGAAGCAGTAGCACACGTGACAGTCTTGACCACACTATTCCATGCCTCCGGCTTTTACTGAGACACAGTATAGACCCAGTGTGCCAGTAGAACAGGTGACAGCCTTGACCACACTATTCCATGCTTCAGCCTTGTACTGGGACACAGTATAGCCCCAGTGTGCCAGTAGCACAGGTGACAGCCTTGACCACACTATTCCATGCCTCCACCTTGTACTAAGACACAGTATAGTCCAATGCAGTAGCACAAGTGACAGCCTTGACACACTCTTCCATGCCTCAGCCCTTGTACTGAGACACAGTATAGCTCCAGTGCAGTAGCACATGTAATAGCCTTGACCAGATTATTCCATGCCTCAGCCTTGTACTGAGACACAGTACAGTCCCAGTGTGTCAGTAGCACACGTGACAGCCTTGACTACACTATTCCATGCCTCAATCTTGTACTGAGACACAGTACAGCCCCAGTGTGTCAGTAGCACAGGTGACATCCTTGACCACACTATTCCATGCCTCAGCCTTGTACTGAGACACAGTACAGCCCCAGTGTTCCAGTAGCACAGGTGACAGCCTTGACCACAGTATTCCATGCCTCAGCCTTGTAGTGAGACACAGCATAGCCCAAGTGTGCTGTAGAACAGGTGACAGCCTTGACCACACTATTCCATGCCTCGGCCCTGTACTGAGACACAGTATAGCCCTAGTGTGACAGTAGCACAGGTGACAGCCTTGACCACACTGTTCCATGCGTTAGCCTTGTACTGAGACACACTACAACCCCAGTGCAGTAGCACGTGTGACAGCCATGACCACACTATTCCATGCCTCAGCCTTGTACTGAGACTCACTATAGCACCAGTGCAGTAGCTCAGGTGACAGCCTTGACCACACTATTCCATGCCTTGTACTGAGACACAGTATAGCCCCAGTGCATAAGCACAGGTGACAGCCTTGACCACACTATTCCATCCCTCAGCCTTGTACTAAGACACACTATAGCCCCAGTGTGCCAGTAGCACAGGTGACAGCCTTGGCCGCACTATTCCATGCCTCAGCCTTGTACTAAGACAAAGTATAGCCCCAGTGTGCCAGTAGCACGGGTGACAGCCTTTACCACACTCTTCCATGCCTCAGCCTTGTACTTAGATACAGTATAGCCCCAGTGTGCCAGTAGCACAGGTGACAGCTTTGACCACACTATTCCATGCCTCAGCCTTATACTGAGACACAGTATAGCCCCTGTGTGCCAGTAGCACAGGTGACAGCCTTGATCACATTACTCCATGCCTCAACCTTGTACTGAGACACAGCAAAGCCCCAGTGTGCCAGTAGCACAGGTGACAGCCTTGACCACACTATCCCTTGCCTCAGCCTTGTACTGAGACTCACTATAGCCCCAGTACAGTAGCTCAGGTGACAGCATTGACCACACTATTCCATGCCTTGTACTGAGACGCAGTATAGCCCCAGTGCATAAGCACAGGTGACAGCCTTGACCACACTATTCCATGCCTCAGTCTTGTACTGAGACACAGTATTGCCCCAGTGTGCCAGTAGCACAGGTGAGAGCTGTGACCACACTATTCCTTGCCTCTGCCTTGTACTTAGATACAGTATAGCCCCAGTGTGCCAGTAGCACAGGTGACAGCCTTGATCACACTATTCCATGCCTCAGCCTTGTACTTACACACGTTATAGCCCCAGTGTGCCAGTAGAAAAGGGGAAATCCTTGACAACACTATTGCATGCCTCAGCCTTGTACTGAGATGCACTATAACACCAGTGAGGCAGTAGCACATATGACAGCCTCAACCACACTATTCCATGCCTCAGCCTTATACTGAGACATAGTATAGCCCCAGTGTGCCAGTAGTACAGGTGACAGCCTTGACCAAACTATTCTATGCCTCAGCCTTTTACTGAGACACAGTATATCCCCAGTGTGCCAGTAGCACAGGTGACAGCCTTGACCACACTATTCCATGCCTCTTCCTTGTACTGAGACACAGTATAGCCCCAGTGCATAAGCACGTGACAGCCTTGACCACACTATTCCATGCCTTAGCCTTGTACTGAGACACAGAAGTGCCCAGTGTGCCAGTAGCACAGGTGAGAGCTGTGACCACACTATTCCATCCCTCAGCCTTGTACTATGACACACTATAGCCCCAGCATGCCAGTAGCACAGGTGTCAGCCTTGACCACACTATTCCATGCCTCAGCCTTGCACTAAGACAAAGTATAGCCCCAGTGTGCCAGTAGCACAGGTGACAGCCTTGACCACACTGTTCCATGCCTCAGCCTTGTACTAACACACATTATAGCCCCAGTGTACCAGTAGAAAATGTAAAATCCTTGACAACACTATTCCATGCTTCAGCCTTGCACTTTGACACAGTATAGCCCCAGAGCAGTAGCGCAGGTGACAGCCTTGACAGCACTACTCCATGCCACAGCCTTGTACTGAGATGCAGTATTGCCCTAGTGTGCCAGTAGCACAAGTGACAGCCTTGACCAAACTATTCTATGCCTCAGCCTTTTACTGAGACACAGTATAGCCCTAGTGTACCAGTAGCACAGGTGATAGCCTTGAGCATAGTATTCCATGCCTCATCCTTTTACTGAGTTGCAGTATACCCCCAGTTTGCCAGTAGGACATGGTGACAGCCTTGACTACACTATTCCATGTCTCAGCCTTTTAGTGAGACACAGCATAGCCCCAGAGTGCCAGTAGCACAGGTGACAGCCTTGAGCATACTATTCCATGCCTCAGCCTTTTACTGAAATGCAGTATAGCACCAGAGTGCCAGTAGCACAGGTGACAACCTTGAGCATACTATTCCATGACTCAACCTTATACTGAGATGCAGTATAGCCCCAGTGTACCAGTAGGACAGGTGACAGCCTTGACCATACTATTCCATGCCTCAGCCTTGTACTAATACACAGTATAGCCCCAGTGCATTAGCACAGGTGACAGCTTTGACCACACTATTCCATGCCTCAGCCTTGTACTGAGACACGGTATAGCCCTAGTGTGCCAGCAGCATAGGCAACAGACTTGACCACACTATTCCATGCCTCAGCCTTTTATTGAGAGACAGCATAGCCCCAGTGTGCCAGTAGCACAGGTGAAAACCTTGACCACACTATTCCATGCCTCAGCCTTGTACTGAGCCACAGTATAGCCCCAGTGTGCCAGCAGCACAGGTGACAGCCTTGACCACACTATTCCATGCCTCTGCCTTGTACTGAGACACAGTATAGTCCCAGTGTGCCAGTAGCAGAGGTGACAGCTTTGACCACACTATTCCATGCCTCAGTTTTGTACTGAGACACAGTATAGTCCCAGTGCCAGTAGCACACGTGACAGCCTTGACCATGCTATTCCATGCCTCAGCCTTGTACTGAGACACAGTATAGACCCAGTGCAGTAGCCTGTGGTATAATTTTTTCACAAGGAGGTGTATAAAATCCTGGACTCCTCCACACACCACTTTGCGGTCTAAACAGGACACTACTCTCACCTTTACCAGACATGTCTCTTTTTCAGAGCTGTCAGAAAAATATCATGGAATCTGCACCTACACCAGTCCTCACTGGTTCCATCTGGTGCACAATAATCGCTGAAGTGGAGAACTGAAGTTGTGAGAAGCATGGTGGAATTAGCATATTCAACATGCCCAGAGGGATTTGATTTATCATATTCATCATGCCTAGAGGGGCCGGAATTAGCATATCCAGCATGGCCAGGGGTTAGAATCAGCATATTCAACATGCCCATAGGGGGTGGAGGTAGCATATTAAACATGGCCACAGGGGATGGAGTTAGCATATTCAACGTGCCCAGAGGGGTGTAATTAGCATATTCAACATGGCCAGAGGGGGCGGAGTTAGCATATTCAACATGCCCAGAGGGGGTGGAATTAGCATATTCAATATGCTCAGAGGGAATTATATACAGTTATAAAAGTGACTTGGGTAGTGATCTCCCACTGTAGTATTGAAGAGGGTTTTTCCCTTTGTGTTGCAGGAGAAATTACAAATAGTTTTAACAATTGCTCCAGGACTTTCACAAACATTTAAACGCATGGCTTTATTCATACAACTGCATCTTTGCATAGTGTTGGTATTTATTTCTTTTGTACTGTCTACCTGCATTGTTTAGCAGTAATTTTTGTTAAAGCAACTGAAATGTGTTTGATGTTTGCTGTCCAACATGCACACATCTACAGCCTTTTTTAGCCTGCCAGCATAAAAGTTTTAAACATTTTTTGTAGAGGGGAACACCTACTGATATGTGTCACTGCAATGGTGGACAAATCAAAATGTGTGTACACTTGTTGTGAATGCAAGGTTTAGGTTGTATTTTATATTATTGCTAAGCTTGGGAGATTGTGTGCCTGATCAGTAGACCCTGCTGTTAATGCTATATGTATTTTATTTTACGCGATGTGGTACACAAGCATTTGGACATTACACTGTTGGGTGTATTTTTTGAGGATACCAATATGTTTTTTTTAGGCTCTCATAAGGTCAAAACCATCAGAAAAGGGGAAATAGAACTCCAAGCCAGCAACAAATGAACAAAAAGGTGTTGCTAGAAAACACGTTAATATTTGTGTGGTCCTGAGTGTTTCCGTGGGATAAACAGCTAATTTATCGTGGTCTGTGTAGTGTGTTTTCTATCAACAGCCTCTCATACGGTATTACATGAGGCCTTACTAGTATGTACAATGGATATAAAAAGTGTACACACCCCTGTTAAAATGCCAGGTTTTTGTGATATAAAAAATGAGACCACAATAAATCATTTCAAAACTTTTCCCACCTTAACTGTGACCTATAACCTGTACAATTCAATTGAAAAATAAACAAATCTGTTAGGGGAATAAATATAAAAAATAAAAAACATACAATAAGCTGGTTGCATAAGTGAATTGTGCACACCCTTAAACTAATACTTTGTTGAAGCAACTTTTGATTTAATTACAGAATTCAGTCTTATTGGGTAAACACCTGCTATCAGTTAAAGAAACTCTAATTAACCCCAAATAAAGTTCAGCTGTCCTAGCAGCATTTTCCTGACGTTTACTCAGTTGACTGCTACAGCAAAAGCCATGGTTCACAGAGAGCTTACAAAGCATCAAAGGGATCTCATTGTTGAAAGGTATCAGTCAGGAGAAGGGTACAAAAAAATTTCCACAGCATTGGATATACCATGGAACACAGTGAAGACAGTCATCAAAAAGTGGAGAAAATATGGGACAACAGTAACCTTACAAAGAACTGGACATCCCTGCAAAATTCATGAAAAGCAAGATGAAAACTGGTCAGAGAGACTGCCAAGAGACCTACAGCAACACTGAAGGAGGTGCAGGAGTTTCTGGCAAGTACTGGTTATGTACTACATGTGAAAACAATCTCCCGTATTCTCCATATGTCTGGGCTATGGGGTAGGGTTAGAAGACAGAAGCCTTATCTTACACAGAAAAACATCCAGGCCCAGCTAAAATTTGCAAAACAATAAATCAAGTCTCCCAAAAGCATGTGGGAAAATGTGTTATTGTCTGATGAGACCAAGGTTGAACTTTTTGGCCACAATTCCAAAAGGTACGTTTGGTGCAAAAACAACACTTTGCATTACCAAAAGAACACCATCCCCACAGTGAAGCATGGTGGTGGCAGTATCATGCTTTGGGGTTGTTTTTTTCATCTGGAACTGGGGCTTTAGTCAAGGTGGAGTGAATTATGAACAGTTCCAAATATCTGTCACTTTTGGCCCAAAACCTTCAGGAATCTGCTGAAGATGAAGAGGAATTTCACCTTTCAACACGACAATGATGCAAGCATACATACAAATCAACAAAAGAATGGCTTCACCAGAAGAAAATTCAAGTTTTGGAATGGCCCAGCCAGAGCCCAGACCTAAATCCAATAGAAAATCTGTGGGGTGACCTGAAGACGGCTGTGCACAAGAGATGCCCCCGCAATCTGACAGATTTGGAGCGCTTTTGCAAGGAAAAGTGGGCAAATATTGCCAAGTCAAGATGTGCCATGCTGATAAACTGCTATCCAAGAAGACTGAATGCTGTAATTAAATCAAAAGGTCCTTCAACAAAGTATTAGTTTAAGGGTGTGCACAGTTATGCAACCAGCTTATTGCACATTTTTTATTTTTTATATTTTTTCCCTACCAGATTTGTTTGTTTTTCAATTGAATTATGCAGGTTATATGTCACATTAAAGGTGGGAAAAGTTTTGAAGTGAGTTATTGAGGTCTCTTTTTTTTATATCACAAAAACCTGGCATTTTAACAGAAGTGTGTACACTTTTTATATCCACTGTATTTCATCATTTTTAATTTTTTTTTGTAATAGTAGTGAAGACGCCTGGGTTTTGATATTCACCAACAGAAATATGCCTTCTAAAATGAAGGCTGCTTACTGCATATCCTTATGTAAGCCTCATTGTTTTAGAGGCTGAGAAGGAAGTGATACTACAGGCCCTGCATTTCCATGATGGACAGCTTATTGCTTCGCAGGCTTTGGACAGTCTCTTTTGTGACCATATTCAGCAGCAGGTACTTGACAATGTGAATGCTGTTGGTGGTCATGCTTGCATTATACAATTGTTTGACACAGGGCCAGCCTCCATGGGTCCCTACAAAATTCCAGGATGCTTCTTAAATAGCTTAAAGCAGAATCTATCAGGACCAGTATGAACCCTCTTTAACCACAGTCTCCAGACAGGCTTTGTCCCAGAGGAATGGAGAACTACAATAGTCATCCCTCTGTTCAAGGGGGGGGGGCTCATCAACCAGCCCAGAGAACTACAGACCCATAAGCTTGACCAGTCTTATCTGCAAGGCCATGGAGGGAACTGTCATGGACCTGATCAATAAAGACATAGGCACTCTCCAATAACTGAACCAGACCTAATTTGACTTTGTCAAAAGGAGGTCTTGTCAGCTTAATCTGGTGGACTTCTTCAAGAAAGTCACCAGGGCTATGGATGAGGGTAAAATAGTACACACCACTTATCTAGGCCTCGCCAAAGCTTTCAACACAATCCCACACTCAAAGATCATAGATAAACTTACAGAGATAGGCATAAACCCTACATTGTCAAATGGATAGCCAACTAGCTCACTGACAGGACACATATTGTCTGGATAGGTGAATCCACTTCTGATAAGAAACCTGTTGCTAGCGGTGTCCAACAGGGCTCAGTGTTGGGATCCCTCCTGTTTGGTATATACTTCTCTGAAGTGAAACATCGGGGGCCTCTGGCTCACCAAATTTGATGACGGCTGTAAGCTGGGAGCAATCACTGAATCCCCAAATGATGTTGCCATTCTACAAGTAAGCCTAAAAATGACAAACAACTCTTGTTAAAGTTATAGTCTGAGACTAAATGCTAAAAAATACATAATTATACTTTTTGGTAAATAAGATATCTCTGGAAATTATAATATTGATAGCACACCTCTAAAAGTAGACCCAGTGGTGAGGGACCTAGGAATAGAGTTAGATAGTAACTTAAACTTTGACCACCAGGTAGGTACAATAGTGAGGAAATACTTCTGTGTGCCTTAACTTACAAAAAAGGCATGGCACCAAGATCAAAGGAAGTCATAGTGCCATTGAACTTGGCCATCATCAGGCCCGTAATCGAGTACAATGCTCCCTTCTGCATGTACCTAACCAGGCACTTACACCAGTTGGAGTGGCCAGACTCCCAGAGGCTTCTGACTAAAAAATCCTAAGTGTATGGCACATTTTTTTATTTATAAATAATTTATAAAACAAAAAATAATTTATAAAAAAGTATTTTATAAATAAATAAAAAATACAAAGTGTAAGGCAATGTCTAAATGACTAAAGGCCTTATCCCTTTACTCTGTCTCATATTGTTTATCGAGAGGTGACATGTCTGACCTACAAGGCATTCACTGATCCAGCCCGGATGAAAATGTTACATATTCACAAGAAAAATTATACAAGGGTCACATGTTCCATGGATCTGAACCTTATTTGTGAACTTGCTGGAGAGAGAGATTCGTATCCCAAAGGCTACTCCATCTATGAAATAAACTTCCCATCTTCATAAAACAAAGCCTGCCCCTTACTCTCTTCAAAATGAATTTGGATAAATAGCTGGGAAACTGCAAATTCACTCCTGGGGAACTGCCCATGTCCCTTATGGACAAAGGCAGTCTGTAAAATGACTCAGGGCTCCAACATCCAAAGACCAACTACTCTGATACTACCTCATCCCATATCTGGGGAGCTAAGATATAATATTGTCATATCCTGGGTATTATTGGCTAGGTTTGTAAAGGCTCTTGTGGCATTAGCTCAGTAATCAACTATGAACCTATGCTATACAGGGCAATCAGCAGAGTGGAGACTGTGGCACAGGAGTGGAAGGCTACAGGTTGTGGGCTCTCTACCATACAACCCTTTACTGAGATGGAGGAGTTCCTAGCATCACTCAGGGGCAATGAAACCTCCTCAGAGTTTCATATTGTGATGCTGGATGTTTTGGGCAAAGATTGACAGGCCCCAGAGGATTTCAAGTGGTGATGCTCCAGGTATGTCATTTTATCTTTACCAAGTACCCCATTTGCATTTGACAGTCACATGAATTTATATAATGCCTATCTTACATATTGCATGTAGGTACATCTGGCTCTGAGGTTTATCGGCCGCCTACACAAGATATTGCCATACTTACATGTGCTAGTTACCATACTTACAGTACATGGACTAGTTATCTTTATTAGTAACTTACTTGTACTAGTTATCTTTATTAGTAACTTACATGCACTAGTTACCTTTATTAGTAACTTACTTGTACTAGTTACCTTTATTAGTAACTTATTTGTACTAGTTACCTTTATTAGTAACTTACTTGTACTAGTTATCTTTATTACTAACTTACTTGTACTAGTTATCTTTATTAGTAACTTACTTGTACTAGTTGCCTTTATTAGTAATTGCAATTCTAACATTGCATGTGCAGTTGTACACAGGTCATTTTTGATGCTTTATTTATATGATCACAGTTGAAGCACTGTCTGCCACCAGAACTGCGGATCTACCCCCTCTGATGTTGGAGATCTCTAGGATTGGTTTTCCCTAGTAAATGCCTTGAATAGCAGCCAGACCAATCAGGAAAGTTCCCACATAGACACCCACTGCCCATCGGAGACAGTCAGGAATCAATGTTCCCTGCTTCTTCTCTCATCAGGAGCAAAATATAAGCACAAATTTCAACCTGGCACCTATGAAATAGTTATCAGGCTTTCTGGTGATCAGCATTCTCTAGGAAATAATGTCCCTATGCTCCTTCCCTCACCAGGAGCAAAACAGAAGCATTAATCCCAAGATGACTGCTGAGAGGCAGGATGTGGGCTCTCCAGTAATTGGAGTCTTGGATTAGATGTCACAGATTTTAAAGATAAGATGGGTTAATATCCTAAGAGTTGCAGTGCGCACTACACAGTTAGATATGAAAGCGGGGATAACCCAAACTTTAGCAACCTAAAGGGATAGCCGCTAATTTTAAAAGACAGATTGGAAGGGGGTGGGTACTTAGATTGGAAGGGGGTGGGCACTTATTAATCGATTGGAAGGGGTGGGCACTTAGTAATAGATTGGAAGGGGGTGGGCACTTAGTATTCTGGCTCTGTGGAATACAGTGGGAGGGCCAGTAAATTTAAATAGCTGAACGGGAGTGACTTCACAAAATGATAAATTTATGGTTGCTGACAATAGCAAATGAAAGAGGAGAGGGAAGGAAATACGTGGTCAAATTAACATAAGGGACGGGAAACTAGAGAGACAGTTGTTTCATAAAAATAGGGTAGGAGAGTGGGGGAAATGTAATTTTTCTGTGTACTCATGACATAAAATCATCTGAGAGTGGACAGGGTGATGGGGATACTATAGATTAGGGTATGTGGTTGTCACAGGCTCAAACACATCCAAATCTGCCCCTAACCCCAGTGAGCAAGAGCTACCATGGTGGAGGTTTGTAACGGTGGTCCCAGGAGGTATGGTTACCTCTCTCCCCCGATGTTGGTGTGTCAGCAGCCACCACTCAATGTATGTGTTGAGCCATCTTAGATACACAGGAGAGTTGCACCAGAGCCTCTGAAGAGATTGTAAGACTACTGAACATTGTACATACTGATGGACAGAACTGGATACACCATGTGTGTAACTCCTTGGACAAGATAAATGACACTCTGGACCATGCAGTGTCCAGTCTAGATTATCTGTTGGGGAGATGCACCATTCACTATGTAGGTAATCTGTTACATTCTCAGATGTCAGCCGACATGGTCTTGGATGTGCAAAGTCCTGCTCCCTCAGTGGTAGCACTTGCACCTTACATCAGTACTGGATGTGTCCACACCCAGGGGAGGCTCTGCACATGGTTGTCCTGTCACATTGTCCTCCAGATATTGCTCACATTCAGAGAGCACACTGACATCTAGCCAGGGTCATGGAACAGCCAGTGCAAGTTCTGGCAGAAGCAGTTCTCATGGCTGGAGTATAGACAACATACCTGACCTCTTCCATGCATGGCTCTGACCTGGCCACTATACTAGGGCATACTGCTGGCACATGATGTAACTGTGTCTGTGGAGGCACACACACACACACGCGCACAAATTGGCCATCACACCACACACACACACACACACACACACACACACACACACACACACACACACACACACACACACACACACACACATACACACACACCTAAACTGGCCATCACACCACACACAGACACACAGACAGACATACACAGACACACACACACACACACACACACACACACACACACACACACACACACACACACACACACACACACACAAACTGGCCATCACACCAAACACAGACACACACACACACACACACACACACACACACACACACACACACACACACACACACACACACACACACACACACATCAACGGGAGTGACTTCACAAAATGATAAATTTATGGTTGCTGACAATAGCAAATGAAAGAGGAGAGGGAAGGAAATACGTGGTCAAATTAACATAAGGGACGGGAAACTAGAGAGACAGTTGTTTCATAAAAATAGGGTAGGAGAGTGGGGGAAATGTAATTTTTCTGTGTACTCATGACATAAAATCATCTGAGAGTGGACAGGGTGATGGGGATACTATAGATTAGGGTATGTGGTTGTCACAGGCTCAAACACATCCAAATCTGCCCCTAACCCCAGTGAGCAAGAGCTACCATAGTGGAGGTTTGTAACGGTGGTCCCAGGAGGTATGGTTACCTCTCTCCCCCGATGTTGGTGTGTCAGCAGCCACCACTCAATGTATGTGTTGAGCCATCTTAGATACACAGGAGAGTTGCACCAGAGCCTCTGAAGAGATTGTAAGACTACTGAACATTGTACATACTGATGGACAGAACTGGATACACCATGTGTGTAACTCCTTGGACAAGATAAATGACACTCTGGACCATGCAGTGTCCAGTCTAGATTATCTTGTTGGGGAGATGCACCATTCACTATGTAGGTAATCTGTTACATTCTCAGATGTCAGCCAACATGGTCTTGGATGTGCAAAGTCCTGCTCCCTCAGTGGTAGCACTTGCACCTTACATCAGTACTGGATGTGTCCACACCCAGGGGAGGCTCTGCACATGGTTGTCCTGTCACATTGTCCTCCAGATATTGCTCACATTCAGAGAGCACACTGACATCTAGCCAGGGTCATGGAACAGCCAGTGCAAGTTCTGGCAGAAGCAGTTCTCATGGCTGGAGTATAGACAACATACCTGACCTCTTCCATGCATGGCTCTGACCTGGCCACTATACTAGGGCATACTGCTGGCACATGATGTAACTGTGTCTGTGGAGGCACACACACACACACACGCACAAATTGGCCATCACACCACACACACACACACACACACACACACACACACACACACACACACACACACACACACACACACCTAAACTGGCCATCACACCACACACAGACACACAGACAGACAGACAGACAGACACACACACACACACACACACACACACACACACACACACACACACACACACACACACACACACACACACACACACACACAAACTGGCCATCACACCAAACACACACACACACACACACACACACACACACGTGCGCACACACACACACACACACACACACACACACACACACACACACACACACACACACACACACACACACACACACACACACACACACACACCTCACTAGGGACTTCCACACATTAGCCAAACACCCCTAATCTGGTCATGCTGACCTTAGTACACATAATCATTCTGTTACACCTCAGCTCTCACACTCACACACCTCCCTGTGAAAGACATGCACTTATGTAACAACTGTGCTCTTTGCACTGTCTAGGACTTGGGCTGCATATGTTAAGATGCACAGATTTGCCAGGCAATTCTAGGGTAGGAAAACTCGGGTCTCCCTGTTTAAACATCATTTTTGCAGTCTGCATAGTCTATTTGAGTATTGTAGTATATGTGTAGTAAAGCTTGCTCTCCCACCTATGCAAATGAAGTTAAGAAGACTCTGGCCCCTGGGTGAGTGTCTGACTTGGGTAGCCTATGTCTAATGCACAGAGTTGCCAGGCAATGTATAGGCAGGCAAAGTCTGTTTTTTCTGTGTATACATCATTTTTACTGTCAGTTTATTCTGCTTAAGTTAGGTTTATAGTTTAATTGATTGTTACTAGGCTAACAGCTCCAGGGGGCCTTTTAAACCTGGTCAGATATCTAGCAGATTTTGATACCCTAGGGTTATTTTAAGGGGTGTATGTAGGCTTGGGCATGGGTAGTCAGGCATTTACATGCTGTCTGTATCAAACAGAAACATAGGTAGCAGGTCAGGGTAAATTTCTTATTCCCCATCCAATGGTCCAAATTATGCTTGAACTGGGTTAGAGAAGAACTCTGCTTGACATGAATAGGAAGTCTGTTCCAGAGAAGAGGCAGTCTCTGAGACACATAGCTGTCCTTTCAATATGTCCTATTAATGTTGCAGGCAAAGATTAGATCCTTATATCAGGTAATTCTAATGTTATTTGTTTTGTGGATGTGCAACAGGTTCATCAGGGTAAGATCAGGAAACATGAGCTTTTGAAACCGGAAGTTAGGGAGTTCGAATGTCGATCGTTGTCTTTATCACATTCAAAATTTGTTATACACAAAATTCCTAAAATCAACATATGTAGTCGATCTTTCAATCAAAAAATATTCTGCAGTTCCTGATTATGATGGTAAACCTTTTTTCCTCATGCATTGCTTTGGTGACCTCCTCTAAGAAGTCCATTAGGTTGATTAGGCATGATCTGACCTTAAAAAAAAAAACAAACTTGGCTGGATCCAATATCTGAAGGTTTCCTATATCATTGTTAACTATTTCCATGATCATTTTTTGCATGGCTTTTCACATGAAGTTAGTTAGGCATATGGGTCTGTAGTTATGCAGGTCTACAGATGTCCCATCCTTGTGCAGATTTTCAACAGTTCCAGTCCTGCACTCAGTAAATTTGTTGGCTATCGGGAAGCTATGGTTAGGTAGTGATTCTAGTGGTCCTGGTAGGTCATACTTCATGCTGTTAAGGAAGCATCCTGGCATATTATCAGTGCCCAAGAATGCAGCGTTCTAGGCTATGGAGCGTGTATTGAAGACCTGTTTCCTAGTGACATTTGGGGGAGTTATGATGGAAGGTATTTCCTGAAGGACATCGGGGGGGGGGTAAAATCGAAGCAAAATTTGTCAGCCAGTAGATTTGCTATAGCATCTGTCTCAGTATAGCTGACTTCATTTAATATTGGTTTGGCACGTTGCTGGGTATTACCTTTGATGAGGTTGTGGACTTTGCTGAAGACTGCCTTGTTACTGTCCCTGGTTTGGGCAACAATTTTTGTTTAGCTGAAATGGAACATTTGATGTAAGTTTAACACAATGATACAATACTTAATACTCATTTTTGAATCTTTACAACTTGATCTTTTAAGCTATAAGCACGTCATTTAATGATACATATAGAAAATTGTTCATACTGTATTCCGCTAGTTAAATAAACAATGTACATTCATATAAATATCTACTTGTTCATACTGTATTCTCTTAGTTAAATAATAAACAATGTACATTCATATAAATATCTACTTGTTCATACTGTATTCTGTTAGTTAAATAATAAACAATGTACATTCATATATATATCTACCTGTTCATACTGTATTCTGCTAGTTAAATAAACAATGTACATTCATATAAATATCTACTTGTTCATACTGTATTCTGTTAGTTAAATAATAAACAATGTACAGTCATATAAATATCTACTACTGAAACCATTAAACAAATTTAAGGATGAATGTATGAGTTTAACATGTCAAACAGAATTAGAGTACTTTGAATTACCTGAAAATGTTAAATAGAAAATGAGATTATAAAATAAATCATATTGAGACAAGGCGAGACTCACCTGGGAGAAAGAAGAGATGGAAATGAAAAAGGAAAGAGCAGGGCGGCCTACTCGTCTCCTGCTTTTAATACAAGTCTACATAATGTCTACATAATGTCTACATAACATCTACATAATGTCTACATAACGTCTACATAATGTCTACATAACATCTACATAATGTCTACATAATGTCTACATAACGTCTACATAATGTCTACATAACATCTACATAATATCTACATAACGTCTACATAACGTCTACATAACGTCTACATAACATCTACATAATGTCTACATAACATCTACATAACGTCTACATAATATCTACATAACGTCTACATAATGTCTACATAACATCTACATAATGTCTACATAATGTCTACATAATGTCTACATAACGTCTACATAATGTCTACATAATGTCTACATAACGTCTACATAATGTCTACATAATGTCTACATGCAGGAAAATGTTATATAGAAATGTAATACAACTTCCAGAAAATCATGTGATATTTATACTGGGTGTAATGTGTCAAGTAATTGTCTATAAGGTACAAATACAAAATAAAACTAGATTTTGTGCCTCTCCGGCTGACTATATGCATTTATAGTTATAACTATTATGAAGAGTTTGCCGACATCTGGCAATAAATAGGACATTTCCAGTATTGAGTGATAGCTTTTCTTGCAGCCAACATTGCATTCAAGATTTTGAAAAAAAACCATTAGGACCAAAAATGTTTGATCTTCTTCTTCAGTATGACATATCCAATGCACTTGCTCCTAAAAAGTAATACTGCTGGAGCTAGTTGTAGCCAGAATTATATGTTCCCAGGGGAGAATTAAAATTATATTAAAGCATTGCCAACACTGAGGCTGTAGGGAAGCTATGTTTACCTCAAATATGGGTTTGGTAGACTTGATTATTCCATGAGTTGCTTGTTTAGATTGATGAGGGAGTTTTTACTTGTCTGGCATTGCACTTCCTAATTTTTGACATGATTTTCTTCTTTCTGTTATACAGCCTATTGATGTCAGGATTCTACCAGTGGCTTGTTTTTAGAGTTTGTTATGTGCTCTTTATAGATAGGTGCAGATATCTCTGCTGTTGACATAATTGTACAGGGCTTCTTCAAACAATTCTTAATAGACAGCAAAGTTCTCAGGTTTTGGTTGCAATTGGAATGTTACCAGGGTATCACTTAATAGTAAGATGTTTACCTGAGAATGATTCATAAAAGTATCATGGTTAACTGGGGTCCCAGATTTTACTTTTAGTTTGTAGTAGACAGCTTTATGGCCCAACCTGATCAGTGAGGACATTACAGTAGAGGGTGCAACTTTTTCCTATGTTTATGAGTACCAGTTCAAAGATTTTAGTGTACCTGGTGGGAGTATGGACTATCTTGTCCAGGGTGTTTGTTTTCACCAAGTCCTGGAATCTGAAGGCCTGCATGTTTGGGGTTGTGTATGATTCCTAGTTTGTAGTGGAGGTAGATAAAATCCCATGAATGTGGTGTTGGTTTAAATTTGACGTGTCTGCAGCACATTTAACTAAGAGTTATGGGTTTCCTGGGTCATACAGGGGGACCCTCATCTTGCAAGTATATGGTTTGGGACTTCACCAACCAGAAACCCATAGACACAAAATTAAACAACTAAAAGCTAACCAAACATCCTTTCTTCGCTGTCCTAAATATTTCTATCAGGAAGTCGGCAAAGTAACAGGAAGATCCTTCCCAAATGATTTATCCAGTCTAGGATAGATGCCCCACACATCTGGTGACCTATCACCTTCTGACTTCCTCAAAAAGTTTCAAGCCTTCCCACATCCTTGCCTACCCACAATGCAGCCACTCAACAAAGACAACTTTATTTCATTTCACCTTTTTACATCAATTAAATTGCCTCTAAACAAATTTTATCCCAACCTGAAAATATTCTAATGGACTCACCAAATGGACGTGACAATATCTGGCCTTGGTTCCTGTATCACTGCAGAAAGTTCATTACCACCCCTGTTAAGCAGATTTACAATCTTTGAGTCACCAGTAACACAATGTCAAAAATTTCTAAATCCTCTTTTGTCAGACAATTGCAAAGTGAAATGAAGCCCTTTTCTTGCAATCACTTCTGATCCATATCCATCCTACCCACGCTTTGTGAAATTCTTTAAAAAATCACAAGTAAACAGCTTACAATATACCTACAAAAATAGCACCTGCTCTCCATCAAACAGCATGGATTCTGGGCTGGTAGATGCACAGTGACTGCCCTATGGACCTAACTGATAACATCTTAACTAAGATGGCTACAGGAAATCTAACTGGAGCACTGTTGACTGATTTAACTCATGCCTTTGACATGGTCAGCTATCAAATTCTACTTCTCCATCTCAAAGACATTGAAGTCAGCCCTGATGCCACAGCATGGTCCAAAGGCCTTCTATCCATCCATTCATTCTAAGTAAAGGTAGGACCTAGTTTTTCCATCAGTTCCCTTATTCACCCTGGAGACCCACAGGGTTCCATTCTAGCACATCTTCTATTCTCAGTCTTCTTTAGCGAGCTCCCGCTAGACCTGCCCACTTGCCACTGCTTCTTTATACAGGTGATATGGTCATCTATAGGTCTGACCCCTCACATCGTAGAACTGAAACTGAACTTCAAAAAATCTTCTTCAACTGCAGTACTGGCTAAACTTCATGAAATTACTGCTAAAAGCCAAAAAAAAAAAAGAAGTTTTTTGCCACCCATAAACAATTATCCAACTCCCCCCAATCCTTTAATAACACTGACTGTGATAAAAGTCCCGTTAAATCCAGTTTCTCCTTTATATATTTAGGGATCTGGCTAGAACAATCATTAAACTTCTATGAGCACAAAGAAAAGTTGAGAGTCAAGAACAAAAGTCTACTCTTATGGGCCAGCAATATATCTCAGTTACTCTCACGTTCAGCAAAGGCTTCTACAGGAAAAAGCATCATCTTTGCTCAACTTGAACATGGTCCCCCCTTGTTTGCATCTGCCCCTGTCATAAATGCTCTCAGCCTTCAATAACCTCTCTAATAAAATGCCGGTTCATATTGAACTCACAATGCAATGAGCACCACTGCATTACTTTCTCTCAAAGGTTAAATTGGTTTCTGTACAGGCCAGGTCACATCTTCTTCTTGGTTCCTTACTCTTCAAAGATTCGAACTGCACATCCCCTCCCCTCTCTTTCTCTCCCTCCCAAATGTTTTGCTGCCACTCAAACCTATAACCTAAGAAGCTAAACTAGAACCCGTCCTTCCCTACAAGCCAGATCTGGTCTTTCCCTACAAACCCCTTCTTTCAGACGGCCCTATGCCAGTTAGTTCTTCCAGATTTAACAGATCACACAAAGTACTCCCTGTTCAGGACATAGTTCAAACAACGCTCACTAAAACAGTTTGAATGCAGCTCTACATCTAAAGGACAAATCACAAAAATTGATGTCTCCAACTATGTAGCACATTTACCTCTTATATACTTGATCTGGCTAATTAACTCATCCTAAACTGTAATTCCGCTCACCACACTATTACTGCTGTAAACCCACTATGCATAATCTAGTCCCGTTTCATCTTACAGGTGTGCTGCAGCTTTCCTTACTTACCTGCCATGACCCATATTCTCACCCCTTCTACTCCTCCTGCTTTAACTCTGTTATCCATTTTCTGTTCCACTTCTGTCACTGCATATATATATATATATATATATATTCAGTTTATTAGATCAGATTTTCTGTGCTTACCCTGAGGCCCTTATAAGCCTAGCCAAGAGTTTAACCCATGTTTAGACAAGTCAGCACCTGATGGCCCTGTCCAGTAGGGACACAGGTGGAATCCCAGGGGTGTATTTTCTGTTACCTATCCAGTTATCCGGGCTGTGCTTAAAAAGGGATAACAAGGTACTCTGCTTTACATGCAGAGGAAGTCTTTTCCACAAAAAGGGCAGTCTCTGGGACACAAATCTCTCCTGACATCAAGTCCTATTGATGTCACAGACCAGGTTGAGGTCACACATGCGGGTTACTGGAGTGGAGCTTGACTTGCGGATATGCAGCAGTCCCATCAAGGTGGGGTCTGAGATTGCTTTGTATGCCAGACTGGGTCACCTCTGAGGAGTCTGTATGAAACTGAGTAGAGGGACAGGGCTTTTAGCTTATCTGTGTAGGGTAGATGTTTTAGGCCCTGGATTCTTCTGGTGAGGAACCTTTGTGGTCTCTCCAGATGCTGCATGTGCTTTGCGAGGTACATGCCAAAAGAGGCACTGTACTCAATAATGGGCCTTATTAGAGAAGACTACAAGGATATAATGACCTCCTTGTCCTGGATGAGATACCTTTACTTGAGGTGGGTAATGTAGAAAGCTTCCCATACAATGGAAGCAACATGGTGGTTAAAATTCAGCTTGCTATCAACCTGTATGCCCAAATCCCTCACAACTGATTGTGTGCTTAGTATGTTGTTATTAATGTGATAATTTGTGGGGATGTCACTCTCCCAAAGGGGATGATGATGCATTTTTTGGTATTAAGCTTTAGGCCTTGTTTCTGGCACCAGTCATTTGTTTGGGTGAGACCCTCTTGGAGGATGTCCATATCACTAGGGGAATTAATGACAGCACCCAGCTTGCAGCTATCTGCAAACTTGGTCAACCATAGCCCACTGGTTTTAGCCTGTACATCAGAAAAGTATATCTCAAATAACAGAGGCCCCAAGACCGATCCCTGGGGTATGCCACTCGTTACGGGTCTACTGCTTGAAGTGGTTTTTCCTATTTTGACTAGGTGGGCTTTATGAATGAGCCAGTTTTCTACCCATCTGGTAACATATGGATTGATGCCTAGTCAACAGAGTTTATGTATTATGCCTGAGTGGGGAATAGTGTTGAAGGCTTTGGCCAGGTCAAGGAAGGTGGAGTGCACTGTCTGCCCCTCGTCCATGGCTTTGGTAACTGTCTCAAAGAAGTCGACCACATTTAACAGACATGACCTCCCCTTGATGAAGCCAAACTGTGTGGGATCAATTGTTTGGAGGTTGCCAATGTTCTTGTTAATGAGGTCCATGATAATCCATTCCATGGCCTTGCAGATCAGGCTAGTTAGGCTGATGGGTCTATAATTTCCTGGATCGGTGGGCAATCCACCTTTTTGCAAAGGGATGACAGTGGCTGTGCTCCACTCAACTGGGATGAAGCCAGTACTCAGGCTTTGGTTGAATAGGGCACCTAATGGTGCTGCAAGTTCCTGCCTGAGTCCATTAGGATACAGCCTGGGATGTTATCGGGTCTCATGGAGGCTGTATTGTATGCCTTTGAATGGGCAATGATGACCTGTTCCCTAGAGATAGGGGGAGGGGGCAGGTACTGGGGATGTCCTGATTTACTGATGGGGAGGCAAAGGGATGACATTTTCACTGACTATGTCAGCTAGCAGGTTAGCTATATCTATGGCATTTGTGTACGTGGTGTCCTTGACCACCAGTTCTGGGCAGATCTGGGTGCTTCCTTTGAGACTGCAGACATATGTGAAGAAGGCCTTATGATTGTCTTTAGTAGATGTGGTCAATTTGGACTCAAAGTTTGCTTTGGAGGATTTCACTAGTGCTCTTATTTGCTTGTTCAGGCTAAGGAGAGATTGCTTCCAACTGGGAACCTGCTCCTTTTTGGTCCTGGACAGCAATTTTATCCTTTTATTATAGAGTTTATTTATTGCAGATATCCACCAGACAGGTTTACTCTTCCTTAAGGAGGATGATTTTGTCCTGTCAGGTATTCCTAATTCCATGCAGCTATATAAATGCTCATATCATACTTTGGTGTAGGTTTGGACATATGTTAGGTGATATAAGAAATATAACTGAATTACAGGAAACAAGATGGATTATTAGGTTGCAAGCTGATGGTAATTTTGGGTTGAATGGGAGTGTACCCTTAAAACCTGTGCTGAAAAACAGATGGTTGTTCAGATAATATATTTTGCTTCAGCTTCTTATAAATCAGTTCCTTGAAGCACCTGATTATAAGCAGCTGAGTATCAGTGTTGCCATGATAAGTTATTTAATGAAACCCACTCCATGGGCAACAGTATTGAAGGCTTGAAATGTTTTATTCCATGATAATGTCCATTAAATTGCCATTTATAAGTTAAACAGGATTTGGACAGTCCGATCACTAAGATATACCGTATTTTTAAACTTATTTTGTAGCTACAGCAATGCACATATAGAGTATGTTATGGTTTGAGCATATACTTTGTTGATTATATAAATACACAAATGAAACTAGTGTTTATAACTAGACTATTACCCTTATCTCTGTGCAAAGGTCTTTCAAAATAAGATCTATTGAATTTTAACATGGTTTATATTCATGTAAGTTATATAATTTGATTTATAAAATAGTTATTCTTCATCTAATTAATGTATATTTTAGAAGGACTCCAACTTCTTAGATAAGTCGCACCTGGGCCTACACCTTTAAACAAAAGCTGTAAGTAAGATTTTAGGTTCATAGGTAGGTTCATAGGTAGGTACTAGGCTATCTGCCTGAGGGTATTTATAAGCCTAGCTAGACTGTGTCAGCGTTCGCCGCCCCTTTGATTAATTAACTGAGCCTCTGTCAAGAAGAGCCAATGAAGTGATCCCAGGGGTGTATTTTCTGTTACCCATCCACTCGTCAAGGTTTCTCTTGAAGAGTGTTAGTGAGGGGTTCTGCCTAATGTAGTTAGGAATTTTGTTCCAAAGCATGGGGAGCCTCTGTGACAGGAATCTATCCCTCCAGCATGTTCTATTTATTGTTGTGGTGAGGTTTAGCTCACTAGAGCGAGTGGCCCACAGTGACTTGGATTTCTTTAGGTGGAGCATGTCCATCAATTCTGAGTTGGACATGGCTTTGTAAGTCAGGCAGAGATCACCTCTGAGTAAGCGATATGCCACTGAGTACAGCCGGAGTTTTTCCAGTCAGGCTGCATAGGACATATGTTTGAGACCAGTAATCCTCTTGGTGAGGTACTTTTGCGGTCTTTCCAGCTGTTGGAAATGTCTTGTGAGGTACATCCCAAATGGGGCATTGTACTCTATGATGGGTCTGATGAGTGACGAGTAGAGGGGCACTATAACCTCTTTATTTCTAGATGCGAACCCTTTAGTAATTAGATGGGCTGCATAGAAGGATTTCCTAACTACTTTGGCAATATGATTGTCAAAGGAGAGATTACTATCTACCTGGGTCCCCAGATCTCTTATTATCTCTTCTTTATTAAGGGGGCTGCCACCTATGTGGTAATTCATGGGTGTTTTGTTTTTCCCAAATGGGATGACTATGCATTTTTTGGCATTTAGCTTGAGACCATGACTTTGACACCAGGTGTCCATCTCAGTAAGGCCCTTTTGGAGAATATCCATGTCAGCCGGAGAGTCAATTATGGCTCCCAGTTTGCAGTCATCGGTGAACTTGGTTAGCCATAGTCCTCCTGTGTTTGCCTGTACTTCTGAGAAGTATATGCTGAACAGTAGGGGTCCCAGGACCGAGCCTTGTGGGACACCACTTGTGACTGGTTTGGAGTCGGACCTGGAGCTCACTATTCTTACAGTGTGAGTTCTGTCTGTAAGCCAATTGGAAACCCATCTCATGACTTAGGGGTTTATGTTCAGGCTGGTGAGTTTTTATATAATTCCCGAGTGCGGAATGGTATCAAAAGCCTTGGTGAGGTCAAGGTAGGCTGTGTGAACAACCTTCCCCTCTAACCTTCCCCTCATCTATGGCCTTGGTAACTGTCTCGAAGAAGTCAACCAGGTTTAGTAGGCATGATCTGCCCTTAACAAAGCTGAACTGGGTCAGGTCAATTGTTTGGAGGTTCCCAATGTCTTTGTTAATGAGTTCCACGATGATGCACTCCATAGCCTTGCAGACCAGGCTAGTCAGGCTTATGGGGTGATAGTTACCAGGGTCAGTTGTGGCCCCTCCTTTGTGGAGCGAAATAGCCATTGCTGTGCACCATTCTATGGGCACATAGCCTGTGGAGAGGCTGAGGTTGAACAGTGTGTTTAGGTGGGGGATTAGTTCATTCTGTAGTTCATGCAAGACGCAACCTGGGAAACCATCTGGCCCCACTGACGCTGTGTTTTTGGTTTTTGAAAGGGCTGTTTTCACCTGTGCGTCTGTGATTTCCGGGACACTACACTTTTCCGGTATTGTTGTGGACCATTTTGGGGGTGAGGGGGGGTGAAGTTTGCACTGAATCTATCTGCCAGGATGTTGGCAATATCAGTGGGTTCAGTATATTTTGTGCTATTTTGTACTAGCTCATAGCATATCTGCGAGTTGCCACTTAGATTCTTGACATAGCTAAAGAAGGCTTTGTGGTTATTTTTCAGATCTTTGGCTATTTTTCTTTTAAAGTTAGCCTTGGATTTTATGAGGGACCTTAGTTTCTTACTGATACAGATCAGGGATGTCTTTCCTTCTTGGGATTTGCTTTTTTTCTGAACTAGTTTCCTCTTTCTATTGTATAGCCTGTTTATGGCAGGGATCCACCAGACTAGTTTCCCTCTCTTTGGGGAGTGAGTCTTGGTTTTGCTAGGGATGGCATGATCCATGCATCCTTGTAGGTGCTCATAGAGTGCATTTGTAAAGGTTCCTGCATCTTGGACACTGTTATCCTTAAGCATGGGGGCTGTGAAACTTACCACCTCTGTCTTAAGTAGGGTGAAGTTTGCTATAGAAAAGTTTTTTACTTTGGTTTCCTTGGTTGGGTGTGGTGGTGTGGTGTGGACATCCAGAGTGATTAGTTTATGGTCTGATCTAATGAGTGACGGGTTGACCTCTGGTGCGGAACACCTGTCGCCCATGTTCGTGATGACCAGGTCCAATATGTTTTTACCTCTGGTAGGGGAGTTTACCAGCTGATCCAGAGCATTTGAGTTAATAAATTCTAGGAAGCGCTGGACCTGGGAGTTTGTACTTGAGTAGTTTTCCCAGTTAACAGTAGGGTAACTGAAATCGCCCAATATCAGGGTGTTCGGTAGCAACTTCATGTTTTCCAGTATCTCCAGAAAGGCAGAGTTGTGGTCCTGGGTTATGGAGGGTGATCTATAGCAGGCAACAATTTGTATTGCAGATTTGCCCAATGTTAGTTGCACATGGATGATCTCAGAGGTATCATGCTGTGCCACTAACCTGGATGTGTAGGTATCCTTGATGAATATGGATACACCCCCTCCTTTTGTGTTTCGGTACATGTTCTGTGGCCGAGATGTGTGGTATGAGTTGTAGCCCAGTAGTGCTGGGGTGCTCTGTGGAGCCTTGAACCAGGTTTCAGTTACTGCACAGATGTCAAGGTTCTCCATACTGAGGAGTGCTTCGAGTGTATGCATTTCGAGATTTAAACTCCTGGCATTGAGTAGCATAACCCTCATTTTTTTATTTGTGCTGTTTATGAAGGTGGGTTTGACTTTTGAGCCTTGTCTAAAAAAGGCACTATGGGGGCAGCAAGAGCCTTGGCCAGTATTCAAAAGCCTAGGGGTGACAGGTGCAAGCCATCTCTAGCGAAGCAGCATGGCTTGTTGAGCATGTCATCCCAGGCAGACAGACATTGGATCCCCTTTGAATGACACCAGAAACTTAGCCAATTGTTGAAATTGATAATTTTTTCTTTATACTGAGTTATCATTCTTGGTGAGGACAGGATGCTACTCAACATGGACTACATGATCAGAGAGCTCTTCCATGTCTCTTTTTATGTAATCCAGGGAGGTACGTCTCAGGTCATTCACACCAACATGAACAATGACAGTCATATTTGTACTTTTATTTGAACTTGTATTTGAACTTGTATTTGAACTTTTATTTTCATTAGAAGTATTTTTACCTGAAGCATCTTCACTGACTAATCCAATTAATGTTGATAATTGTATTTAAAATACATAAATTAGATGCAGCTATTTGACAGCTTCTAGGGGATAAACAGTAATGTAATCAGAGTTGTTGATCAGCGTTGCTATGGAAAGGATTGGGCATGATATGCAGAAGGACATACATTCTAATCACAAGTGTTAAATTATTATTAAAACTTAATACTGATTAGGTTTTAACAGGTGATCTAAAATTTTTTGTAAGAATGTAGTAACTGTAGAAGTGTAAGAATTGTGTAAATGTATTTTTAAGAAGATGTTAAATGTTTTTAGACTTTTTAACAACTAAGTGATGTCACAGGAAGTTTTGTAGATACATTGTACCTCACTGGATAAATTATTTTGAAAAGGTTATAAAGTAATGTGCCAATACAGTTGTTTGTATTCTGATCTGAAGAAGCAGCCTTTTGACTTGCAAAAGCACTAACCTGTTGCAATAAAATCATTTGTTTTTATATTATCCAACCCTGGCCGTACGTCAGTTTGTCTGTATTATTTTCTTTGTCTTGACTACATTTGTGTTCTATCAGATGGATTGTTTAACCTAGTTGCTGATATTTGTTGTTACTGCGTATACTAATTGTTTCCTGTTGTTATAGAGTTTATTTATTGCAGATGTACACCAGATAGGGTTACTTTTCCTTCTGGAGGGTGATTTCATCCTTTCAGGTATTCCTGATTCCATGCATCTATATAAATGCTTGTATAGTACCTTGGTGCAGATTTGGACACTGGTGCCAGTTCCTATGGGGGGGGGGGGGGCTGTGTAGCTGTTTATACTATTCCTCAGGAGGTTGTAATCAGCTTGGAGAAGTTTTTTTGCTTGACTGTAGCTAGAGGGGGTTGGAGGAGATGGTGACTTCAAAAGTCATTTCTTTATGGTCGGATCTTACCAGGGAGGATGATACTGCAGGGATGCTGCATTGGTTACTCATGTTGGTTAATACCAAGTCCAAGATATTTTCACATCTTGTGGTGGTATCAACTAGCTGTTACAAGGCATTTGCATTGACAAAATTGAGGATTCTCTGGGCATTTGTGTTTTGTCATGAGTACTTCTTCCAGTCTATGTTTGGGTACTTAAAATCACCCAGGGTCAAGGTAAATGGTTCAATTTTGATAGATTCGAAGTGGTCCAGTTAGTGGGGTGGGCATCTTGAGTCAAATTTGGGGATCTGTAACTAGCTATGATTTGAATAGGGGTCTTGTCAAAGGTTAACTGCACCTGGAGTATCTCATGTGAGTCATACTGTTTGACCAGCATGGAGGTGTGTATGTTTTTAATATATATTGAAACTCTACCTCCGTTAACTTAGCTGCCCACGGTTTGGGGTCTGAATATAAGATTGGATGAGTAATCAGGTAAGGCTGGGGTGCTGTCCGCAACTTTGAACCAGGTTTCTGTGACTGCACAAATGTCAGCATCTTCCAAGGTTAAGAATGCTTGCAATGAGTGCAGTTTCATGTTTAGACTCCTAGCGTTTAGCAGCATGACCTTTAATTTGCGTTTTGTTGAAATTTTTATGATGGTAGCTTTGACCTCATCACTATTCCTAAAAAAAGACACTATGGGGGCAGCAAGAGCCTTTGCCAGAAGCCTAAAGCTCAAGTGAGACAGATGCAGGCCATCTCTGGAAAAGCATCGTGGTCTGTCGATCATAACTTCCCAGGCTGCCAGGTACTGGATCCCCCTGGAATGACACCAGAAACTAAGCCAATTGTTAAAGTCAATCATTTTCTGTTTGTAATGAGGCATCATTCTGGGTGATGGTAGAATACTGCTTAAGGCTAGGGACTTACCTGCCTGGGACACATAATCAGTGAGCTCAATCATGTCTCTCTTCATCTAGTCCGGGGAGGTAGGTCTCAAGTCATTCACCCCAACATGGACTATGACACAGTCATAACAGTGCCTGTTGTTAAGAGACTTGAGTGCATGTGTGATATGGTGGATTTTGGCACCTGATCAACAACTAACCATGACTTTCTCCTTATCCAGCCTGGTGAGAGGCACATCTGTGTGTCTCGCAATATAGTCTCCTGTGACTAATATGTTGGGTTTATGGTTAAGCCTTAATGGCTGTGAGACACAGGTGTGTGGACTATGTGTGGTGTGTGGTATGTGGTGTGGATGGTTGTGGAGTTCACTTGTGTTTTTTCCTCGGAGGTCTCCTTTGTTTAGGTATGTTTTTGTTAAGAACCTCAGCATATGTGAGTGTGTGTGTTGCGTAGGTGTGGGTGGTGTTTGAGGTGTAGCGATTGTGTTGACAACCTGCTCAGTGTCCAATATTCTGGCTTGTGAGGGAGAGAACATATTTCTCTAGGTTCCTAGTGTAATTGCATCTCTCACAAATTGTGTTCCTAGGTGGTAGTAGATAGTTGTCGGTGTACATGAGGCAGTTGCTGCACTGTCTCAGGATGTCCATATCAACCAGATTGGCAGGAAAAACTGTAGGAAATTGTCCATCTATATTTGTCAGAATCTGAGGGAGAAAGGCTAGGCAGAGCTAAGGGGTACACCTAAAGCCCAAGTGATTAAACCAAAACTAAGAGGCTTATAGAATAACTCTTAGATTTAAACAGGCTATAAACAAGCAGTAATAAATGCAGCAGAAAAGATGCAACTGAACACTTTAGAGAACAAACAGCAGAAAAAGTAAGATGAAGTAATAGAGCAGGAGGAAGAAACACAAATACAGTAAAAGCAGCTGAATAAAGTATTTTTTTTTCAGTAAAGTGGAAAGGGAGGGAGGAGGAACAGAACATAATTCAAGGTTAAGAAACTAAGGAGTTTGACCTTCCCAAATGATCTCTCTGTATTTAGGTAGAATGAGCTAATGAGATGGTACTGGGAGGAGTGTCCCAGGTGAAATTTGTAGTAGGGGCGGGCAACTGCAAAAGTAACCAAATGTAAGAACACAGCAACAATAGAGCAGAAGGGTGGGGGAAACAAAATTCAGACAGAGGACAAGCAAATATATAAATGTAGGAACAGGTAAGCACTGCAGTACTGTTAAGAATCAAAGAAACAGATCAATTGCAAAAAATATATTTATATCAGCTCTGTATTTCCAGATTGTTTAAGAAGCAACAGCAGTCAGGCACAATGGAACTTCTAAATGTAAATCACTGTTACTTCTTTTCTGTATATTGTTTGTTAGATTTTGATGTAATCCAGGTTGAGCCTGTAACTGGCCATTGTTTGATCAGTGTTTTACCCTGACAAGCAAATTTAAACAAATGAAATAATTAATTAAAAGCATCACATCAGCAGCTGCATGTGACAGAAGGACACCATTATTGTCACGAGATCACTGCATTGCTAGGAATCATGAGAATCTGACACATACTCTTTCCCAGCATGCTGTGCAGTGAATTGCAGCTGTCTATTCCCACCTTCTGTGCAGGAAATGCATGATCATTTACATGCACAAAATACAAAATGGCAGAGCAGAACCCAATGACAGAATAGAAAAGTAGTTACATGAGTAGTGTTTGACTAAGGATTAAAGGCTGTAAAAAGTGCTTTTCTTCAGAAAATAAGGGACTGATCAAATAATGTACTGAGAAATAGATTATATACCATTACTGAGGACAGAGCATGAGTCACTGAGTTATTTTTGGAATAAAGGTGCTACTGGATATATGTACACATAGATATATCCATATACAGATACATATACAGGTGTACAATAACATGAAAAACAATTTATAATGATACTTTAAAGCAATACAGACTCACTTTTAATGTTGTGTCCTGATCTATACAAATCTGAAGACAATTCAAGATGGATGATTAAAAAGGTTTTATGCATAACTGTAGCATTTTGCAAAACTAGTCACTGGAACTTTTAAGTTGAGGCTCATTTACAAGGCTGGGGAAATGATTTCTTGCAACAATACAGAAAAGAAATCCATTTGCAAATATCCCTTCCAGCAACCATTTAGTTCAATCAATACAATTTCCATTTGCAAATATTCCTTCCAGCAATCATTTAGTTCAGTCAATAGTTAGATTTTTTTTCTAAAGCAACCAGAACTTGGCTTCTTCCAAAGTTTGTCAGAAAAAAAAAACAAGCAGTACTTACAGGTACCTTTCAACACACTCCCCCAAAGAGGAAAAAATAATTAATTCAGCTTTGCAGGACAAATAACATGCAAGATAGTGCAACGGTTTTAAATTTTGAGACTTGTGAGAGTCCAGGAAGAGACACTGAATGTTCAGAAATGGAGGCTAAGTCAGCCATCTCTGTGACTAAGAGTATTTGTCTTTGAGTTATGATCCCAGAATTAGCAGATATAAATAGCAGGGTGAGGGGTACAGGTGGTTGCCCTTGTGATGGATCACATTAAAGGTGAGCAGAAATCAGAGATATTCACTCTTCTCTTTTAGCTTTTCTGTTTTTGTTTCTTTTTTGAATTCCAGGGCTCACAGTTATGAGTCTCAGAATTAAAATAGAGCATCCAGGGTAACAGCTCCTGTTCAGTTATAAGTATGCCTCCCAGGTGACCTTTGTCTTTTGAAGTCCCTGGATACGCCTCTTTTGAACCCCTTATTTCTACCCAGAAGTAAGGATTCTCATCTCCGTAGGCTGTGGCCCCTATGAATGTCAACAAGCAACTTCTCTGTATTAGTTGCCATATTGAGCCTCTCTTTGGTTTGCCTACATGATCCTTATTGTTCTGAAACTCTGCAGTTGGGTTTGCCTGCCTGGCCCTTGTTGTTCTGGAACCCTGAATTTCCCTTTCTTTGTACACTCTTTAGTGATACAACACTAAAGGCAGGTGTAATACCACCTTAGACAATAATAATAACAATAATTTTACAATCTTCAAACATAAAACAAAGACATCATTCCATTTCTACAGCTGAAAAATATCTCTCAGCATCACTGAGTTTTCTACATGTGTAGCCGATAGGATGGTCACCTCCCCCCCATAGCCTGAGACAAGACTGTTCTAAGCAGATGTCAGAGATATTTATCTATACCAAGAATTCCTTGGAAAAACCTGGAGCTACAGTATCAACTCTGAATACATGTAGCTTTTAAAGGCTTGTTCTACTGCATCTGTGCTCTTAACCTTTCAGGGAATCTTGTTCTTTCTTAGGTCACTAAGGGGGCAAGCAGTGGCAATAAAATTAGAAAAAGTTTAGAATATTCAACCTGTGGTAACAGAACAGAGGAATAAAGGCCCAGCTGTTTCTCAATCAACCTGAGACCATTTAGTGGTTTAACCATTTAGCAGAACTTGCAGGGGGTATGACTGGGTCCATCCTGAATGGAGTGCAGGGGCCATCTGCACAGGTTGCCACCATTCTTCACAGAAGGAGAGGAATTAGGCTAATTCAAAATGTCTTCATTGATAGGATGTCAACAACAGCACAAAACACCATCATGGCTGCCTGAATGATTTTAGCCCCTCTCAATAGCTCTTCCCTCAAATCCAGGTAAAATCCTTAAAGTGAAGGAAGGAATGATAGAGGGCAGGCTTAGTGGTTGACAGGAGAACGGTAAAAATAACCTTGAAAAAATTAGGATTGTTACTAGCCAAGCCCAAAGCAGCCTTAATCCATTTCTTAGTGGCTGGTGTGGGCCAGTTTTGTTACTGCTTCAATGTTCCCATCCTCTGGTTTCAGTATCCCTTGACCTGTTAAATAGTCCAAACACTGGGCTTCAGCCATGCGTAACTTGCCCTTAGCTGAATTAGATGTCAGGCCAGCTTGATGCAGGGAATCTAAAACAAGATTAAACTTCAACACTCCAAGCCATCTTTCAAACTGCATCTTTCCTAAGTGAAATAAATGAAAAGGCTTTGGAGACAGTGTCTGATTTCTGTGAGATTAGTTATTTTACTGTTTGTTGTTGGGCGGCACAGTGGTGCAGTGGTTAACATTGTTACCTCACAGCAAGAGGTTCTCCAGTTCGATTCTCGGCTGGGGTGCCTTCTGTGTGGAGTTTGCATGTTCTCCCTGTGTTCATGTGGGTTTCCTCCCACATTCCAAAGACATGCATCTGGAGCATTTCTCCTCGGGCCTCTGCTGAAAACAGGCTCTGTGGAACCTAGTCGGACTTTCCCAGTCAACAAATGATAAAATAAACCATGTTATACTCAGTCTCCTTTATTCTAGTGTCGACTACAGGACTAGAACCTAATTGTTTATACTTGTGTTAAGTTATTTGCTGGTATGTTTGCCACAGTCTCTACACATTAGTGCAAGAAGCTCACCAACATGTTCTCATCTTCCTACAGTATTTCCCTCCTTTATAAACTGGGGGTGGGGGATGAGGGGCTGTGTTATACAGTTATCAACTGCACCTTAAATATTACATTGCCTATGATTCTTACTTTGCTTCTTTCTGGATATTATTTATTCTATCATTGTTACTTACTTACTTACTTACTTATGCCCGTCACCCTTGACAGGGTATGGGCCACCAACTACAGCTCTCCACCGAATCTTGTCCTGGGCCAGCTGTTCTATTTGGTTCCATGTGTAGCCTCTAAGCTTAGCATCTGCCTCAAAGTCTCGCCTCCAGGTGTTTCGTGGGCGGCCTCTTCCTCTCTTCCCCTGAGGATTCCAGTGCAACGCCTGTCTTGTAATGTTGTTTGCTGGTTTGCGAAGAGTATGCCCGATCCATCTCCACCTCCTCCTCTTAACTTCTTCCCCAATCGAAAGTTGGTTGGTCCTTTCCAAAAGCGTGGCGTTGCTAATAGTGTCTGGCCATCGAATCCGTAGAATCTTCCTGAGACAGCTATTTGTAAATGTCTGAAGTTTTTTAGTGGTGGTCTTGTTTAACCCCCAGGTCTCTGCCCCATACAGCAGTACTGACTTCACGTTAGAGTTAAACAGCCTTATCTTGTTAATCAAGGATAGTTCTCTTGTTTTCCAGACCCTGTTTAACTGTATGAAGGCTGCTCTTGCTTTTCCTATCCTTGCCCTGACATCAGCTTCTGATCCGCCCTGCTTGTCAATCATGCTGCCAAGGTAGGTAAAGGACTGCCCTTGCAGAGTGATAGGGTTAGTATTTGTGGAGTTTAATTTAAGGATCTTTGTCTTCAGATTGTTAATGTTAAGACCCACCTCTAGTGCTGTAACTGCCACCAAATTTATCTTGTTTTGCATTTGCTGCTGGCTGTGAGAGATGAGGGCGAGGTCATCAGCATAGTCCAGATCTTACAGCTGACTCCATAGGGTCCATTGGATCCCATTTTTCTGTCCTGCTGTAGATTTCTTCATAATCCAATCGATAACTAACAGGAAGAGGAATGGTGACAGTAAGCATCCTTGCCTGACCCCAGTTTTTACTTGAAAGCTTTCAGAGAGCTGCCCTCCATGTATAACCCTGCATGATAGACCATTGTATGAGTTCTTTATCAAATTTACTATTTTCTTTGGTATACCATAGTGCTTCAGAAGGCTCCACAGTGTCTCTCTGTCCACGCTATCAAACGCCTTTTCAAAGTCAACAAAGTTGATATACAATGGTGAGTTCCATTCAACTGACTGTTCCACAATTATTCTGAGCGTTGCAATTTGATCAGTACACGATCTATTTTTGGAAGCCTGCCTGCTCTTCTCTCAGCTTTTTGTCAGTGGTGTCCTTTAACCTTTCCAAAAGGATACGGTTGAAAACTTTTCCTGGAACTGATAGAAGATTGATGCCTCTGTAGTTGTCGCATTTGCTAAGGTCCCCTTTCTTGGGAAGCTTAATGAGATGGCTCTCTTTCCATTCTGAAGGAACAGTTTCCTCTGCCCAGATTCTTTCAAAGAGTGGGTACAACATCTCCACTGATGTATTCAGGTCTGCTTTAAGGGCCTCTGCCGGGATGTTATCTGGTCCTGCCGCTTTCCCATTTTTCATTTGGATGATGGCTTTCCTGATCTCCTCCTTGCTTGGCTTTTCACAATTGATTGGTAGATCTTCATTGGCTGGCTCAATAATTGGAGGGTTTAGAGGTGACGGTCTGTTTAGAAGTTCTTCAAAGTGTTCCACCCACCTTTTCAGTTGATGTTCTATACTATTGATGGTTTTCCCTTGCTTATCTTTAACAGGTCTCTCTGGCTTACTGTACTTTCCTAAAAGTTGCTTGGTGATATCATACAACATTTTTGTGTTACCACTGTAAGCTGCCAGTTCTGCCTCAACTGCCAAATGTTCCACATAACTCTGCCAAGGACGGTCCCAAGCCCGGCTGAAAAAGGAGGAGGGTTGGGCTTAGGGTTAGCAACCCCATCCCGTAAAAAACAAATTGCTACAAAAACACCAACTATAGGAAACACAGACAATCTTGTCTTGGAAGAGGAGGGTTCTTCAAATGGAAGATTTTTGAAGTTTTGTGGCCAAAGCTGAAAGGACGCCACAAAGCAGAGCACCCTTCTCTCTACCAGGAAAATAAACATTGGCACATGGAATGTCAGGACCATGTATGAGCTAAGCAAGGCAGCCCAAGTGGCAGCAGAAATGAGAAATAACAACTTGAGTTTGTTGGGAATCAGCGAGACAAGGTGGACAGGGGCTGGTCAGTGTCGATTATCTACAGGAGAGTTGCTGCTTTATTCTGGACATGAGGACAGTGAAGCACTTCACTCCCAAGGGGTTGGTCTTATGTTGGCTAAACAGGCCCAGAGAGCCCTGATTGGATGGGAAGCACATGGCCCCAGGATCATCACAGCTTCATTCCGTACAAAGAAGAAGAAAATTGCAATGAATGTGGTCCAGTGCTACGCACCAACTAATGACAGTGAAGAGGAAGATAAAGATCATTTTTATGAAAGACTGCAGCAGATCCTCGAGACCTACCCAGACAAAGACCTTACTATCCTTATGGGCGATATAAATGCCAAGGTCGGATCCAGTAACATAGGATATGAGCAAATCATGGGTACACATGCTCTGGGAACAATCAATGAGAATGGTGAAAGGTTTGTTGATCTATGTGCTCTCAACAATTTGGTCATTGGAGGCAGCATTTTTTCCCACAAATGGATACACAAAAATACATGGGTCTCCCCTGACTACACAACAGAAAACCAGATAGATCACATATGCATCTGTAGAAGGTTTAGAAGAACATTACAAGATGTCAGAGTGAAAAGAGGGGCAGATGTAGCATCTGACCATCACTTGGTGGTGGCTAGACTGAAGCTAAAGCTAAAAAGAACCCAGGTTCAAGAGTCATCTAGGAGAATCAAATACAATGTTCATCTATTGAAAGATTCTCAGACAAAAGAACAGTTCAACTTTGCACTGAAGAGCAAATTTGAAGTGCTACAAGAACTGGTTGAGGAGGGTGGAGTAAACAGCTCATGGCAGAATGTGAAAAAGGCTGTAGACTTAGCTTGTCAAGAGACACTGGGACCTTAAAAGTATCATCAGAAAGAGTGGATCACTGCAGAAACACTGGTAAAGATAGAAGACAGAAAGAGGAAGAAGGCAAAAGTAAACAACAGTAAAACCAGAGCTTCAAAGATCAAGGCCCAAGAAGAATATGCAGATGCCCACAGAGAGGTCAAAAGATGCATTAAAATAGACAAGAACAATTATGTGGATCATTGTTACTGCATAACACAAAATTGTGAAGGCACTCAAGCTCTGTTGCATTACTGACTTACTTTCAGTTTGAATTTTGTTATTCAATAATTTTATTCCCTTTTAATGAGTGATTGTTTCAATTACGTAATCACTCTTACCAAACTGGCTTAGGTTGTGGCTGAAAGGAATCCTCAGACCATTTTATGGGTCCATAGGGACTTACCAGAGTATTAATCTGTGGCGATCTTAAGAAGCTGAGCCCGATATTCCCATGGTAGTTTTTAGCCCTTATATTTTGCATACAGGTAACAGGAGATAGGCTGAACAAGTTTATGTTGGGGCACTTACATTTTTCTCTCTATTAATGAGACACAGGAGTGCTTAACAGAGAATGAATTTGTGGCTCCCTATCTGTTCATGAAAATAATGTTTGAACAGAGTGAGAGAAGTATTTCACTCTATGTAAAGTGGAACACGGTTCCATCAAACCAGTATATTTACCCAATGAGCAGATGTTTAACAAACAAATTAATATGTAAATAAATAAATGATCTTCCCAGTTTTTGCAGACTATTACAACATCATATAGGTAGGATGTTGCATATTTGTTATAGGGTTTATCTATCGCCATCTGTAATGTTGCAGCGATTTGCAGACACCAAAATGCAATAATGTAAAATGGAAGAGTTTTTCTAGTGTGGAAAATGTTTTTTTTTCCTTTGTATATGGGGACAGTGTCCCAGGCTACGTCCTACACGAGCTCAAAGACGAACTAACCCCTCATCTAAACACACTGTTCAAACTCAGCCTCTCCATAGAGTGGTGCACAGCAATGGTTATTCCGCTCCACAAAGGTTGAGCCACAAGAGACCCTGGGAACTATTGCCCTACAAGCCTGACTAGCTTGGTCTGCAAGGCTATGGAGCACATCATCATGGAACTCATTAACAGAGACATTGGGAACCTTCAAACACTGGACCCTACCCAGTTCGGCTTTGTTAAAGGCAGATCATGCCTCCTAAACCTGGTGGACTTCTTTGGTTGGAACAGTTTTACCAAGGATATAGATGGGGGAAAGGTGGTACACACAGCCTACCTAGACCTCGCAAAGGCCTTCAACACCATTCCCCATTATGGTATTATAGACAAGCTCACCAGCCTGAACATAAACCCCTACTTCACAAGATGGGTTGCCAACTGGCTCACGGACAGAACCTACATGGTGAGAGTTGCGGGAGCTAGTTCTGACTCTAAACCAGTTACAAGTGGCATTCCCCAGAGCTCAGTCCTAGGACTCCTCCTGTTCAGCATATACTTCTCAGAGGTACAGGCAAGCACAGGAGGACTATGTCTGACCAAGTTCGCAGACAACTGCAGACTAGGGGCTATAACTGACTCTCCGGCCAACACAGACATCCTCCAAAAGGGTCTCACAGAGATGGATACCTGGTGTCAAAATCATGGCCTCAAGCTAAATGCCAAAAAGTGCATAGTCATCCCCTTTGAAAAAAAAGAAGTACCCACAAACTACCACATAGGTGGTAGCCCCCTAAATATGGAAGACGTAATAAGGGATCTGGGTACCCAAGTAAATAGTAATCTCTCCTTTGATAAGTACATTGCCAAAGTGATTAGAAAATCCTTCTATGTGGCCCACCTAATCCCAAAAGGGTTTGCATCCAGATCAAAAGAGGTCATTGTGGCCCTCTACTCATCACTCCTCAGACCCATCTTAGTGTACACTGCCCCATTTGGGATGTACCTTACAAGACACCTGCAACAGCTGGAAAAACCACAGAAGTACCTCACCAAGAGGATGACTGGCCTCAAACAGATGTCCTATGCAGCTCAACTGAAGAAACTCCAGCTGTACTTGGTTGCATACCGCCTACTCAGAGGTGATCCCTGCCTGACATACAAGGCCATGTCCAACCTAGAATTGATGGACATCCTCCACCTAAAGAAAACCTTATCCCCTCAAGCCACATGCTCTGGGGATCTAAACCTCACCACAACAATAAATAGGACGTGCTGGAGAGATAGATTCCTGTCCCAAAGACTTCCCATGCTTTGGAACAAGATTCCAATCTACATTAGGCAGAGCTCCTCGCTAACACTCTTCAAGAGAAACCTTGATGAGTGGATGGGAAACAGAAAGTTTACCCCAGGGATCACTTCAGTGGCTCTGCTGGACAGAGGCACAGGGAACTAATCTAAGGGGGTGGCGAAAGCCAACACATTCTGGCTAGGCTTATAAATGCCTTCAGGTGGATAACCTAGTACCTACCTATGAACCTATAATTCAGTGTGGTATTCCCCGAAAGTGGCTATTTGCTAAGGATTATTTATTTGACATTTGTTAAGTGGGTATGTAAAGTGCTACAAAGACCATTTTCAGCCACAACTCAGGCCCCAAGACACAGCCACAATGAAAATATTCACATTAATAATAAACATAAAAATGTTTATAAGCTGAGCACTTGGTGTATAAGTAAGATCAGAACAAGTTAAAAAAATAGCCTTTACTAACTGAGAAAATAAAGAAGCTGAAGTATAGGAGAGTAAGGGCCATGTGGAAGACACCCCCCGACAACAAGATTACCACAAATTCACTTGTTACTTTTTTTCCTTCTTGTGATGCTTCTGCATTACTTTCAACACACACAATCTTTAGTCATTTTTCTTTATTTAATACGTTTTGTCTAAATGTACTTATTTGTTTTTTATTTTATTTAAGGTTGATAATTGTTAGGGAAGCTGGTTCAAAGACCCTTTTCAGTCACAAATCCAGGCCAACAGGCATAGATATGTTTTATATACGTATATATGGGAGCGATACAGAATCTCGAAATCCCAAAATCCTGAAGACCAAATCCTGAGACCAAAATCTCGAAAGCTCAAAATACTGAAAACTCAAAATCATGAAAACACACAGGATACCAACACTTACTATATTCCAGCACAAGTACATACAGAAACATATTAACCTTCAACTATACACAGGGGGGCAAGCCCCCCTGCACCCCCAAGTGGGGGGGGGGCTGCACCCTCCACACCCCCCTGCTACTTAAATATATCAACTCCAAAACTGCACTTCACTACACTAAGTGCAATCTCAGAGATGATATATTTAAGTAGGAGGGGGTGTGGGAGGTGCAACCCCAACATGGGGGGTGCAGGGGGGCTTGCCTTACTTTACTTGGAGAGGAGTAATATGGTTTGTGTTTTATTTCTTTCTGTATGTACTTGTGCTGGAATATAGTGAGTGTTGGCATCCTATGTGTTTTCAGTATTTTGAGTTTTCAGTATTTTGAACTTTTGAGATTTTGGTCTCAGGATTTTGGTCTTTTAGGATTCTGTAGCACTCCCATATATATGTGTGTGTGTGTGTGTGTGTGTGTGTGTGTGTATATATATATATATATATATACAGATATATATATTGATATATATATTCATATATATATATATATTATATATATATATATATATATACATATGTGTGTATATATATATATATATATATATATATGTTGGTGCCTTTCAGTGTTCAAACTCTTAAGTGTTTGAGTGCTTAATTTATTGGCTGCAGAATTTGAAAATTAACTTTTTGGACATTGATTGTGGTACAGTGGGGATGGAGGTATATGTCTTTTTCCCACTGTAGTGCAATGTCAAGAGTTGGTGTATATAATTATCAGTGGGTGTGGGGGGTGAACAGGAAAATATTTTTTGCTTTGTTTTAAATCTTTTGTGATTCTGTTTTAAAGTCTTAGCGTTCAAACTTCTGATAGTTAAAACTTTTGATGTAGACTCATAGGTTCATAGGTAAGTACTAGGCTAGATGCCTGTGTAGGCCATTTTAAGCCAAGCCATTTCCTAAAGGTGAGAATCAAACCCTGTACTTTGTGTCTGTGAGGTAAACACAAATAGTGTATATGGATCTTTAATATGTCAATTGTGCACAACACTTATGTTCTGAATATCGATATACTAACATTGAAACACACAGAACGTCAATACATTGTGCACATGCTCCCAGAATTACCCCGGAATAAGATAAACCAACAGCAAGTGTTTTGCATGGAGACAAGCCTCCCTGCACTCCCATGTTGTGGGGGGATGTGCACCCCACACTCCCTGCTAAATATGTATACAAACTCTTAGATTGCACAGTACCCAAGTACAGCGAATAGTTCCCTACCTGGGAATTGTTGATCTCTTGCAAATGTAAACCATCTGTTTGTATCAATCAAATTGTGTCAACCAAACAGATGTTGATGTTGTGACTGTTCGATGGGAAATTATAATATACATACATTTAAATGAATTCAGGTATTAATTTACTTGTTTACTAGTGCAGTTTATGAGCTACCTTATTTGCCTTTCTTGAATGTTTTATGGCAATTTTTTTTTGGAATACCATGAAAAGGTCACAGCGTAAGAAAACATAGCCACTACTGCTGAAAATATGTAGCTGAAGGCTGGAGAAATCACACAGCAGAGAATGTGAGCTTGTTACGACAGGCAATGAATTTGACAGAAACAGTGGAGTGCTACACATAAACAACACAGGCACATGCACGCCACATGTCAGAGGGCTAGGTTGTCTGCTACAAGCTGTTAAGACAAATACAAAGCAAGCATATCACACCAGAGAGTAGGATAATGAATGCAGGAGCAGCAGGTGGGAGTTACACATGCACAGTAGGAGTGTCTGCAGTTATATACCCTACAGAGGCAGCCACAACTATGTTATAAAGAGTAAATGCTGTGCATTACATCTGTCAGCAGTGTCTGTATTAATGAAAGAAAAAATGTTGACACACTGCTGTCTGCATGCACCGTAGCCATCCACACTAGGACAGCATCATTTATACATAGGCATAAAGCTGCAAATATACCTTATTCATGGATCTGAGGTGTATACGATGGGTGTTGATGTATTAGGAGGGACATGGGAGAAAGAAATTTATTGATAAACTTTGGGGTGTTTTGTCTGCAGCTTATAGACACTATCTGAGACTAGTTTGTATCTGACAGCCTTCAGGAAATCCACAGCAGCGAGATAGTCCATCCTCGAATGCACGACTGCATATAGACAGTGCTCTCTTAGCAGGTTGCTTTAGTTATTATTTATTTATTTTATTTGAGATTTGTTTACCCGGAAACTCTGACTGGGTGGGTGCCTATTTTCAGTGGAGGCCTGGGGAGAAAAGCTCTAGAGACAATCAACATATTACATTAGCTTATTACAGAGCAACAGTGAACGTTTTCACATACGAGAGGCTGGCATAATGGTTAAGGTGTTTTCCTTACAGACACAAGATGCAGGGTTTGATTCTCACAGGGGGTAATTGGCTAGGCTTAAAATTGCCCACAAGGGCAGTTAGTCTAGTACGAACCTATAAGAAAGAATATACAATGATGGATAGCACATTGTTTTTACATATATTAGATGAAACATACTTGCACATTAATTACAGACATCAGATATGTACATGAGCCAAGTGGTCTTTACAATTTTATGAATCAGATCAGTATGACTCTGCTTGATAGTTACATAATTTTTGTTTATTATAATGCACTTAGTGTACATCTCTCATAGTACAGGGTTGGGACAGGAGGGGAGTTATAGGATACAATGTACTTAGGGTACATCTCTTATAGTACAGGGTTGGAACAGGAGGTGAATTACAAGATACAATATACTTAGAGTACATATCTTATAGTACAGGGTTGGGACAGGAGGGGAGTTACAGGATACAATGTACTTAGTATACATATCTTATAGTACAGGGTTGGGACAGGAGAGGAGTTACAGGATACAATGTACTTAGTATACATATCTTATAGTACAGGGTTGGGACAGGAGTGGAGTTACAGGATACAAAGTACTTAGTATACATATATTATAGAACAGGGTTGGGACAGGAGGTGAGTTACAGGATACAATGTACTTAGTATACATATCTTATAGTACAGGGTTGGGACAGGAGGGGAGTTACAGGATACAATGTACTTAGTATACATATCTTATAGTACAGGGTTGGGACAGGAGGCGAGTTACAGGATACAATGTACTTAGTATACATATCTTATAGTACAGGGTTGGGACAGGAGGGGAGTTACAGGATGCAATGTACTTAGTATACATCTCTTATAGTACAGGGTTGGGACAGGAGGGGAGTTACAGGATACAATGTACTTAGTGTACATCTCTTATAGTACAGGGTTGGGACAGGAGGGGAGTTACAGGATACAATGTACTTAGTGTACATCTCTTATAGTACAGGGTTGGGACAGGAGGGGAGTTACAGGATGCAATGTACTTAGTATACATCTCTTATAGTACAGGGTTGGGACAGGAGGGGAGTTACAGGATACAATGTACTTAGTGTACATCTCTTATAGTACAGGGTTGGGACAGGAGGGGAGTTACAGGATACAATGTACTTAGTGTACATCTCTTATAGTACAGGGTTGGGACAGGAGGGAGTTACAGGATACAATGTACTTAGTATACATATCTTATAGTACAGGGTTGGGACAGGAGGGGAGTTACAGGATACAATGTACTTAGTATACATATCTTATAGTACAGGGTTGGGACAGGAGGGAGTTACAGGATACAATGTACTAAGTATACATATCTAATAGTACAGGGTTGGGACAGCAGGGGAGTTACAGAATACAATGTACTTAGAATACATATGTTATAGTACAGGGTTGGGACGGGGGGGAGTTACAGGATACATTGTACTTAGTATACATATCTTATAGTACAGGGTTGGGACAGGAGGGTAGTTACAGGATACAGTGTACTTAGTATACATATCTTATATGAGAAGGTTGGGACAGGGGGAGTTACAGGATACAATGTACTTATTATACATATCTTATAGTACAGGGTTGGGACAGGAGGGGAGTTACTGGATACAATGCACTTAGAATACATATCTTATAGTACAGGGTTGGGACAGGAGGGAGTTACAGGATACATTGTACTTAGTATACATATCTTATAGTACAGGGTTGGGACAGGAGGGAGTTACAGGATACAATGTACTTAGTATACATATCTTATAGTACAGGGTTGGGACAGGAGGGAGTTACAGGATACAATGTACTTAGTATACATATCTTATAGTACAGGGTTGGGACAGGAGGGAGTTACAGGATACAATGTACTTAGTATACATATTTTATAGTACAGGGTTGGAACAGGAGGGGAGTTGCAGGATACAATGTAATTAGTACACATATCTTATAGTACAGGGTTGGGACAGGAGGGAGTTACAGTATACAACATACTTAGTATACATATCTTATAGTACAGGGTTGGGGCAGGAGGGGAGTTACAGTATACAATGTGCTAAGTATACATATCTTATAGTACAGGGTTGGGACAGGAGAGGATTTAGAGTATACAGTGTACTAAGTATACATATCTTATAGTACAATTTTGGGACAGGAGGGGAGTTTCAGGACACAATGCACTTAGTATACATATCTTATAGTACAGGGTTGGGATAGGAGGGGAGTTACAGTTTACAATGTACTTAGTATACATATCTTATAGTACAGGGTTTGGACAGGAGAGGAGTTACAGGATACAATGTACTTAGTATACATATCTTATAGTACAGGGTTGGGACAGGAGGGGAGTTATAGGATACAATGTTCTTATTATACATATCTTATAGTACAGGGTTGGAACAGAAGTGGAATTACAGGATACAATGTACTTTATACATATATTATAGTACAGGGTTGTGAGGGGAGGGGAGTTACAGGATACAATGTACTTAGTATACATATATTATAATACAGGGTTGTGAGGTGAAGGGAGTTACAGGATACAATGTACTTAATATACATATCTTATACTACAAGGTTGTGAGAGGCGGGGAGTTACAGTATACAATGTACTAAGTATACATATCTTATAGTACAGGGTTGGGACGGGGGGGAGTTACAGGACACAATGTACGTAGTATACATATCTTATAGTACAGGGTTGGGACAGGAGGGTAGTAACAGGATACAATGTACTTAGTATACATATCTTATAGTACAGGGTTGGGACAGGAGGGAAGTTACAGGATACAATGTACTTAGTATACATACCTTATAATACAGGGTTGGGACAGGGGGGAGTTACAGGACACAATGTACTTAGTATACATATCTTATAGTACAGGGTTGGGACAGGAGGGGTGTTACAGGATACAATGTACTTAGTATACATATCTTATAGTACAGGGTTGGGACAGGAGGGAGTTACAGGATACAATGTACTAAGTATACATATCTTATAGTACAGGGTTGGGAGAGGAGCAGTTACAGGATACAATGTACTTAGTATACATATCTTATAGTACAGGGTTGGGACAGGAGGGAAGTTACAGGATACAATGTACTTAGTATACATATCTTGTAGTACAGGGTTGGGACAGGAGGGAGTTACAGGATACAATGTACTTAGTATACATATCTTATAGTACAGGGTTGGGAGAGGAGGGAGTTACAGGATACAATGTACTTAGTATACATATCTTATAGTACAGGGTTGGGACAGGAGAGGAGTTACAGGATACAATGTACTTAGTATACATATCTTATAGTACAGGGTTGGGACAGGAGAGGAGTTACAGGATACAATGTACTTAGTATACATATCTTATAGTACAGGGTTGGGACAGGAGGGGAGTTACAGGATACAATGTACTTAGTATACATATCTTATAGTACAGGGTTGGGACAGGAGAGGAGTTACAGGATACAATGTACTTAGTATACATATCTTATAGTACAGGGTTCGGACAGGAAGGGAGTTACAGGATACAATGTACTTAATATACATATCTTATAGTACAGGGTTGGAGCAGGAGTGGAGCTACAGGATACAGTGTACTTAGTATACATATCTTATATGAGAAGGTTGGGACAGGGGGGAGTTACAGGATACAATGTACTTAGTATACATATCTTATAGTACAGGATTTGGAGAGGGGGGAGTTACAGGATACAATGTACTTAGTGTACATATCTTATAGTACAGGGCTGGGGCAGGAGGGGAGTTACAGTATACAATGTACTTAGTATACATATCTTATAGTACAGGGTTGGGACAGTGGGCGGAGTTACAGGATACAATGTACTCAGTATACATATCTTATACTACAGGGTTGGGAGAGGAGGGAGTTACAGGATACATTGTACTTAGTATACATATCTTATAGTACAGGGTTGGGAGAGGAGGAGTTACAGGATACAAAGTACTTAGTATACATATCTTATAGTATAGGGTTAGGACAGGAGGGGAGTTACAGGATACAATGTACTTAGTATACATATCATATACAGCAGGGTTGGGACAGTAGGGGGAGTTGCAGAATACAATGTACTCAGTATACATATCTTATAGTACAGGGTTGGGACATGAGGGAGTTACAGGATACAATGTACTTAGTATACATATCTTATAGTACAAGGTTGTGACAGGAGGGGAGTTAAAGGATACAATGTATTTAGTATACATATCTTATAGTACAGGGTTGGGAGAGGAGGGAGTTACAGGATACAATGTACTTAGTATACATATCTTATAGTACAGGGTTGGGACAGGAGGGGAGTTACAGGATACAATGTACTTAGTATACATATCTTATAGTACAGGGTTGGGACAGGAGGGGAGTTACAGGATACAATGTACTTAGTATACATATCTTATAGTACAGGGTTGGGACAGGAGGGGAGTTACAGGATACAATGTACTTAGTATACATATCTTATAGTACAGGGTTGGGACAGGAGGGGAGTTACAGGATACAATGTACTTAGTATACATATCTTATAGTACAGGGTTGGGACAGGAGGGGAGTTACAGGATACAATGTACTTAGTATACATATCTTATAGTACAGGGTTGGGACAGGAGGGGAGTTACAGGATACAATGTACTTAGTATACATATCTTGTAGTACAGAGTTGTGATAGGAGGGAGTTACAAGATACTATGTATTTAGTATACATATCTTATAGTACAGGGTTGGGACAGGGGGGAGTTACAGGATACAATGTACTTAGTATACATATCTTATAGTACAGGGTTGGGACAGGAGGGGAGTTACAGGATACAATGTACTTAGTATACATATCTTATAGTACAGGGTTGGGAGAGGAGGGAGTTACAGGATACAATGTACTTAGTATACATATCTTATAGTACAGGGTTGGGACAGGAGAGGAGTTACAGGATACAATGTACTTAGTATACATATCTTATAGTACAGGGTTGGGACAGGAGAGGAGTTACAGGATACAATGTACTTAGTATACATATCTTATAGTACAGGGTTGGGACAGGAGGGGAGTTACAGGATACAATGTACTTAGTATACATATCTTATAGTACAGGGTTGGGACAGGAGGGGAGTTACAGGATACAATGTACTTAGTATACATATCTTATACTACAGGGTTGGGAGAGGAGGGAGTTACAGGATACAATGTATTCAGTATACATATCTTATACTACAGGGATGGGAGAGGAGGAAGTTACAGGATACAATGTATTTAGTATACATATCTTATAGTACAGGATTGGGAGAGGGGGGAGTTACAGGATACAATGTACTTAGTATACATATCTTATAGTACAGGATTGGGAGAGGGGGGAGTTACAGGATACAATGTACTTAGTATACATATCTTATAGTACTGGGTTGTGACAGGAAAGGAGTTACAGGATACAATGTACTTAGTATACATATCTTATAGTACTGGGTTGGGAGAGGAGGGAGTTACAGGATACAATGTACTTAGTATACATATCTTATAGTACAGGGTTGGGACAGGAGGGAGTTACAGGATACAATGTACTTAGTATACATATCTTATAGTACAGGGTTGGGACAGGAGGGAGTTACAGGATACAATGTACTTAGTATACATATCTTATAGTACAGGGTTGGGACAGGAGGGAGTTACAGGATACAATGTACTTAGTATACATATCTTATAGTACAGGGTTGGGACAGGAGTGGAGTTACTGGATGCAATGTACTTAGTATACATATCTTATAGTACAGGGTTGGGACAGGAGGGGAGTTACAGGATACAATGTACTTAGTATACATATCTTATAGTACAGGGTTGGGACAGGAGGGAGTTACAGGATACCATGTACTTAGTATACATATCTTATAGTACAGGGTTGGGACAGGAGGGGAGTTACAGGATACAATGTACTTAGTATACATATCTTATAGTACAGGGTTGGGACAGGAGGGTAGTTACAGGATACAATGTACTTAGTATACATATCTTATAGTACAGGGTTGGGACAGGAGGGAGTTACAGGATACAATGTACTTAGTATACATATCTTATAGTACAGGGTTGGGACAGGAGAGGAGTTACAGGATACAATGTACTTAGTATACATATCTTATAGTACAGGGTTGGGACAGGAGGGGAGTTACAGGATACAATGTACTTAGTATACATATCTTATAGTACAGGGTTGGGACAGGAGGGGAGTTACAGGATACAATGTACTTAGTATACATATCTTATAGTACAGGGTTGGGACAGGAGGGGAGTTACAGGATACAATGTACTTAGTATACATATCTTATAGTACAGGGTTGGGACAGGAGGGGAGTTACAGGAAACAATTTACTTAGTATACATATCTTATAGCACAGGGTTGGGACAGGAGGGTAGTTACAGTATACAATGTACTAAGTATACATATCTTATAGTACAGGGTTGGGAGAGGAGCAGTGTTACAGTATACAATATACTTAGTATACATATCTTATAGTACAGGGTTGGGACAGAAGAGGAGTTACAGTATACAATATACTTAGTATACATATATTATAATACAGGGTTGGGACAGGAGAGGAGTTACAGGATGCAATGTACTTAGTATACATATCTTATAGTACAGGGTTGGGACAGGAGAGGAGTTACAGGATGCAATGTACTTAGTATACATATCTTATAGTACAGGGTTGGGACAGGAGGGGAGTTACAGGATACAATGTACATAGCATACATACCTTACAATACAGGGTTCGGACAGGAAGGGAGTTACAGGATGCAATGTACTTAGTATACATATCTTATAGTACAGGGTTGGGACAGGAGGGAGTTACAGGATACAATGTACTTAGTATACATACCTTATAGTACAGGGTTGGGACAGGAGGGAGTTACAGGATACAATGTACTTAGTATACATATCTTATAGTACAGGGTTGGGACAGGAGGGAGTTACAGGATACAATGTACTTAGTATACATATCTTATAGTACAGGGTTGGGACAGGAGGAGTTACAGGATACAATGTACTTAGTATACATATCTTATAGTACAGGGTTGGGACAGGAGGGAGTTACAGGATACAATGTACTTAGTATACATATCTTATAGTACAGGGTTGGGACAGGAGGGAGTTACAGGATACAATGTACTTAGTATACATATCTTATAGTACAGGGTTGGGACAGGAGGGAGTTACAGGATACAATGTACTTAGTATACATATCTTATAGTACAGGGTTGGGACAGGAGGGAGTTACAGGATACAATGTACTTAGTATACATATCTTATAGTACAGGGTTGGGACAGGAGGGAGTTACAGGATACAATGTACTTAGTATACATATCTTATAGTACAGGGTTGGGACAGGAGGGGAGTTACAGGATACAATGTACTCAGTATACATATCTTATAGTACAGGGTTGGGAGAGGGGGGTAGTTACAGGATACAATGTGCTTAGTATACATATCTTATAGTACAGGGTTGGACAGGAGGGAGTTACAGGATACAATATACTTGGTATACATATCTTATAGTACAGGGTTGGGAGAGGATGGAGTTACAGGATACAATGTACTCAGTATACATATCTTATACTACAAGGTTGGGAGAGGGGGGAGCTACAGGATACAATGCACTTAGTATACATATCTTGTAGTACAAGGTTGTGACAGGAGGGAGTTACAGGATACAATGTACTTAGTATACATACCTTATAGTACAGGGTTGGGAGAGGAGGGAGTTACAGTATACAATGTACATAGTATACATATCTTATAGTACAGGGTTGGGACAGGATGGGAGTTACAGGATACAATGTACTTAGTATACATATCTTATAGTACAGGGTTGGGAGAGGGGGGAGTTACAGGATACAATGTACTTAGTATACATATCTTATAGTACAGGGTTGGGACAGGAGAGGAGTTACAGGATACAATGTACTTAGTATACATATCTTATAGTACAGGGTTGGGACAGGAGGGGAGTTACAGGATACAATGTACTTAGTATACATATCTTATAGTACAGGGTTGGGACAGGAGGGGAGTTACAGGATACAATGTACTTAGTATACATATCTTATAGTACAGGGTTGGGACAGGAGAGGAGTTACAGGATACAATGTACTTAGTATACATATCTTATAGTACAGGGTTGGGACAGGAGGGAGTTACAGGATACAATGTACTTAGTATACATATCTTATAGTACAGGGTTGGGACAGGAGGGGAGTTACAGGATACAATGTACTTAGTATACATATCTTATAGTACAGGGTTGGGACAGGAGGGGAGTTACAGGATACAATGTACTTAGTATACATATCTTATAGTACAGGGTTGGGACAGGAGGGGAGTTACAGGATACAATGTACTTAGTATACATATCTTATAGTACAGGGTTGGGACAGGAGGGGAGTTACAGGATACAATGTACTTAGTATACATATCTTATAGTACAGGGTTGGGACAGGAGGAGAGTTACAGGATACAATGTACTTAGTATACATATCTTATAGTACAGGGTTGGGACAGGAGAGGAGTTACAGGATACAATGTACTTAGTATACATATCTTATAGTACAGGGTTGGGACAGGAGGGGAGTTACAGGATACAATGTACTTAGTATACATATCTTATAGTACAGGGTTGAGAGAGGAGGGAGTTACAGGATACAATGTACTTAGTATACATATCTTATAGTACAGGATTGGGACAGGGGGGAGTTACAGGATACAATGTACTTAGTATACATATATTATAGTACAGGTTTGGGAGAGAAGGGAGTTACAGGATACAATGTACTTAGTATACATATCTTATAGTACAGGGTTGGGAGAGGAGGGAGTTACAGGATACAATGTACTTAGTATACATATCTTATAGTACAGGGTTGGGACAGGAGTGGAGTTACAGGATGCAATGTACTTAGTATTCATATCTTATAGTACAGGGTTGGGACAGGAGAGGAGTTACAGGATACAATGTACTTAGTATACATATCTTATAGTACAGGGTTGGGACAGGAGAGGAGTTACAGGATACAATGTACTTAGTATACATATCTTATAGTACAGTGTTGGGACAGGAGGGGAGTTACTTGATACAATGTACTTAGTATACATACCTTATAATACAGGGTTGGGACAGGAGAGGAGTTACTGGATAAAGTGTACTTAGTATACACATCTTAAAGTACAGTGTTGGGACAGGAGGGGAGTTACAGTATACAACATACTTAGTATGCATATCTTATAGTACAGGGTTGGGACAGGAGAGGAGTTACAGGATACAATGTACTTAGTATACATATCTTATAGTACAGGGTGTGGAGAGGAAGGGAGTTACAGTATACCATGAACTTAGTATACATATCTTATAGTACAGGGTTGGGGCAGGAGGGGTGTTACAGTATACTACATACTTAGTATACATATCTTATAATACAGGGTTGGGATGGGGGGAGTTACAGGACACAATGTACGTAGTATACATATCTTATAGTACAGGGTTGGGACAGGAAGGGAGTTACAGGATACAATGTACTTAGTATACATATCTTATAGTACAGGGTTGGGACAGGAGAGGAGTTACAGGATACAATGTACTTAGTATACATATCTTATAGTACAGGGTTGGGACAGGAGGGAAGTTACAGGATACTATGTACTTAGTATACATATCTTATAGTACAAGGTTGGGACAGGAGGGGAGTTACAGGACACAATGGACGTAGTATACATATCTTATAGTACAGGGTTGGGACAGGAGGGGAGTTACAGGATACAAAGTACTTTGTGTTCATATGTTATAGTACATTGTTTGGAGGGTAGTTACAGGATACAATGTACTTAGTATACATATCTTATAGTACAGGGTTGGGACAGGAGGGGAGTTACAGGATACAATGTACTTAGTATACATATCTTATAGTACAGGGTTGGGACAGGGGGTAGTTACAGGATACAATGTACTTAGTATACATATCTTATAGTACAGGGTTGGGACAGGAGGGGAGTTACAGGATACAATGTACTTAGTATACATATCTTATAGTACAGGGTTGGGACAGGAGGGGAGTTACAGGATACAATGTACTTAGTATACATATCTTATAGTACAGGGTTGGGAGAGGAGGGAGTTACAGGATACAATGTACTTAGTATACATATCTTATAGTACAGGGTTGGGGGGGTTACAGGATACAATGTACATAGTATACATATCTTATAGTACAGGGTTGGGAGAGGAGGGAGTTACAGGATACAATGTACTTAGTATACATATCTTATAGTACAGGGTTGGGAGAGGAGGGAGTTACAGGATACAATGTACTTAGTATACATATCTTATAGTACAGGGTTGTGACAGGAGGGGAGTTACAGGATACAATGTACTTAGTATACATATCTTATAGTACACGGTTGGGAGAGGAGGAGTTATAGGATACAATGTACGTAGTATACATATCTTATAGTACAGGGTTGGGACAGGAGGAGTTACAGGATACAATGTACTTAGTATACATATCTTATAGTACAGGGTTGGGACAGGAGGGAGTTATAGGATACAATGTACTAAGTATACATATCTTCTAGTGCAGGGTTGGGAGAGGAGGGAGTTACAGGATACAATGTACTTAGTATACATATCTTATAGTACAGGGTTGGGACAGGAGGGAGTTACAGGATACAATGTACTTAGTATACATATCTTATAGTACAGGGTTGGGACAGGAGGGAGTTACAGGATACAATGTACTTAGTATACATATCTTATATGAGAAGGTTGGGACAGGGGGGAGTTACAGGATACAATGTACTTAGTATACATATCTTATAGTACAGGGTTGGGACAGGAGGGAGTTACAGGATACAATGTACTTAGTATACATATCTTATAGTACAGGTTTGGGACAGGAGGGGAGTTACAGGATACAATATACTTAGTATACATATATTATAATACAGGGTTGGGACAGGAGAGGAGTTACAGGATGCAATGTACTTAGTATACATATCTTATAGTACAGGGTTGGGACAGGAGGGAAGTTACAGGATACAATGTACTTAGTACACATATCTTATAGTACAGGGTTGGGAGGGTAGTTACAGGATACAATGTACTAAGTATACATATCTTATAGTACAGGGTTGGGACAGGAGGGGAGTTACAGGATACAATGTACTTAGTATACATATCTTATAGTACAGGGTTGGGACAGGAGGGGAGTTACAGGATACAATGTACTTAGTATACATATCTTATAGTACAGGGTTGGGGCAGGAGTTGAGTTACAGTATAAATGTACTAAGTATACATATCTTATAGTACAGGGTTGGGAGAGGAGGGAGTTACAGGATACAATGTACTTAGTATAGATATCTTATAGTACAGGGTTGGGAGAGGAACGAGTTACAGGATACAATGTACTTAGTATACATATCTTATAGTACAGGGTTGGGACAGGAGGGGAGTTACAGGATACAATGTACTTAGTATACATATCTTATAGTACAGGGTTGGGACAGGAGGGGAGTTACAGGATACAATGTACTTAGTATACATATCTTATAGTACAGGGTTGGAACAGGAGGAGTTACAGGATACAATGTACTTAGTATACATATCTTATAGTACAGGGTTGGGACAGGAGGGGAGTTACAGGATACAATGTACTTAGTATACATATCTTATAGTACAGGGTTGGGACAGGAGGGAGTTACAGGATACAATGTACTTAGTATACATATCTTATAGTACAGGGTTGGGACAGGAGGGGAGTTACAGGATACAATGTACTTAGTATACATATCTTATAGTACAGGGTTGGGACAGGAGAGGAGTTACAGGATACAATGTACTTAGTATACATATGTTATAGTACAGGGTTGGGACAGGGGGGAGTTACAGGATACAATGTACTTAGTATACATATCTTATAGTACAACGTTGTGACAGGAGGGGAGTTACAGGATACAATGTACTTAGTATACATATCTTATAGTACTGGGTTGGGAGGGTAGTTACAGGATACAATGTACTTAGTATACATATCTTAAAGTACAGGGTTTGGACAGGAGGGGAGTTACAGGATACAATGTACTTAGTATACATATCTTATAGTACAGGGTTAAGACAGGAGGGGAGTTACAGGATACAATGTACTTAGTATACATATATTATAGTACAGGGTTGGGAGAGGAGGGAGTTACAGGATACAATGTACTTAGTATACATATCTTATAGTACAGGGTTGGGGGGGTTACAGGATACAATGTACTTAGTATACATATCTTATAGTACAGGGTTGGGAGAGGAGGGAGTTACAGGATACAATGTACTTAGTATACATATCTTATAGTACAGGGTTGTGACAGGAGGGGAGTTACAGGATACAATGTACTTAGTATACATATCTTATAGTACACGGTTGGGAGAGGAGGGAGTTACAAGATACAGTGTACTTAGTATACATATCTTATATTACAGGGTTGGGGGGGAGTTACAGGATACAATGTACTTAGTATACATATCTTATAGTACAGGGTTGGGACAGGAGGAGTTACAGGATACAATGTACTTAGTATACATATCTTATAGTACAGGGTTGGGAAAGGAGGGAGTTACAGGATACAATGTACTTAGTATACATATCTTATAGTACAGGGTTGGGACAGGAGGAGTTACAGGATACAATGTACTTAGTATACATATCTTATAGTACAGGGTTGGGACAGGAGGGAGTTACAGGATACAATGTACTTAGTATACATATCTTATAGTACAGGGTTGGGACAGGAGGGAGTTACAGGATACAATGTACTTAGTATACATATCTTATAGTACAGGGTTGGGACAGGAGGGAGTTACAGGATACAATATACTTAGTATACATATCTTATAGTACAGGGTTGGGACAGGAGGGTGTTACCGTATACAATGTACTAAGTATACATATCTTATAGTACAGGGTTGGGACGGGGGGGAGTTACAGGACACAATGTACGTAGTATACATATCTTATAGTACAGGGTTGGGACAGGAGGGTAGTAACAGGATACAATGTACTTAGTATACATATCTTATAGTACAGGGTTGGGACAGGAGGGTAGTAACAGGATACAATGTACTTAGTATACATATCTTATAGTACAGGGTTGGGACAGGAGAGGAGTTACAGGATACAATGTACTTAGTATACATATCTTGTAGTACAGGGTTGGGACAGGAGGGGTGTTACACGATACAATGTACTTAGCATGCATATCTTATTGTACAGGGTTGGAAGAGGAGGTAAGTTACAGGATACAATGTACTTAGTATACGTATCTTATACTACAGGTTTGGAACAGGAGGGGAGTTACAGGATACAATGCACTTAGTATACATATATTATAGTACAGAGTTGTGAGGGGAGGGGACTTACAGGATACAATGTACTTAGTATGCAAATCTTATAGTACAGGGTTGGGAAGGTAGTTACAGGATACATTGTACTTAATATACATATCTTATTGTACAGGGTTGGGACAGGAGGGGAGTTACAGGATACAATGTACTTATTATACATATCTCATAGTACAGGGATGGGACAGGAGGGAGTTACAGGATACAATGTACTTAGTATACATATCTCATAGTACAGGGTTGGGACAGGAGGGGAGTTACAGGATACAATGTACTTAGTATACATATCTTATAGTACAGGGTTGGGACAGGAGGGGAGTTACAGGATACAATGTACTTAGTATACATATCTTATAGTACAGGGTTGGGACAGGAGGGGAGTTACAGGATACAATGTACTTAGTATACATATCTTATAGTACAGGGTTGGGACAGGAGGGAGTTACAGGATACAATGTACTTAGTATACATATCTTATAGTACAGGGTTGGGACAGGAGGGGAGTTACAGGATACAATGTACTTAGTATACATATCTTATAGTACAGGGTTGGGACAGGAGGGGAGTTACAGGATACAATGTACTTAGTATACATATCTTATAGTACAGGGTTGGGACAGGAGGGAAGTTACAGTATACAATGTACGTAGTGTGCATATCTTATAGTACAGGGTTGGGGCAGGAGGGGAGTTACATGATACAATGTACTTAGTATACATATCTTATAGTACAGGGTTGGGACAGGAGGGAGTTACAGGATACAATGTACTTAGTATACATATCTTATAGTACTGGGTTGAAACAGGAGGTGAGTTACAGGATACAATGTACTTATTATGCATATCTTATAGTACAGGGTTGGGACAGGAGGGAGTTACAGGATACAATGTACTTAGTATACATATCTTATAGTACAGGGTTGGGACAGGAGGGAGTTACAGGATACAATGTACTTAGTATACATATCTTATAGTACAGGGTTGGGACAGGAGGGAGTTACAGGATACAATGTACTTAGTATACATATCTTATAGTACAGGGTTGGGACAGGAGGGAGTTACAGGATACAATGTACTTAGTATACATATCTTATAGTACAGGGTTGGGACAGGAGGGAGTTACAGGATACAATGTACTTAGTATACATATCTTATAGTACAGGGTTGGGACAGGAGGGAGTTACAGGATACAATGTACTTAGTATACATATCTTATAGTACAGGGTTGGGACAGGAGGAGTTACAGGATACAATGTACTTAGTATACATATCTTATAGTACAGGGTTGGGACAGGAGGGAGTTACAGGATACAATGTACTTAGTATACATATCTTATAGTACAGGGTTGGGACAGGAGGGAGTTACAGGATACAATGTACTTAGTATACATATCTTATAGTACAGGGTTGGGACAGGAGGGAGTTACAGGATACAATGTACTTAGTATACATATCTTATAGTACAGGGTTGGGACAGGAGGGAGTTACAGGATACAATGTACTTAGTATACATATCTTATAGTACAGGGTTGGGACAGGAGGGAGTTACAGGATACAATGTACTTAGTATACATATCTTATAGTACAGGGTTGGGACAGGAGGGAGTTACAGGATACAATGTACTTAGTATACATATCTTATAGTACAGGGTTGGGACAGGAGGGAGTTACAGGATACAATGTACTTAGTATACATATCTTATAGTACAGGGTTGGGACAGGAGGGAGTTACAGGATACAATGTACTTAGTATACATATCTTATAGTACAGGGTTGGGACAGGGGGGAGTTACAGGATACAATGTACTTAGTATACATATCTTATAGTACAGGGTTGGGACAGGAGGGGAGTTACAGGATACAATGTACTTAGTATACATATCTTATAGTACAGGGTTGGGACAGGATAGGAGTTACATTATACAATGTTCTAAGTATACATATCTTATAGTACAGGGTTGGGACAGGAGGGAGTTACAGGATACAATGTACTTAGTATACATATCTTATAGTACAGGGTTGGGACAGGAGGGGAGTTACAGGATACAATGTACTTAGTATACATATCTTATAGTACAGGGTTGGGACAGGAGGGGAGTTACAGGATACAATGTACTCAGTATACATATCTTATAGTACAGGGTTGGGAGAGGGGGGAGTTACAGGATACAATGTACTTAGTATACATATCTTATAGTACAGGGTTGGAACAGGAGCGGAGTTACAGGATACAATGTCCTTAGTATACATATCTTATAGTACAGGGTTGGGACAGGAGGGAGTTACAGGATACAATGTACTTAGTATACATATCTTATAGTACAGGGTTGGGACAGGAGGGGAGTTACAGGATACAATGTACTTAGTATACATATCTTATCGTACAGGGTTGGGACAGGGGAGGAGTTACAGGATACAATGTACTTAGTATACATATCTTATAGTACAGGGTTGTGACAGGAGAGGAGTTACAGGATACAATGTACTCAGTATACATATCTTATACTACAGGGTTGGGAGAGGAGGGATTTACAGGATACAATGAACTTAGTATACATATCTTATAGTACAGGATTGGGAGAGGGGGGGAGTTACAGGATACAATGTACTTAGTATACATATCTTATAGTACAGGGTCGGGAATGGAGGGAGTTACAGGATACAATGTACTTAGTATACATATCTTATACTACAAGGATGGGAGAGGAGGGAGTTACAGGATACATTGTACTTAGTATACATATCTTATAGTACAGGGTTGGGAGAGGAGGGAGTTACAGGATACAATGTACTTAGTATACATATCTTATAGTACAGGGTTGTGACAGGAGGGAGTTACAGGATACAATGTACTTAGTATACATATCTTATAGTACAGAGTTGGGACAGGAGAGGAGTTACAGGATACAATATACTTAGTATACATATCTTATAGTACAGGGTTGGGACATGAGGTGAGTTACAGGATACAATATACTTGGTATACATATCTTATAGTACAGGGTTGGGACAGGAGGGAGTTACAGGATACAATGTACTTAGTATACATATCTTATAGTACAAGGTTGTGACAGGAGGGAGTTACAGGATACAATGTACCTAGTATACATACCTTATAGTACAGGGTTGGGAGAGGAGGGAAGTTACTGGATACAATGTACTTAGTACACATATCTTATAGTACAGGGTTGGGACAGGAGGGAGTTACAGGATACAATGTACTTAGTATACATATCTTATAGTACAGGGTTGGAAAAGGAGGGGAGTTACAGTATACAATGTACTAAGTATACATATCTTATAGTACAGGGTTGGGGCAGGAGGGGTGTTACAGTATACAACATACTTAGTATACATATCTTATAGTACAGGGTTGGGGCAGGAGGGGAGTTACAGGATACAATGTACTTAGTATACATATCTTATAGTACAGGGTTGGGACAGGAGGGGAGTTACAGGATACAATGTACTTAGTATACATATCTTATAGTACAGGGTTGGGACAGGAGGGGAGTTACAGGATACAATGTACTTAGTATACATATCTTATAGTACAGGGTTGGGACAGGAGAGGAGTTACAGGATACAATGTACTTAGTATACATATCTTATAGTACAGGGTTGGGACAGGAGGGGAGTTACAGGATACAATGTACTTAGTATACATATCTTATAGTACAGGGTTGGGACAGGAGAGGAGTTACAGGATACAATGTACTTAGTATACATATCTTATAGTACAGGGTTGGGACAGGAGGGGAGTTACAGGATACAATGTACTTAGTATACATATCTTATAGTACAGGGTTGGGACAGGAGGGAGTTACAGGATACAATGTACTTAGTATACATATCTTATAGTACAGGGTTGGAACAGGATGGGAGTTATAGGATACAATGTACGTAGTATACATATCTTATAGTACAGGGTTGGGACAGGAGGGAGTTACAGGATACAATGTACTTAGTATACATATCTTATAGTACAGGGTTGGGAGAGGAGGGAGTTACAGGATACAATGTACTTAGTATACATATCTTATAGTACAGGGTTGGGAAAGGAGGGGAGTTACAGAACACAATGTACTTAGTATACATATCTTATAGTACAGGGTTGGGACAGGGGGGAGTTACAGGATACAATGTACTTAGTATACATATCTTATAGTACAGGGTTGGGACAGGAGGGGAGTTACAGGATACAATGTACTTAGTATACATATCTTATAGTACAGGGTTGGGACAGGAGGGAGTTACAGGGTACAATGTACTTAGTATACATATCTTATACTACAGGGTTGGGAGAGGGGGGAGTTACAGGATACAATGTACTTAGTATACATATCTTATAGTACAGGGTTGGGACAGGAGGGGAGTTACAGGATACAATGTACTTAGTATACATATCTTATAGTACAGGGTTGGGACAGGAGGGGAGTTACAGGATACAATGTACTTAGTATACATATCTTATAGTACAGGGTTGGGACAGGAGGGGAGTTACAGGATACAATGTACTTAGTATACATATCTTATAGTACAGGGTTGGGACAGGAGGGGAGTTACAGGATACAATGTACTTAGTATACATATCTTATAGTACAGGGTTGGGACAGGAGGGGAGTTACAGGATACAATGTACTTAGTATACATATCTTATAGTACAGGGTTGGGACAGAAGGGGAGTTACAGGATACAAAGTACTTTGTGTTCATATGTTATAGTACAGGGTTGGGACAGGAGAGGAGTTACAGGATACAATGTGCTTAGTATACATATCTTATAGTACAGGGTTTGGACAGGAGGGGAGTTACAGGATACAATGTACTTAGTATGCATATCTTATAGTACAAGGTTGGGACAGGAGGGAGTTACAGGATACAATGTACTTAGTATACATATCTTATAGTACAAGGTTGGGACAGGAGGGGAGTTACAGGATACAATGTACTTAGTATACATATCTTATAGTACAGGGTTGGGACAGAAGGGGAGATACATGTTACAATGTACTTAGTATACATATAGTACATGGTTGGGACAGGAGAGGAGTTACAGGATATAATGTACTTCGTATACATATGTTATAGTACAGGGTTGGGACATTAGGGGAGTTACAGGATACAATGTACTTAGATTACATATCTTATAGTACAGAGGTGGGACAGGAAGGGAGTTACAGGATACAATGTACTTAGTATACATATCTTATAGTACAGGGTTGGGACATGAGCGGAGTTACAGGATACAATGTACTTAGTATACATATCTTATAGTACAGGGTTGGGACATGAGAGGAGTTACAGGATACAATGTACTTAGTTGACATATCTTATAGTACAGGGTTGGAGCAGGAGTGGAGCTACAGGATACAATGTACTCGGTATACATATCTTATTGTACAGGGCTGGGGCAGGAGGGGAGTTACAGGATACAATGTACTTAGTATACATATCTTATAGTACAGGGTTGGGACAGGAGGGGAGTTACAGGATACAATGTACTTAGTATACATATCTTATAGTATAGGGTTGGTGCAGGAGGAGACTTACAGGATACAATGTACTTAGTAAACATATCTTATAGTACAGGGTTGGGACAGGAAGGTAGTTACAGGATACAATGTACTTAGTATACATATCTCATAGTACAGGGGTGTTACATGAAAGAGTTACAGGATACAATGTACTTAGTATACATATCTTATAGTACAGGGTTGGGACAGGAGGGGAGTTACAGGATACAATGTACTTAGTATACATATCTTATAGTACAGGGTTGGGACAGGAGGGAGTTACAGGATACAATGTACTTAGTATACATATCTTATAGTACAGGGTTGTGACAGGAGGGGAGTTACAGGATACAATGTACTTAGTATACATATCTTATAGTACAGGGTAGGGCCTGGAGGGGAGTTACAGGATACAATGCACTTAATATACATATCATGTAGTATAGGGTTGGGACAGGAATGGAGTTACAGGATATAATGTACTTAGTATACATGTGTTATAGTACAGTGTTGGACATGAGTGGAATTACAGGATACAATGTAATTTGTATACATATCTTATAGTACAGGGTTGGGACAGGAAGGAATTACAGGATACAATGTACTTAGTGTACATCTCTTATAGTACAGGGTTGGGACAGGAGGGAGTTACAGGATACAATGTACTTAGTGTACATCTCTTATAGTACAGGGTTGAGACAGGGGAGTTACAGGATACAATGTACTTAGTGTACATCTCTTATAGTACAGGGTTGGGACAGGAGGGGAGTTACAGGATACAATGTACTTAGTGTACATCTCTTATAGTACAGGGTTGGGACAGGAGGGAGTTACAGGATACAATGTACTTAGTGTACATCTCTTATAGTACAGGGTTGGGACAGGAGGGGAGTTACAGGATACAATGTACTTAGTGTACATCTCTTATATTACAGGGTTGAGACAGGATGGGAGTTCCTGGATACAATGTACTTAGTGTACATCTCTTATAGTACAGGGTTGGGACAGGAGGGGAGTTACAGGATACAATGTACTTAGTGTACATCTCTTATAGTACAGGGTTGGGACAGGAGGGGAGTTACAGGATACAATGTACTTATTGTACATCTCTTATAGTACAGGGTTGGGACAGGAGGGGAGTTACAGGATACAATGCATGTATTATACATGTCTTATAGTACTTGGTTTGGACAGGAGGGGAGTTACAGGATACAATGTACTTAGTGTACATCTCTTATAGTACAGGGTTGGGACAGGAGGGGAGTTACAGGATACAATGCATGTATTATAAATGTCTTATAATACATGGTTGAGACAGAAGGGGAGTTACAGGATACAATGTACTTGGTGTACACCTCTTATAGCACAGGGTTGGGAGAGGTGGGGAGTTACAGGATACAATGTACTTAGTGTACATCTCTTATAGTACAGGGTTGGGACAGGAGGGGAGTTACAGGATACAATGTACTTAGTGTACATCTCTTATAGTACAGGGTTGGGACAGGAGGGGAGTTACAGGATACAATGTACTTAATGTACATCTCTTATAGTATATGGTTGGGACAGGAGGGGAGTTACAGGAGATGGAAAGTAGGAGATATAAAAGTGGGACATAGTCAATCTGCAAGCACTTGACCCCACCCAGTTTGGATTTATCAGGGGCGGATCTTACCTATTGAACCTAGTCGACATCTTTGATACTATCACCAAGGACCCTGATGAGGGAAAGTCAGTACATACAGCTTACCTTGACCCGGCCAAGGCCTTTGACACAATCCCCACTCAGGGATCATCGAGAAGCTAAATCCCTATCTCATCAGATGGGTGGCCAACTGGTTCACAGATAGGACCCACAAGGTCCAAATATGTGCCAACACCTCAGACAGCAGACCTGTCATTAGTGGGGTTCCCCGGGGATCTGTCCTAAGACCTCTACTGTTTGGTAGCTAGTTCTCAGAGGTCCACGCAAAGACAAAGCACCTGTGGCTGACCATTTTTGCAGAGACTGTAAGTTGGGTGCTGTCGTTGACTCCCCAGATGATATTAACATACTGCAAGAGGGTATGACAGCTACAAATAACTGGTGCCAAAGCCATGGCCTTAAGGTAAAATCATAAAACTGTATTATCAAACCATTCAGCAAAAACACTGCCCCTGCTGATTACCACATCAATGGTAACCCCATAAGCACACAGCCCGCGGTGAGCGACCTGGGTACTCAGGTTGACAATGATCTCATATTTGGCCATCATGTGGCGGCAGTGCTCAGGAATGCCTTTTACTTGGTTCATCTCATAAGTAAAGGGATTGAATCCAGAAAAAAGGAGGTTATTAACTCCCTATACTCCTCCCTCATTAGATCTATAATTGAGTATAATGCCCAATTTGGTATATACCTCTGGAAACACCTACACAGTGGAAAGGCCACAGAAATACCTCACAAAGAGAATCCATGTCCTCCAACACCTGTCCTATATGGACAGGCTCAAATCACTATCACTCTTCTTGGTATCATACAGATTGCTTAGAGGTGATCTGTATCTCGTCTACAAGGCAATCTCAGCCCCTACCCTACTAGAGATGCTCCATATCTGTAAGTCTACCTCCTCATGCATCACCCACTCAATAGGCCTAAATCTAATATGGGACATCAGCAAAACCTGCTGGAGAGACAGGTTTGTCTCCCGGAGCCTGCCCCATCTCTGGAATAGACTTCCCAGACATGCAAACAGAGTATATCACTGACCCTCTTCAAGTGCAACCTTGATGATTGGCTGGAAAACCACAAATGTATCTCAGGGGTTCCACCTTTGACCCTCACCGACAGGGGAGACAGGTGCTGACTGAGGTTTCTTTTTTGGGATAAACTCTTGGCTAGGCTTGTAAGGGCCCCAGGGCCATTAGCCTACTAAGCTCCTATGATCCTATGATCCTATGTGTTTATTAGTAAAGTGCTGGGTATGGAGAGAAAAGCTGCAAAAGGGAGAAAGAAAAGTTAGGGGACTGTAGAGTGATAATAGTAGTGTAAGGTACAGGTAAAAGAGGCAAGAAATTAACGACTGTATAAAATATAATCGCAAGATGGAGGGTAATGCAGTTACAGTTACAAATTAAGGAGCTGTTTGATTAACCTGGTATAGAACATGAGCAGAGCCATGTATTTTTTTAGATAGTTTTTAAGAGAGTGTGCGAAGGATTTGAGGATGTGTGTCTGTCTATATAGATGTGGGCAAAGTGTTCCACATTTTAAACTGATAAAACTATTGATGAACACCAAACTTAGAATAAAACAAAAAATTACAGATGTAACCCTTCAGGAACAGATCAAATAACCAAGTTGAACTCACTGTTCATAAAACAACTAAATCAGTGGGTATTCTCTGTATTCTCACTCCATACCAAAAATATGGAATGTAGAATAAAACAAAAAACGACAGATGCAACCCTTCAGGAACACTTTAATGTATAAAGATTTGGCGTTTTCGTCAGTGGTAACTCCAACTTCATCAAAATAACATAATTTCAAAACCACACACTTTTTATACATTAAACTCAGTCACATGTCCATAGTTAAAAACTACCTTTCCCAATTTTAAAGAAATATTGCATCCTCTCCTTTATAAAGCACACTGAACACATAATGTGAAACCCATTCATAATAATACTGCACAATGTTTTAAAAAAAAAAAAAAACAGTTCTGATTTCAGTGTCAGTACACTACTAATGCATATGGTTTCAATGAGTCCTGGGGTAGTACCTGCATTGTACTTTATTTGCCATCTTCACTCTTTATATTCCAAGTGCATGTCTGCAGGTCCCCCTCTTGGTCCCATATCCATCCACAACTAAAAGAACACAACAGCAGTTGGATGGGAGGTTGGGAGAAAACAAAAATTCGACCAGAGATCAGCAAATATATAAATGGAGACACAGAAAAGTAAATAATTCAGTTAAATGAATAAAAACAGTGCAGTAAACTAGTGCAGAACTGTTACACAAATAAAAAACAATGCAGTACTGATAAGCAAATAAATACAACCAGTGTAGTGCTGATAAGAGACAATGGACAGTTAGATAAAGTGCAAAAAAATACTTATGAAGCTCTATAATTCAGATTAAGAAGCACTCTCTGTCAGGGACAATGGAGCTCTAGCAAGATAAGCAGGAATTCACTCAAATGTAATATTTTTATACCAGCAGATAAAAGAGCAAAAGGTTGAGTGGCATGGTTGGAGCTATGTAATCTGAGGTAAAACAAGTGACTATATTGCTGCTTCTTTTTTAGCAGGGGAAGTTACATCTTGCTCCAGTTATAACCACCCCATATTTTTCTTTTATACTAAGATGGACAGTGAAGGTTAATGTGGCAGTAGTGTGCCTTACAAATGGAATTAACCAAAAATAAATAAATAAATAAAACATTACTCTCTGTAAAGGTTTTTTTTTTAATTATTTATTTGTTTGTTAACTGGGTAAGCAAACTTGTCCAAGGATCCTCAACCCCCATGCCAAGCAGGCAATAACAAAGTATAAACATAATTCATTAAGATTATAATAAGATGCTGACACATTGCCAAAAAAATGAATTATAGAAAAAACATGCACATAAAATACTTAATGTAGCTACTGTATGATGCGAGTTTGTCAATATTCAAATGATAGAAGTGTAATGAGTAAGTTGAACAACTGTACAACAACCAACAACTGGACGTGATGAAGGTTTGATACAAATGGCAAGTGTAGAAAATAAGAGAACGTATCAGTTAATAAAATAGTAAAGTATTTGCATACATTTCTGTTACTACAGGAAGTAAGTCACAGTTGTATGTGCTATTTTTCAAGTGTTGGGAGTACAGGAACACACTGTTGTGCTATAAAGGGTAGCAGTAAGAGTTTAGAGTTAAGATCAGACAGGCAAATATGTGTTTTAGCCAGGAACTCTAAGACACTTATGTTTTCCTTTGGCAAGTGAGAATGAAGGACGTCTTGAAAGAAATCATATGTTCAGCTTTTCAATAGATTAACATACAGAGTTCCACAAACTGGAATAAGTTTAGAGTACCTTTCACAGGTAGCAGGGGTAAAGGATGGTCTCGAAAGAAAGAGAGAGTTAGAATTTGGAAGGGAATAGTTGATGTTTTTGATTTGTAATTTAAGTGAGCAGGGCAGGGCAGCTATGGTGGCAATGGCTGTCGAAATACATCACCACTAACATTTTGAGAGCTATGTAAATGCACTGATGAGATCTAGTGTTCTACATCATTTTTATTTATTTATTTTATTTATTTCAGTTTGATAACTGGGGAAGTCGACTGGGCATGAACAGTCCGTTTTCAGTGGAGGCCCATGGAGAAAAGCTTCAATGAACAGTTACAGAGAAATAGAATATGCAATCAATTGTGAGAATATGCAGTGCACAAAATAATAGAGAGGTAACATACAGTAAGTTCATAGAGAAATTACAGCATACAATACAATAACATGGCATTTTTGATACAGATATATGATAAAAATATTGAATCGCATATAGTATTTTTATTTTAGTAAGTTAAGCAGTTTTACTAAGAGAGAGGATTGGGTATAGTAGGTGACTGTCACAATAAGGGTGAAGAAGTAGCAGTGAGAGAGGAGAGGATTAATGGCTAGAGGGGCAACTTAAGTTGGGGAGTGGGGTGTGCATATCCATTTAGTAGTAAGATAGGAGAGCAAGAGAGTTTTGAATTTAGTGGGGTCTTGGGTATTGCGAAGAGTGGGAGGGAGAGAGTTCCATAGTTTAGAAATGGAGTAAGACAGTAGGAAGTGGCCTGGGGGTTGTGATGGTTTGTGGATCTGTAGAAGGTTTTGGTTTTTCTGATCTGAGTGAGTGGTTAGGGATGTAGGGGGTTAGTGCGATAGAGAGAGAGGGTGGCAGTTAGCAGGTTTGTGGATGAGCTTGTGGGCATTAGTGAGTTTAAGCAAGGTCAGGTAATTGAGAAGTTTGAGCCACTGAAGGGTGTGGAGAGAGTGACAGTGGTGGGAGGAGTTTTTTGAGTTGGTAGCAGATTTGCTTATTTTATTGTAGCATGATTTGAGCTTGGATTGTAGACTGAGTTGAAGATTGTTTAATAGTGGGGTGCCATACATAAGAGGAGAGAAGGTAGGAAGATGCTAGAGTTTTTCTGGTGGAGGGGGATAGGTAGTGGTTGTGCCTGTAAAGAAGTCCCTTTTTTTGGTGTTTTCTTTTAATCGTAGATTGAATATAGATGTCAAATTTCAGATGCTCATCAATGATGACGCCAAGGAGTTTGGCAATGGATACAATTTTGATTTGGATTTTATCGCTACTGAGTACTGAGCAACAGTTTTTGTCTATTAGAGAGTTTCTAGAGGTGGGAAAGGTAATCATTTTTGTTTTGCTAGCATTTTGGGCAAGATGGTTATTTTTCATTCAGGATTCTGTTTTAGTGAAAGCTAACTGAGTTTTTAGGCGTAGGTCAGAGGGGATGTAAGCAGTGCAGATGATAGTTGAGTCATCTGCATATTGAATTATTCATGCGTCAGACATGGGTAGATGAAGGTTGTTAATAAATACATTGAAGAGTAGTGGTCCTAGAACAGAACCATGTGGGACCCCAGTGGGGATGTGTTGAAAGGTGGAGGTTGAGGATTTCCACTGAATGGCTTGTTGACATTCAGAGAGATAGATTGAGAACCAGGCTAAGGTGGAAGAGGAGAGGTTGAGAGATACGAGCTGAGGTAAGATTAGATGGGGGGAGATGGTGTCAAAAGCCTTGTATAGATCTAGGAACAGGGAAGATACAAGTTTACCAGAGTCATGAGCTTGATTTATGGTTTTGAGAAAGGATAGGAGGGCAGTCATGGTACTGTGGACAGGGCGGAAGCCATGTTGGGTGTGGGTACGAAGATTGTTTTGGGTAAGGTATAACACGAGCTGGGTTTGGACACATTTCTCCCGGAGTTTTGAAAGAGGGGGAAGGATAACTATGGGTCTAAAGTTGGAGGTGTCAATGTTTTTTCCTCCTTTATGTAGTGGGATGACATATGTTTGGTGCCAGATCGATGGGACATATGCTTCTTGGATGGATCTGTTGATTAATATGGAAATGGGAAGGGCTATAATGTCAGCAGATAGTTTTATGAAGGTTGCTGGGAGATTGTCAGGTGCGTTCTGGCTAGGTTTTAGTTGGAGTAGTAGTTTTTTACAGTACCTGTGTGGATGGGTTTAAGGTTAAAAGGGGGGGAGTAGTTCGTGGGGTGAGTGTAGTTGGAGGGGGTGAAGGAGTTGATGTTTGGGGGGTGAGGAAAAGAGGAGGATAGTTTGGTTATGCAATCTACAAAGAAGGAGTTAAGTTGAGTGGCAATGTCCAGATCGGTAAGGTTTGGGTTTGGGCAGGGGCTCTTTTTGTTACCAGGGTGGAGGAGGGGAGGGAGGAGATAGAGGCCCAGAACTTTCTAGCATTGATAGAGTGATTGGTTTGAAGTTTAAAGTAGTATAATTTACGATCTCTGGTTATAGGTTTTTTTATAGAGTTAGGAAGTTGTTTGAATTCGAGATGGTAGTTTGCTAATTTGTTGTTTTTATACAGTTTCCAGGTTTTATCTCTTTGTAGCATGAAAAGTTTGGTTTCTTTGGATAGCCAGGGGGAGGCATTTGCTCTGATTCATTTGGTTCTTATTGGGGCATGGTTGTTGAGAGTGTTTGTGAATGCATCATTGAAGTAGGTGGTAGCATTGTCGAGGGACAAGGTTCTTAGGGGGGACCAGTTAGTAAGTCTTAGACATTTGGAGAAAGTTTGAAGGTTGAAGTGGGAGAGATTGTGTATATGTATGTAATGGTGTTGTTGCTGAAAAGGGCAGGGTTGACAGTCAGCAAAGGTGGGAATGTGGTCACTGAGGGGATCTGGAAGGATTCCTGAGTTAGAGATAAGGTTGGGATGAGATAAGGATCCAGTCGATGATAGTGCCAGAGGACCCATCTTTACTTGGCCTGGTAGGGGAGTTTACAAGTTGTGAGAAATTGAACAGACTGAGTGATTGAGATGAGGCTAGTGTATTTTGTGAGGCCCGATTTATGTTAGTGTCACCTAGGACATAGGTTTCATTTTTTTATATTGGAAGAAAACCAGGAGATGATATCTTCAAGTATTGGGATGTTGTTACCAGGGGGGTATATATAGGGCGGATATACAAATGGATTTGTGATTCTTCAGTTTTAGCATAGCAATTGTGATTTCAGTATGGCCAAAATTTGAAATTGGATTGGTGTAAGGAGTTAAGGTATGGGTGGATGAGAAGATTATAGCAACACTGCTTCCTTTATTGTTTGGTCCATTATGTTGTATTATTTGGTAGCCAGGTATGAGAATTTCATTGTCCTTTATGAAGGGTTTAAGCCAGGTCTCTGAGATGGCGGTTATGTCTGGATGGTTATGAAGCCATGCATGGAGATTAGGGATTTTATTTTTTACGCTTTGGTCATTGAGCGTGGAAAGATGCATTGATTAATGGGTGTGAGTGTGTGTGTGTGTGTGTGTGTGTGTGTGTGTGTGTGTGTGTGTGTGTGTGTGTGTGTGTGTGTGTGTGTGTGTGTGTATGTGTGTGTGTGTGTGTAGTGGAAGCTGGGGTGTGGGCCCAGGGTTGGGGTGAATGTCACTGGACAGTGATAGGGTGATCTGAAGGAGGAAGAGTGTGAGGTGGTTTAATGTGATTGAGTAGTATTAATAAGAGTGAAGGAATGAGAGAGATTTGGTGGAGTGTGGCTTTTGGGGTGTGTATTGTGTATGAAAGATAGGTAGTATTTTATGTTTGAATAGTAAGGTTGGGTTGAAAGGATAAAGTTCATGTGCTATGGAGGTGAAGGGTGGTGTGCAGGGAGGTTGTATGTTGGATGTGGAGTGTGTAAGGGATGTGTGGTTGGGGTGAGGTAGTTGTGTGAGATAAGTAAGATAGTTAAGTGAGGTAAGGGTGGTTGTTATGAGTATGACAAGGTGGTGGGGAGTGGTCATAGTGTAGTGTTGGGTGGAGTGCTTGATGAGAAATAATGTGTGATGGGAGAATAATGGGTGTGGTGGTGGTTGAGATAAATGTGCATGTAGTGGGGGCAGGTGGAAATTGGGGACAGGCTAGGGGAGCAGAGTGAGCCAGCAGGGTGATTGGAGCAGGTTAGAGCCGCAGCAGAGGTGAGCGAGAGTCTATCAGTGAATACTGATTTTGACTGGGGATGGTGATTGGTTCAACGGAAAGAGGGAACAGTTTCTGTGGGAGTAATTGTTATTTCTTACATTAACTAGAGTTAGTAGAGTCTACAAGTAGGAGATAGGGTAGATTCTACAAAGTTTAAGACTATAGGTTAAAAATAGGGTGATTATCTGGTCTGTAGCAGCTGTACAAGTGTAGCTAGGCTACTGCAGTTGTATGAGGAGAGGTACTATCTTGTTCAGCTGGAGCATCGGGGGTTGGGGTTTTGTAGGGTATATATGGGTTGGGAAGGGTGACAAGAGCTATGAGGAGGAGTGGATGTTTGCTGCCACCTAGTGGTAAAATACAGGTGGTATAGTTTGAGAGCAATGGTGGGTAGGGTCCCTGCGAGTGTGCACGCTATCTGGAATGCTTTAGCATATGGCAGTTGAAATACAATTTACACAGGTAAGGTACAGATGAAGGAAAACTCTGGCTTACATGCGTACAAAGTAACACAGCAGAGGTTTGGTTATTCAATAGATTCTTTCTTTGTCCAGGCTGGAGGGAGATAGTTTTAGGGTGTTGTTCCTGGCTGACTGGGCTTGCAAGTTGGATTCTAGACAGCGGGAACGTAATTAGAAAAAGGAAATCTTAGCAAAAAGGAGAGCAGAGTGGGTAGATAGATCGGGGAATGAGCAGAAGAGGGGTGGTTGTGTGGGGGTGGAATGACAGTGCTGAGAGTGACGGGAATGTAAGGAGAAAGAGAGATGGGTTTAAATGAGAGAATGCAAGCTGGTATGGATGTCTTAGGTTGGGTGGCTGATTTGCAGCAGCATTGTTCAGGAGATCGAGGTACAACAGATATCAATAACACAGAATTCTTCAAGCAGATGCAGAGATTACATTCTATGCTTTTATACATTGATAAAACATACAAGGCAGTAAAACCTATTCAAATGTGTAAATACAACCGAGGTGAAGCAAGGCAAAACAGTTTATGAACAGCTTTGAAAACAAACTCTGTTAATTCATCATCAACATTGGCTAAGTATTTCAATGGATATGAAAAGAATGTACAAGTAGCTGGCGAACTGAAAATGTAAAGAAAATATGAGGAGGCCCATTAAGAAATACAATACAATTCAAGTGTGCAACTTCTGTGCAAGTAGTACCGGCACTAGTAAATCAGCCGCTATTGATAGTACTACTGCATACAGCTTTGATATCGATTTGGAAACACTTTTAGGAATATAATTCCAGCGTGTGGCTCCAGCTGTTCTAAACCAGCCATTATTGAATAGTACAACTGCGTACGGCTGTGCTTTTGTTTTGGAAGCACTTTAAGGAATACAATTCCAGCATGCTGCTTCAGTGCAAGTAGTACCGGCACTTGTAAATCACCCATTATGATAGTGCTACTGTGTACAATTTAGATTTAGTCTGGAAGTACTGTACGCTCAGAGCAGTGTATTTGCACAACTGTTCAGCAGCCGTGATGTTAATAAGGTACAGAAACCATTACGATACACTCTGGAAGGTGGATATACATTGCAAGTTGTAGTTAGATAAGATAGCGGGAAAGTAAACAGTACAGATTTCACCGTTAAGTATTTGGTAAAACAATGAGTACTATCCTACCCTAGTTAAAAACAGACTGCATTTTAAAGCTATCTATAGTCAACACAACCTTGTAAGCAAGTAATATCAGTTACCAGCAGTTAATCTGAAATCATAAGGTAACCACAGCATGAGTACAGGAAGATTGATAACATATAGCATCTTACCTGCAGGCACACTACATGTGGGGCCCGGGGGAAGAGGTGGCCGTCTAGTTCAAGTGAGACAATGTATCTTAGACATGGCGCCATGTTCAGAGGCAGGTATATGTAGGGATATGGGGATGGGGAGATGGGGGAGGTAAGGCAAGCTGTAGGTAAACTGTTGCAACTTCAAATTTGCCAATAGGTGTGCAAGTCATTTGTGAATGTGAATGTGTGAGTATGTGTGTATGTGTGTGTGTGTGTGTGTGTGTGTGTGTGTGTGTGTGTGTGTGTGTGTGTGTGTGTGTGTGTGTGTGTGTGTGTGTGTGTGACTGCTGATGTATTCGCAGGCTCCCAATAATCATGAAACTGATTAAGCAGGTACCCTGAGAATTAATGACCAATACAGATACATTAACACTGGCATATGGATCATTTATCTAAGGCAAGTTTATCAATTCTGTGCATGATGTCTAAATAAATTATTGTTTTTACAAAAATGAATTATGCAGTGTAATTCTGGGCAACAAAATAATTACCATGTTCATACCTTTACATGGAACATGATTACATTGTTTGGGATGCTGCATTCCGTGAACATACAGCCTGTCAAATGACATGGAAGCATTTGGGCTTAAATGCAAGAAGCTAAGTAATGACTTCCAAATCTGATTCAGACAGTGCTGACTGGGGCTACAAAAAAGGCACACAAAGTTACTCTTGCCAAGGAAAACATTGATTTATGGAGTGGCTTCAACTAATCAATTAAGTAATTATTGTCAAAGGTAATTTATATGGATTGGCTGTCAATATAAAATGCCAAATAGAGTTAACATTTGTCACAAAAAAGGTCTAAGCAAAGTGAATTAGAAGAGCATGAAATGTGATTGTTGGCATGAAAATAGTTTAAGCAAACAGGTAAAAATAAATATTGGCTAAAGAAATGTAACCAGGTTCCTCTGACATCATAAAAAGCCTAATCAATAAATGTGATGCAGATACTGGAGCAAGAAGCAGTTCTAAGGTAGAAAGACATGCTGATGATACGTTTGATACTGTAGAAGAATGAACAACATATTTAAGTAGATCTTTACTGGGAAGTTCATAACGATAAAGTCACCAAGAAGATATTTTTAAAGCAATGGGTGCCTACATGTATGGCAGCTTCTCAATTTACAGCCGTCAGCAGTACCAGAATAAAAAGTAATACATACAAAGTGCAGACATTACACAATCAATTAGATCCCAAACTGTCGTAGAATGATGCAGATTTTTATACAAGGCGCCAGACATTAAATAACAGTGCGTGAGACTTTATGGTAGACGTGTGCTGATTATCAGTTCATAGTTACCTTTTTGGAGTGATGAGGAACTGGGAAGCAGGTTTGTTTATGTCACAT
>NC_056736.1:768330581-768333081 GCF_019279795.1 Protopterus annectens
AATTTGTGGGCACCTTGTTTTTCCCAAAGGGGATGACTATGCACTTTTTAGCATTTAGCTTGAGGCCGTGGCTCTGGCACCAAGCATCCTTCTCTGTGAGACCCTTTTGGAGGATGCTTGTGTCAGCTGGAGATTTGATTATGGCCCCCAGTTTGCAGTCATCTGCGAACTTTGTCAGCGATAATCCCCCTGTGTTAGCCTGAACCTCAGAGAAGTATATACCGAACAAGAGAGGTCCCAGAACTGAGCTCTGTGGGACGCCACTTGTAACTGGTTTGGATTCGGAAATGGCACCTGCGATTCTGACCATGTGGGTTCTATCTCTGAGCCAGTTTGCAACCCATCTTGTGATATAGGGGTTGATATTTAAGCTGGTAAGCTTATTTATGATACCCGAGTGGGGTATTGTGTCGAAGGCTTTTGCGAGGTCCAGGTAGGCTGTGTGGACTACCTTGCCCTCATCTATGGCTTTGGAAACTGTTTCAAAGAAATAAACTAGGTTTAAGAGGCAGGATCTGCCCTTAACAAAGCCAAATTGGGTAGGGTCCACTGTCTGGAGGCTCCCAATGTCTTTGTTTATGAGTTCCATGATAATATGCTCCATAGCTTTACAGACCAGACTAGTCAGGCTTATGGGGTGATAGTTTCCGGGGTCCGTTGTGGCACCACCTTTGTGGAGTGGGACCACTGTAGCTGTACGCCATTCTTTGGGTACATATCCTGTAGTAAGGCTAAGTTTGAACAGTGACTTAATGTGAGGGTTCAGTTCTTCTTGGAGCTCATGTAAGACACAGCCTGGGACACTGTCCAGTCCCATAGATGCTGTGTTTTTTGCTTTGGAGAGGGCAGCTTTCACCTGTGCATCTGTGATGTCAGGGAGGTTACATTCAGTTGGGATAGGCATTTGCTCCTTTGGGGGGAAGAGGGGGGAGTTTGCGCTGAATCTGTCTGCCAAGATGTTGGCTATGTCTGTAGGTTCGGTATATTTTGTACCATTATGCAACAATTCAGAGAATACCTGGGAGTTTCCGCCCATGTTCCTGACATAACTAAAGAAGGCCTTGTGATTATCTTTAGCGTCTAGGGCAATTTTTCTTTTGAAACTGGCCTTTGATGATTTTATGAGGGATCGAAGTTTCTTGCTAATACTGATCAGAGATGCCTTCCCTTTTTGGGATTTTGCTCTGTCGTGTTCTGTTGTATAGCTTATTTATGGCCGTGGTCCACCAGACCAGTTTCCTGTTTTTGGAGGAGTGAGTTTTGGTTTTATTTGGGATAGCATGATCCATGCATTCCTGCAGGTGCTCATAGAATGCATTTGTAAAGGATTCTGCGTATTGGGCTGTATTATCCTCTGGCCCAGGGGCTTTGAAGGATTCCACCTCATTCTTGAGAAGTGCAAAGTTGGCTTTTAAGAAATTCTTTACAGTGATTTCCTTGGCTGTGGGTGGGGACGGGATATGGATGTCCAGGGAAATTTTTTTATGGTTTGATCTTACCAATGAGGGGTTTACCTCTGGTGTAGAACATAGAGTCCCCATGTTGGTGATGACCAGGTCCAATATGTTGTTCCCTCTTGTGGGAGTGGTGACCAGTTGTTCCATTGTGTTAGAGTTTATAAATTCAAGGAACCATTGGGCGAGGGTGTTTGGGCTTGAGTAGTTTTCCCAGTCTATGTTTGGGTAGTTGAAGTCACCCAATAACATAGTGTTTGGAGAGACCTTCATATTCTCCAGTGTTCTCAGGAATGCCAATTGGGGTTCCTGTAATAGGGAGGGTGTTCTGTAGCAGGCTACAAACTGAAAGGCAGTTTTGCCCGCTGTTAGTTGCACATGGATGGTTTCCGATGCTTTGTGCAGTGCCACTAACCTGGAGGTGTAGGTATCTTTGATGAATATAGATACTCCACCTCCTTTTGTGCTCCGGTCCGAGTTTTGGGGCTGAAACGCATGGTATGAGTTATAACCTGGTAGTGCTAGGGTGCTATCAGGAGCCTTGAACCAGCTTTCTGTTACTGCACAGACATCGATTTTCTCCATACTGAGGAGAGCCTCGAGTGCGTGCATCTTGAGGTTTAGACTTCTGGCATTGAGTAGCATTACCTTTAGTTTTTTTATCCTTGGGTTGTCTATGGAGGTGGGTTTGTCCTTTGATCCTTGCCTAAAAAAGGCACTATGGGGGTGGCAAGAGCCTTGGCCAGTATACGAAAGCCTAAGTGTGACAGGTGCAAGCTGTCCTTAGCAAAGCAATGTGGCTTGTCGAGCATGTCATCTCAGGCTGACAGACACTGGATTCCCTTTGAATGACACCAATACTTTAGCCAATTGTTGAAACTGATCATTTTGTCTTTATACTGTGGCATCATTCTTGGTGAGGGCAAGATGCTACTCAAGGTTAGGGTCATACCAGCCTGGGCTACATGGTCAAAGAGCTCCTCTATGTCTCTTTTCATGTAGTCCAGGGAGGTACGTCTCAGGTCATTCACACCAGCATGGACAAT
>NC_056736.1:768338081-768345581 GCF_019279795.1 Protopterus annectens
CATGCCACAAGGTTTTCTATGCTTGTTTGCTTGTCATGTGATATTCTGAGACTTGGTCTGGTATTTCAGAAAGAACCTTTACCTATATAACTGGATGGGTGGTGATTAATATGTATTGCCCCGGCCACCCAAAATGAAAGCATTTGTTTTTGTGTATGTTTTTAGCATTTGTTCAGTTCTTGGTCACTACCTCCCTAATACTAATTACAGTATTACCAGATTTTTCAGCTTGCATTTTTTTACACAGCATGATGTCTGATGTTTATTGTTTCTTGAAGCCCATTTACTGAAAGCAAATATTAGTCTGATAGTGTTGTTCAGAGGGATGTTGGTTCAGTGTTGAGAAAGACTACTGCAAATAGTAAATGAGCTTCGTTCTGTAGTTGTGGGTTTGATTCTGTTAGCCCTCATATACATCACTCAACAAATCACTTATTTATACATTGCTAACACATCAATGTGTGCCAAGCTGGCTTACCTAGCTAAAAATATGAAAGCATTCACACTGGATATAAATTGCTTTTCCTAGCTGTGACACAAAACACTTGTGTTCATATATTGATGTCCCAACACAATAAACCAGACCAAATAACCAATGCAACTAGTTTATTAAACAACCATATTTTTAATAAGTACTTAACAAATCGTGTGGCGACCCCTAACCGGGAAAAGCCGAAAGACACAAACAAACTTAACAAATCAAAGTACAAATCAGTAAAGCAAGAAATGAAATGAATAATCAGTTATTACTGTGGTAGCATTAAACTTCTCACTAAGACAACTACGAAAGCAGCATTAGACCAACTGCTTACTGTGCCACTCATGTAATGTTTCCCCCGAAGAAGTGTACTGCTGCTCCCTCCAAATTATATATTTAGCCCACCCTATGAAAAAAAGGGGGGGAAAGGAGTTCCCTTCAGCAAAGCTGACTTTTCTTACACTACCCACCAAAAACTTTACCAGAGTTAATAAACGAGGCATCTATATTAAACAGATCTAACATTATATCACTCATATGAATTCCATCTGCTCTAAACCATGCTAGATCCCCCTTCTGCCAAAATCCCAGTGAGCTAGCACTACTAAATCTAATAGGTTCATAGGTAAGTACTAGGCTATCTGCCCATGGGCATTTATAAGCCTAGCCACAGAGTGATGGCTTTCACCTCCCCATTAGATTAGTAACCTGTGCCTCAGTAAACAGGGCTCCTGAAGTGATCCCAGGGTAGAACTTACAATTACCCATCCACTCATCAAGATTTCTCTTGAAAAGGGTCAGAGAGGAGCTCTGTCAAATATGGATTGGGATTCTATTCCAGAGTGAGGGGAGTCGCTGGGACAGGAATCTATCCCTCCAGCATGTCCTGTTTATTGTTGTACATAGGTTCAAGTCACTAGAACGAGTGATTCTGAGGGATCTCGTTTTTTTGAGGTGAAGCATGTCCATTAGTTCAGGGTTTGACATGGCCCTATAGGTCAGACATAGGTCACCTCTGAGAAGACGGTAAGCGACTGAGAAGAGATGGAGCTTTTTTAGTCGTGCTTCATAGGGTAATTGTTTAAGGCCCTTAATCCTCTTAGTGAGGTACTTCTGTGGTATTTCTAGTTGTTGCAGGTGTCTAGTGAGGTACATCCCAAATGGGGCATTGTACTCTATTATGGGCCTAATGAGTGAGGAGTATAGGGGCACAATCACCTCCTTGAATCTGGATGAGAAACCCTTTGTGATCAGGTGTGCCACATAGAAGGATTTCCTGACCATTTTGGCTATGTGGTTATCAAAGGAGAGCATGCAATCTACTTGGGTACCCAGGTCCCTAATTACTTATTCTGTACTTAGTGGATTCCCATCTATGTGGTAGTTTGTAGGTACTTTGTTTTTCCCAAATGGGATTACTATGCATTTTTTGGCATTTAGCTTGGGGCCATGACTTTGACACCAGGTGTTTGTCTCTGTGAGACCCTTTTGCAGGATGTCTGTGTCAGCTGGAGAGTCAATTATTGCACCCAATTTACAGTCATCTGCGAACTTGGTTAGCCACACTCCCTCCACCTTTCCCTGTACTTCGGACTCCGCTTGTGACTGGTTTAGAGTCAGACATGGCACCCGCCACTCTTACTGTGTGGGTTCTGTCTGAGAGCCAATTGGCAACCCATCTCGTGACATAGGGGTTAATATTTAAGCTGGTGAGTTTGTCTATGATTCCTGAGTGTGGGATGGTGTTGAACGCCTTAGCGAGGTCCAGATATGCTGTGTGGACCACCTTCCCTTCATCTATGACCTTGGTGACTGTTTCAAAGAAGTCAACCAAGTTCAGGAGGCAAGATCTGCCTTTAACAAAGCCGAACTGGGTGGGGTCCAGTGTCTGGAGGTTCCCAATGTCCCTGTTAATGAGCTCCATGATAATGCATTCCATGGCTTTGCAGACCAAGCTAGTCAGGCTTATAGGGTGATAGTTCCCAGGGTCAGTTGTGGCACCACCTTTGTGGAGTGGTACGACTGTTGCTGTATGCCATTCTTTGGGTACATAGCCTGTAGAGAGGCTGAGTTTGAATAGTGATTTGAGATGGGGGGGTTGGTTCATTTTGAAGCTCGTGTAAGACACAACCTGGGATAGCTTCTGGTCCCATTGATGCTGTGTTTTTGGCCTTTGTAAGGGCTTTCTTTACTTGTGTGTCTGAGATATCTGGAGCGCCACATTCTTCTGGAATGGGTGCTAGCCCCTTTGGTGGAGAGGGAGGGGTGAAATTTGCACTGAACTTGTCAGCCAGGATGTTGGCAATGTCGGTTGGTTCAGTGTATTTATGGCCATTATGCACTAGCTCAGAGCATATCTGAGAGTTTGCCCCTAGACTCTTGACATAGTTAAAGAAGGCCTTGTGGTTATCCTTAGAGTCATTGGCTATTTTTCTTTCGAAGTTGGCCTTGGATGATTTAATGAGGGAGCGCAGTTTTTTACTGATGTTAATCAGAGATGCCTTCTTATTTTGAGTTTTTGTTCTATCTTGCAGGAGTTTCCTCCTTCTGTTGTAAAGTTTATTTATGGCCGGGGTCCACCAGACTGGCTTCCTTTTTTTTGAGGAGTTGGTCTTGGTTTTACTTGGGATGGCTCAGTCCATGCATTCTTGAAGGTGTTCATAGAATGCACTTGTAAAGGATTCTGCCGATGGGTCATCATTTTCCATTTGATTGGGAGCTTTGAAACTTCCCACCTCGGTCTTGAGGAGTGTGAAGTTGGCTTTAGAGAAGTTTTTTACCTTGATTTCCTTGACTCGGGGGGGGGGGGGTCGGGATGTGGATGTCCAGTGTGATTAATTTGTGATCTGATCTTACCAATGTCGAGTTTACCTCAGGTGTGGAACATGGGTTCCCCATGTTGGTGATGACCAGGTCCAGTATGTTGTCACCTCTTGTGGGAGTGATGACCAGCTGTTTAAGGGCGTTTGAGTTTATAAACTCAAGGAAGCATTGGGCTAGGGCGTTTAAGCTTGAGTAGTTTTCCCAGTCAATGTTTGGATAGTTGAAGTTACCCAGCAGCATGGTGTTGGGTAGAATCTTCATACTTTCTAATGTTCTCAGGAATGCTGCGTGAGCGTCCTGAGACAAGGTGGGAGATCTGTAGCAAGCTATAAATTGAACAGTCAATTTACCCGCTGTCAATTGCACTTGGATGGTCTCAGATTCCGCGTGCTGTGCTACTAACCTGTAGGTGTGGGTGTTCTTGATGAATATGGACACACCCCCTCCTTTTGTGTTTCGGTCCTGGTTTTGGGACATAAAGGTATGGTAGGAGTTATAGCCTGGTAGTGCTGGGGTGCTCTCTGGAGCCTTGAACCAGGTTTCTGTCACTGCACATACATCGATTTCTTCCAATGACGCAGCAGCTCTGGAAACCATGTAATTAACAAAACATCTGGCAATTTCTCTGGAAAAAAAGTGATTAACAAAACATCTGGCAATTTCCATACTATTAAAGCTAACATCTTGCTCCCAAATTACCCTACAAACTGTCGTGGAGGAAGTGAAAATTACTTGAGGAAACTTCTGCTGCTAAACGACCACATCCCTCACAATTTGAGCTAGTCATCTTCTTTTATGTGCACTACCTATGTCACCCCCCAACCCCCGTGGACGACCACTATTCTAAAGGTGCCCAAGACTGCCTGTAGTTCAGTAAACCTGATTAACAGTAGAGTCCGATGCATGCCTCTAAAACCATACCAAATCACTTAGCATTTCAATGGAACATGTCCAAGAAAGATTCCCCTAGCTTGTATCACCCAAAAGACTGATGAGTGACCAAGAATGACTAAAAATGGAATCTTGCTGCTCCCTGAAAAATAAACAAAAACCTACATGCACAATCTTGTCTTACTGTCCATCTAAGATAATTTCCTGCTCTGTTTTTGACTTCAATTGCTCTACCCCCTGAAAGCCAAGCCTGTTTCTATTGTTGCTTCTTTTGTGACTTAAAAAGCTCATGTTCCTCAAAATTCCACACTGAAAGGTTCAGGCACCCATGCAGTGCTGAGATTTATATATATATATATATATATATATATATATATATATATATATATATATATATATATATATATATATATATATATATATATATATATATATATATTAGTCTACTTCGACCCATTGAATTTTCAGTTTATCGAAACTGACTTAGCCAATCAGAAAAAAAAAAACATAAAAACAAACAAAAAAATCAAACAAAAGCATTTATGCAGGGGGACAAACCCCCCTGCACCCCCCACACCCCTGCTACTTATATATACAAACTTCGAGATCGAACTACAGTGGCAAAAAGAGAATATTCCCTTATCCACATTATACTGCAATCTAGCAAAAATACTCAATGAAATGATTTTTGCGAAAGTGCATTTTCATTTAAACTCACTTTCACTTAAGTGGGATCAACTAAGTCAGTTTTGATAAACAGAAAATTCAATGGGTCAGAGTAGACCCATATATGTAAGTATGCATATATATATATATATATATATATATATATATATATATATATATATATATATATATATAGCTCTACTTCAAATGCTTGAAGTTTCAGAACATCAAACCACTTATCATCGCGGACGAGATGATCGATGTTCTACAACTCTGAACATGAAAGTAGACTAAATTAAAAAAGATAAAAGAACAGTAAAATTTCCATTCTGTGCCATTCTCTTCACTGTAGTGTGATGTCGGCATTGGTATATTTTAGTATCAGGGTGTGTGTGGGACACAGCAGCCCTCATATGGGGGTGCAGGGCTGCTTGCCCCCTGCATGTGAAATAAGAAGTTTTCGTGTTTTAATTTTTTTTTTGAGTTTGATATTGCAGAACATTGATTCTCTGGTCCTTGATGATCAGAGGTTCAATGGTCTGCAATTTCGATACTCTGACGAGGAATTATATATATATATATATATATATATATATATATATATATAAGACTGTATCTATATATATATATATATATATATATATATATATATATATATATATATAAATATATATCTATATCTATATATATATATATATATATATATATATCTATATGGAACAACTACTAAATACCAAACACTCACTCTACCGACACCCAAAATCCCAAGACCAAACACCCAAAACAGTGCAATACCGAAAAAAACAAAACTGCAAAATTCAGACTACTGAAAACTACATACAGCATACACCACACACAGACACATACACACACCTTCCCCAAAACACAAATACACAAACCTAACCTACAGACAAGCAGGGGGGCAAGCCCCCCTACACCCTCCCACACCCCACCTACTTAAATATTTTAACTCCAAGGTCGCACTACCCAGACAAACACATGAATACACCACCACACGCCTACATCCCCCTTGCACACACACATCACTCACAACGCACACTTACACACTAAACCTCTAATCAACACAGTTAAACAGAAATACTTACCTGCCCTTCCACCACACTGCAACACTAGAAGCGCACATTTCAAACTCCCGATAGTTTGGGGTTTCGGCTATATGGTCTCATATATATATATATATATATATATATATATAAATATATATATATATATATATATATATATATATATATATATATATATTTATATTTTTTTTACATTTGTTTACCGGGATAGTCCAACTAGGCAGGTACCTATTCTCACCAGAGTTCTGGGGGGAAAAGCCCCAAACAGTTACAGAAAAACAGAACAGACCATAAAGTCATGCAATAATTATAAACAGAAAGGTATTCATGTTGTACATAAATATAGTTGGAAATGCATATAATTGTCAAACATTTACAAAAATTAACTATTACAATATTTGCTAAGAGTAATGCATGTTTGGTTTACATTATCAAGATAGAATAACAATTCTAGTGTGAACATAAGCACAGTATAAGGTATTGTTGAGAAGTACAGGAAGCAGAGAGGAAATTAGGAGGAGTGTAAGTGGCATAAGCAATCCATCCTTATCCCCTTTCACATATATATATATATATATATATATATATATATATATATATATATATATATATATATATATTTATAAAATATATATAGGGGTTCCTATCAGAAGGATGAAAGCTCACAAGAGCAAACATCAAAAGAATGAACCAGAAACATCAAAAACTTGGAAGATCGAAAAACAAAAAAATCCTACATCTGCATTTTTCCATTTTTGCAGGGAGGGGCAAGCTACCCTGCACCCCCATATGGAGGGCTACACCCCCACACCCCCTGCTATTCACATATACAAACTCCAAGATCACACTATAGTGGGTAAAGGGTGAAAACCCCAATCTCCACTGAACTGCAATCTCGCACAGTCAAGGGCTTTGCTGTTCAACTTTCTTGGTCTTTGATGTTCCTGGTTCAGTCTTTTGATGGTCACGCTTGGAAGCGTTTGTTTGATGGTCACTCTTGGAAACTTTTGTCCTTCTGATAGGGAACGATATATATATATATATATATATATATATATATATATATATATATATATATATATATAGATAGATAGATATAGATATAAGCACAGACACATACACCCCTATCTATCTATCTATCTATCTATCTATCTATCTATCTATCTATCTATCTATCTATATATTTTCCCTTTATTTATTATTACATAAAAGCAGTATACAAAATACCTACCCCTGAAAACTTTAGTGGGGGGTCCACACTTACCTTTCTTCCTGAAAAGGACTACATGTATTAACTGTAGTCTGGTCACTTGGACATAAGCAAATGGACACTGTGTGTTCCAACCACCAAGCAAAAGAGACCAGCCCCACCACAGATCTTCCTATAAGTACTCCTTCCTGCTCCCCAATTAAGTAACTCACTTTCTATAACCTTTAACCTCTGACCTTACACTACCTGCTTCCTTCCACCCATACAGAGTCTTTTGCTGTAGATCACTTGCCACCCTGAAGCCAGGGAAGCATATATTGACAAATATGTCTGCCAGGTAAACTCGG
>NC_056736.1:768348081-768623081 GCF_019279795.1 Protopterus annectens
ATTACAGTGAGGAAAACAGTAAATTTCCCATTCCGTGCTGTATAGCGATCTCCATTCAAAACGGTCAATGTTTCAAAACTTTGATCTTATGGTCTTGACCATTTGCAGTTCGAAGTTTTAAAACTTCAAGCTTGTGAAGGGAATCCTTGATAATATATACTAACTCTGAGATCACACTATCCGTAGGGAAGGGCTATATTCCCCAACTTGGGAATTGCCCATCTCATACACCTGTTGATTATCTGTTTTGTGAACCAAAGTGTGTCAATAAAACAGATGTCAACTTAAGCTGCACCTGATAAAAATGAGTGCAACTATACATATATAGAATATATAGGATACAGGTAAATTGAGTGAATGCACATTTGTATGAATACACTTTTTGATCAAAAGTAAAATGTTCAACAACACATTTGTGAAAATAATTGGTCTAAACACAATATGTGTGAAAAGACTACTGATTAGACACTCTTCAATAAGGAGAATTGTTAAATTTGTCATCTTGCACAAAATGTTAACTGAAAGTGTTTTGGCAGGGGATAAAGACCCCCTTCACCCCTTCCTCAAATTGTACATACCATCTGAGTGGTAGCACCAGTTCTAAGAAGGGAGGAATCTCTCAAAACCTGAGAATCCCAGCCTATGCACACCTAGACATCACAGCGACAGTTACTTACAATGAAAAACTACTGATCTGTGTTATGTACTGGATAGATTTGTCCCTGGATTTCACTTCATAAAGCATTCCATTGGCAGACATTAATTTCTATGCAGCATATTTCCTACTTGTATCTGCCAATGTTTTTTATCTGGCATCCAAATGTGATAAGACCAATTAATTTCACACAAAAATCTAGTCAAACATTTGTAATTTTGATAAAAAAATATAGGTAATCTGTTTTTACACAAATTTGTATTCAGTCACTTTATCTACACCTATGTGTAACTTTTGGTTCAATTAATAGGCAGTCCCCTTTTTAAATGTACCTAAAGAATAATTCCTTTTGGGGGATCTCCACAAGTAGATATTCAAATAAGGCATCATCATGTCATCATGTGACCTCAGTAGAATCTTTAAGCATAAACATTCCATCAGTGCAAACATTTGTGAGCTAAGTATTTGTTTACTATAATATTTTTAGGATTTCAAAACTCTTGCCTCTAGTACCAGTTAACACAGCATTTGAATAGCTTACTTCTATTCCCTTAGTATACCATCACTGCATTCATAGGAGTGTGTTAATATTCCCTTTCTCTTACACACTTCATAGGTTATATACTTTTTTTTTTATTTTAACATTTGTTTACCAGGAAAGTCTGACTTGGAACAAAGCCAATTTTCAGAGGAGGCCTGGGGAGAAACACTCTAGATGCATGTCTTTGTAACATGGGAGGAAACCGGAGCACCTGGAAGAAACCCACACTAACACAGGGAGGCCATGCAGACTCCGCACAGAGGGAACCGCAGCTGAGAATCAAACAGGAGACCCTCTTGCTGTGAGATGACAATGCTACCGCTGCACTGCTGCACCACTGCACTGTCCATATAAAGTTAATTAATATATTTATTGCTCTTTCTGACGTCATTGTTACTATTTCTACATAACGATGACCATCTTAATAAATTCATAGCATTGTATCTCCTAGCCATATTATAAAGTTGATAGCAATCTTTCATTGCTCCATCGTGGCATTCTTTCTTTATTCCATCTTCATTACTTCACCCTAATGATAGTTCAATAGTTTATCACATAATCCCACATCATGCTATTTAATCTTAGCAGGAGTCATAATGCTGGCAAATCTCTGAAGTGTCAAGATGGTGGTTCTTGAAATCACATTTGTGAAATGACAGGAGAAGAAAGGATGTCTTCTCAAATTCCTGAATGTGTGACTTTTTACTAAAATAAAAATTCAGTACTAAGACCGTACTCTAGGGTAAACACATGCCCCGAGATTCAGTAACAATTGTGCAGGAGCAGCAGTACTCATTGAACAGCAGTGCTCATTGAACAGCAGCACTCATTGAATGGCAGTGCCCATTGAACAGCAGTGCTCATTGAACAGCAGTGCTCATTGAACAGCAGCACTCATTGAATGGCAGTGCTCATTGAACAGCAGCACTCATTGAATGGCAGTGCTCATTGAATGGCAGTGCTCATTGAGCAGCAGTGCTTATTGAACAGCAGTGCTCATTGAATGGCAGTGCTCATTGAATGGCAGTGCTCATTCAGCAGCAGCACTCATTGAATGGCAGTGCTCATTGAGCAGCAGTGCTCATTGAACAGCAGTGCTCATTGAGCGGCAGTGCTCATTGAACAGCAGTGCTCATTGAACAGCAGTGCACATTGAATGGCAGTGCTCATTGAATGGCAGTACTCATTGAACAGCAGTGCCCATTGAACAGCAGTGCTCATTGAACAGCAGTGTTCATTGAACAGCAGCACTCATTGAATGGCAGTGCCCATTGAACAGCAGTGCTCATTGAACAGCAGTGCACATTGAATGGCAGTGCTCATTGAACAGCAGAAATCATTGAACAGCAGTGCCCATTGAACAGCAGTGCTCATTGAACAGCAGTGTTCATTGAACAGCAGCACTCATTGAATGGCAGTGCCTATTGAACAGCAGTGCTCATTGAACGGCAGTGCTCATTGAACAGCGGTGCTCATTGAACAGCAGCACTCATTGAATGGCAGTGCTCATTGAACAGCAGCACTCATTGAATGGCAGTGCTCATTGAATGGCAGTGCTCATTGAGCAGCAGTGTTTATTGAACAGCAGTGCTCATTGAATGGCAGTGGTCATTGAACGGCAGTGCTCATTGAATGGCAGTGCTCATTCAGCAGCAGCACTCATTGAATGGCAGTGCTCACTGAATGGCAGTGCTCATTGAGCAGCAGTGCTCATTGAACAGCAGTGCTCATTGAACAGCAGTGCACATTGAATGGCAGTGCTCATTGAACGGCAGTGCTCATTGAATGGCAGTGCTCAATAAACGGCAGTGCTCATTGAACAGCAGTACTCATTGAATCGCAGTGCTCACTGAACAGCAGTGCTCATTGAACAGCAGTGCTCATTGAATGGCAGTGCTCATTAAATGGCAGTGCTCATTGAGCAGCAGTGCTCATTGAACGGCAGTGCTCATTGAACAACAGTGCTCATTGAGCAGCAGTGCTCATTGAATGGCAGTGCTCATTGAATGGCAGTGCTCATTGAACAGCAGTGCACATTGAATGGCAGTGCTCATTGAACAGCAGTGCTCATTGAGCGGCAGTGCTGGCAGCCATAAAGTGGTGCTGGGAATCACAAGCCACAGTGTAAACATAACTCCTTACCTGTAGGCAAATGTATTATGTGAGCACATGCAGTGGCTTATGTGAAGTAAGGGCAAGTGAATTATAAGACTTCAGATGCAGGGAACATGAAGCTGGGAGAATGTACGCAAAATACAATGTTAGTGCAGAGATAAGTACAAAGGGAGGGTAGATGGAAAAATGCACTCAGTTAATGCATTCAAATGATGATATCACAAAGAAACATTTGCAACAGAAAGACAGCCACACTGATGTTAATAATAGATTATTCTGTTTCCAATTGTTTTGCTATGTACATAACTAAAAACAGACATGGTAACAACTGATTTGAGAGGGGCATGTTGCAACATTGTAATAAAGGGGAGTAACTGTGATATTATTGTTCATAACATTGTGAGTTGAGATAGTTATCAAGGACATTGGATACATTAGGGACTATTTACATACAGTGCAGTGATGGAATATGACATGTTTATACAGGGAATGTATGTGTGATAACTGACTGTATTACTGTATCCTCCACTCCAATCTGTATAAACAAGGCATGAGCCATACAGAAGCTATGTCATGCACAGCAGAAAAGTATATGTTTTAACATTTGTCAATGGACAGCCATAGACAGGAGGGGGTTTATATTACCTTGACACATTTATTAGACAAGCATGTGCTTTATATTCATGTACATCATAAACACTAATATAACAGCACTGGGATGGCATTACAGCATTTCAAAGTCTCCACTTGTAAATGGTGCACACCTACCACATGGTTATACTTGGCATGCTCACAAGACATTACAGAGAGCACTGCTATAATAGCATATAGCAATACAAGCATACAAGAAAGTGTCTGGAATCATGCCATACCTGAAGACATATAAATCCTGTTGTCCTATAAAGCTGTACAGTGTAAAGGAAACAATTACTTTAATACATAAACATTTAGAAGACATGCAATACAGTGCATTCTTATTTGTAAATTAAGTAATGTCTGTGAACAATCAATGATGCACTCGACATTTGCAGCTTGCCAGACTTGAGCACATGCTAGGACAGTTATCAGAAAGATTGTCCTGTAACACCACAGAAATAAGCATACTGTGTGTGTGTCTTGACCAACACTGTTGAAGGCCTATGTCTCTTCCCTATTGTAATGGGTATGAATCCCCTACTGTGGAAGGTGATGCCTTAAAACTGTTGCCCTCTAACTATGCAATAAATGCTTCATTTACCTAAGCCAGTTCTGCCTGACACAGGTATGTGACAGAGAGATGTTACCAGATTCAATCCCTGCATATCACAGGTCTATAGAGCTGTGTATCTACTGTGTCTGACACACGACATAGCATTAGGTCTTGCCACAAGTAAAATTAATGCATGACCACAAACAGCCATGGATGGATGTTAATAATTTATATATGTGCTATTCAGTGAAAATGTACATGACATTTTTTGATTTAACATGGTCTGTTTTTAGGGACCACTTAAAATGTTGTTAGTATTATTTTAATGTTGGATTTTCAGGGTGTTGCCAGAGTATTCATTGTCAAACTGAACACAATGGGGTATGTGTTTTTGTTGGTTGATTTTAACGTGATGAATTTGTTGGCTATTTAATGACTGTGAGCTTGATTTTCAACAGTTCTGATGAAGTCTTAGACAAAGGCGTAAGTGCTAAACTGTTGGGTTTGAATAAAGAGTTCCTTGGTCACTATACTGTGCCTTGCCTTTTTTGGTTCCAAAATGAATACATGAAACAATAAAGAACATTTGAGAATAATTCGAACAATATGCTTTTGTCAGAATGATGACAAAGAGTTAACTGTGTCGATGTTTCTACAACTGTCAGCAGTATAATATCAATGCTTCTCGACCAAGGAAGCTGTTACAAAGAGTTAACTGTGTCGATGTTTCTATAACTGTCAGTGGTATAATATCAATGTTTCTCGACCAAGGAAGCTGTTTCTTTTGTTTTGTATAACATTGTCCCAGAATTGAAACACACTGTATCTGGGTAGATATGCTATACAAGTCATTACCGAATGCATGTGATACTGGAGCACTCATACCACAACATTTGCAAAAGCAACTGTTTCACTGACAGGATATTACAACATGACTTTACATTTTTGACTTAATAGTACAAACTGAAAATAATAACTTCATGCTGTGCTGTTTGTGTAATATCAGTACATTCACTGAATGTTACCCTTTGCAGGAATCAAACAGCCAGCTATGTAATTCCACCAGCTAGTTGTTGTGTCTTTCGGCTTTTCCTGGTTAGGGGTCACCACAGCGGAACTCAGGTCCACTAATGATTGGCAGTAGATTTTTACATGCCAAGTTGCCCGCCCTGACGCACAACCTTCAACAAAGGTATGCCCATTCATGCATGTCTCCACACAGAAGACACACTAGCTGAGAATCGAACAGGACAACGTCTTACTGTGAGGTGACAACGCTACCGCAGCACCACCACCACAGTACTAATTCCACCAGCTAGTAATGTGCATTAATCTCATGCACCACAGTGGAAGTTTTAAAGATGTGAGAGACTAACTATGTGAAGACATTTGTGTTGCAATTTGCATGAGATAAAAAAGCTGGGGGAGGTTTCTCCCCCTGTAATTTTACACATTCTAACACTTGTAGATGGTATTCATGCATAACAGCTTTAGGACATACGATGCTTACAGTCAGGCAATGTGGGTTTGAACAACTGATTATATGATGACAGAAGCTGCATGATATTTGAAAGGATGAAAGGACCACATGACAAATGGTACTAAAATTGTGATATTTTGGTCTTTGAAGCTGTGACATCATATTATTGCTGCAACGGATATGGATGCCTGTAATTTCTTTAAAAGACTGTTACTATATATGTCTTCCTCACGCAACATTGCCTGTTGCTAGTTATACCCAAACATGTCTTACATAATGTAGCCGTCACTGTGACATGAAAATGAATGGCAGTCATGTATGATGTGTGCGGATAATGCTGGATTCTAACACATGCCTTACTAAGGCAACAACTAAGGTGTCCTGCAGAGACCTACAATGCCAGAGAGACAAAAGGAGAGACCTTGGAGTGTTTAAGTACCATTATTTTTGGTTTTTCTTGTTGCTTATTGTGATTTCCACCTAAACGCTAATTTTCTAGTGTTTATTGCTTCTCAGAATGCTCATTTTACACTGAAATTGCATTTATTTGTGCCTGCACGTTAAAATTTGTTTTTTGTTGTAAATTGTACTTTTAACTGTTACTGGCTTCCCACTCACGTGTGACAGCCATTACTGCACTATAAAATTGTTTTTGCATTTGTTTCTACTGTTTTCTTGAAAAAAACAAAAAAATCTTGCTATTTTCCATGGTGGTGCAGCAGTAGCGTTGTTGCCTCACAGCAAGAGGTTCTCCCGTTCAGTTCTCGGCTGGAGTGCAGGGAGTGCCTTCTGTATGGAGTCTGCATGTCCTCCCTGCGGTTGGGTGGCATTCCAAAGACATGCATAAATGGGCGTGCCTTTGTTGAAGGTTGGACATTGAGCTGGCACCTCAGCGTTCGTGAAAATCTACTGCAAATCATTAGCGGACCGGAGTTTCTCTATGGCGACCCCTAACCGGGAAAAGTCGAAAGACAAACAACAACTAAGCTAGAAAAGTCCAGTTTCAGATACCTGCTGATACCTGGGCTGTGTTTGGCCATACCGTACTAGGGCAAAAAGGAAGTTTCTTTGTTCACCAGTGAGAGTGGGGAGCTCTGAACAGCCTACCTACTCTTGGAGGAGTGATTTCTGCCCAGAAACTTTAGTTTTATTGGCCATTTTGGGCTAATTTCTATCTCTTTAATCTTTCTGATATAAAAAATACATTTGTGTAGTTTTGCTTACTGGGCAGCATCAGTTAGCTAGGGTTAATCTATTCCCGACTCCACGAAGTCTACTCTTCAGTTTTTCCCTTGGAACTAGACAAACCTTTAACTTTATCACTCAAACCATTCATTTTACAGCCCAGCACTTGCTTAAAACTCATAACAAGCACTAAATACCCCTAGCACTAGTCTCCTTATACTGTCCAGAAGGACAAGGCTGTCTATTTGTCCCCACCAGTCAATCAGAAAAACAGCTCACTCTACCTATTCAGGCATGTCCAAAGGGCAGTTTTCTGTGTACTTTCCAGTCCAACAGATGAATTTGGGCAATTTGAGGCGATGTTACAACTGTCTCATGTACACAGACAACCCTCTTCTCCTACCACCAAACACTAATATATGCGAGAGATGCAATTATACAGCCAGACTGGAGGCAAAGCTCTCTCAACCCCAGACTGTAACTGACTGTCAAGAGGAGAAGGGTAATACTTGCAACACACCACCAGTCTCACATAGACCCAACAAACCATCACAGGCAAATAACACACATAAATACATGAAAACATACTCGGAGGCCCTAAATAAAAATCTTGAAAAGCAACATAGACCTCCAAAGCAGACATCCAAGCAACCTCCACAACCCATCACCAACCATGAAACACATACTTCACATAATCAGTGTGCCATGCAATCACAGCCCTTAAGGCAAAATAACATACCCAACATACTAGTGATAGGTGACTCTATAGATAGGCACACTGATGTCCCACTTACTAGGCTGGACAAGGAAAAGGTTACAGTTAGCTGCCTGTTGGGCGCCAGGATCCGCCACATAACACAAGCACTCAAGTTACTCCAGAACAAGTACAAATATGACTCTGTCATTGTACATGTTGGTGTGAATGACCTGAGATGTACCTCCCTGGACTACATGAAAAGAGATATGGAAGAGCCCTCTGATCATGTAGCCCAGGCAGGTATGACCCTGACCCTGAGCCTCACCAAGAATGATGCCACAGTATATAGAAAAAATGATCAACTTCAACAATTGGCTAAGTTTCTGGTGTCATTCAAAGGGGATCCAGTATCTGTCTGCCTGGGATGACATGCTCAACAAGCCATGTTGCTTTGCAAGACATGACTTGCACCTGTCACCCCTAGGCTTTCAAATACTGGCAAAGCTCTTGCCGCCTCCCCATAGTGCTTTTTTAGGCAAGGCTCAAAAGACAAACCCACCACCATAAATAGCACAAGTAACCAAAAACCAATGCCAGAAGTTTAAACCTCAAAATGCACGCACTCAAGGCACTCCTCAGTATGGATAACATCAATATCTGTGCAGTAACAGAAACCTGGTTTAAGGCTCCAGAGAGCACCCTGGCATTACCAGGCTGTAACTCATACCATACCTTTTGGCCACAGAACCCGGACCGAAACACAAAAGGCAGGGGTCTGTCCATATTCATCAAGGATACTCACACCTCCAGGTTAGTGGTGCAGCACGATGCATCAGAGATCATCCAAGTGCAACTAACAATGGGCAAAACTGCAATCCAAATTGTAGTTTGCTACAGATCACCCACCATGACCTCCATTCCGCATTTATGGAGACACTGGGAAATATGAAGGTTCTACCAAACACCCTAATACTGAGTGATTTCAAATACCCAAACATTAACTGGGAGAACTACTCAAGTTCTAACTCCTTTGCCCAATGCTTCCTAGAATTTATAAACTCGAACACCCTGGATCAACTGTTCAAAACCCCCACCAGAGGGGACAACATATTGGACCTGGTCATCATCAACATGGGCGACTGGTGTTCCACACCCGACGTCAACACCTCGCTGATTAGATCAGACCATAGACTAATCACTCTGGATATTCACATTCCGCCCCAACCCCAATCAAGGAAACCACCATGAAAAACTTTTCAAAAGCAAACTTCACGTTGCTTAAGACCGAGGTGGAAAGGTTCACAGCCCCCATGCCAATGGACGATGCTGTCCAAGCTGCTGAAACCTATACAAAGGCACTCTATGATCATCTGCAGGAATGCATGGATCATGCTATCCCAAGTAAAACCAAGAAAAGGAAACCAGTCTGGTGGACCTCTGCCATAAACAGGCTCTACAATAGAAGGAGGAAACTAGTACAGATAAGAGCAAAATCCCTAAAAGGAAAGACATCCCTGATCAGTTTCAGCAATAAACTACAATCCCTCATTAAATGATCCAAGGCTAGCTTCAAAAGAAAAATTGCCAAGGACTCCAAAGATAACCAGAACGCGTTATTTAGCTATGTCAAGAACCTAATTGGAAACTCTCAGATCTGCTCTGAGTTGGTGCAGAATGGCACAAAATACACGGAAGCAACTGATATTGCCAACATTTTGGCAGACAGGTTCAGTGCAAACTTCACACCCCTCTCACCCCCTAAAGGTCCCATGACCATATCAGAAGAATGTAAGGTCCAAGCAATCACCGACACACAGGTTAAAACAGCCCTATCCAAAGCCAAAAACACAACCACAATGGGACCTGATAGTGTCCCAGGCTGTGTCTTACAAGAGCTTCAAAATGAGCTAACCCCTCACCTAAACACACTGTTCAAACTCAGCCTCTCTACAGGCTACATACCCACAGAGTGGCGCACAGCAACAGTTATCGCACTCCACAAAGGTCGTGCCACAACGGACCTTGGGAACTATCGCCCTATAAGCCTGACTAGCTTGGTCTGCAAGACTATGGAGTGCATCATCATGGAACTCATTAACAGAGACATTGGGAGCCTCTAAACATGGGATCCTACCCAGTTCAGCTTTGTTAAGGACAGATCATGCCTCCTAAACCTGGTGGACTTCTTTGAGACAGTTACCAAGGCATTAGATGAGGGTAAGGAGGTCCACACAGCCTACCTGGACCTTGCAAAGGCTTTCGACACCATTCCCCATTCTGGTATTATAGACAAACTCACCAACCTGAACATTAGCCCCTACGTCACGAGATGGGTTACAAATTGGCTCATGGATAGAACCCACATGGTGAGAGTTGCAGACTCTAGGTCCGACTCTAAACTGGTTACAAGTGGTGTCCCCCAGGGCTTAGTCCTAGGACCCCTCCTGCTTGGTATATACTTCTCAGAGGTACAGGCAAGCACAGGAGGACATTGCCTGACCAGGTTCACAGACGACTGCAAACTAGGGGCCATAACTGATTCTCCGACTGATACAGATACCCTCCAGAAGAGTCTCACTGAGACGGATACCTGGTGTCAAAATCATGGCCTCAAGTTGAATGCCAAAAAGTGCATAGTCATCCCCTTTGGAAAAAACAAAGTACCTGCAAACAACCACATAGGTGGTAGTCCCCTAAATACAGAAAAAGTAATAAGGGATCTGGGGACTCAAGTAAATAGCAATCTTTCCTTTGATAATCATATTGCCAAGGTGGTTAGAAAATCCCTCTATGTGGCCCACCTAATCTCAAACGGGTTTGCATCCAGAACAAAGGAGGTTATTGTGCCTCTCTACCCATCACTTATTAGACCCATTATAGAATACAATGCCCCATTTGGGATGTACCTTACAAGACACCAGCAACAGCTGGAAAGACCACAAAAGTACCTCACCAAGAGGATTACTGGCCTCAAACAGATGACCTATGCAGCCCAACTAAAGAAACTCCAGCTGTACTCGGTTGCATACCGCTTACTCAGAGGTGATCTCTGCTTGACATACAAGGCCATGTCCAACCCAGAACTGATGGATATGCTCCACCTAAAAAAGAACAAATCCCTGAGAGCCACATGTTCTAGGGATATAAACCTTACCACAACAATAAATAGGACATGCTGGAGGGATATATTCCTGTCCCAGAGACTCCCCATGCTTTGGAACAAGATTCCAATATACATCAGGCAGAGCCCCTCACTAGCGCTCTTCAAGAGAATCCTTGATGGATAGATGGGAAACAGAACATTTACCCTGGGAATCACTGCACTGACTCTGCTGGACAGAGGCACAGGGAACTAATGGCTCTGCTAGTCAGAGGCACAGGGAACTAAACTAAGGGGGTAGCAAAAGCCAACACACTCTGGCTAGGCTTATAAATGCCCTTGGGCAGATAGCCTAGTACTTACCTATGAACCTATGAACATATAGAACATTGTCTTGTGTCCTCACACCACAGCAAAAGCCATTGTATTTCCCATGGGAAAGCCAAATGTCATCCCATGGCATCATCATTATGCAATAAAACATTTTTGTGAGAAAAATTATTTTTTTTTTTGTCATAGGAATCCCCGGCCATACATGTATACAGCAGATATAGCTGGCAAAACAGCATTGTTATCTGCCTGCACATTCACAGACATGGAGACACAAGTGAGTCAGAGAAGTAATGGCTGGATTTGAACAGGCTACCTAAGATCACAAGGTACAGAACATTGCCTGAATCATACATGCCACACAGTAATTTGTTTTACAACTGTAACAGTGCATATTCGAATGGATGACATCACCATATTTTCATTTGTTGATCTAAAAATATATGAAGGTGGTTCAAGTACACAGCTTGACAGACACACACACAAATACAGTAGTCAATCATTGCTGGATTAGAACCTGCTCCCTCTGTACAAATGTAGCCTAGATGGCACAGTATCAACAGTCAGCACCATAGGATAACTCATGTGAGCACTATGATGTTCATTTTTGATAGCGTGATGTAACCATTGCATTTCTAAAACTAGGTTTTGCCTGGTGGTGATACAAATTTATAGGGTAATGCTCTGCCAGTGAAAATATGACTCTTTAGTGGAAATTTACATAAGGGCTGTCGTCAAGGACAGAATTATATATGACAGTGCAGATAGTCACATTATTTAACCAATGTTGGATTCAGACCTTCTATCCAATTACACTATCTATAGAGTACAGAACTTGCTGCAAATGCCATGGGAGAAGCCTGAGTTGTAAGGAGCAGAGTGCAATTTTGACATGACCTCATCAGTGTGATGCAGAAAAGATGCTTTTGGTAAATAGTGGGATTATTGGATGGGGGGCATCGTCTTCTGTGTTACACTTTTACACTGACTGGAAGTTGTTACAGGATGTCTGGTTTGTTCAGGAAGCTCTATGTGCCTGATAATGCAGACACACACACACACACACACACACACACACACACACACACACACACACACACACACACACACACACACACACACGCACACACACACACACACACACACACATACAGACACATACACACTCACACACACACACACACACACACACACACACACACACACACACACACACACACACACACACACACACACACACACACACAGACACACATACAGACACATACACACTCACACACACACACACACACACACACACACACACACACACACGTTCCTCACAGTAAAAAAATAACCTCCTACCTATCTAGTTAAACAATCCAGAGAAGGCAATAAAAATTGAAAGCACCACAGGAGAAGTCTGACTTTAATGATGTGAAAATGTACATTTGTACTTAGTAAGACTTCACTGTTTGGAACATCTGTTACTGTACATCACAGGTTTTGGGACAAATGCATGTATGTAGACAGGCCAGAGTAACAGCACTGTGCTTGTCCCATGTAATGGCATATTTCTCTGTTAAGATTTTTATACTGCTATTCATGTACATTGCACTACTGTGAGGAACATGTATCTGTTTCACAGTATGGGATGTCAATGGCAATCACAATTGTAAACTAGATGGTTATCAATCATGAATTCCTGCCAGTTAGTTAAGAGATGATTACAAAGAAATAGTAAAGATTTATAGTGTCACTGGTGCTTGTCTTGTGTTTGCATGCACCATGTGCATTGACAATACAAAAAGACAATTCCTAAATGTGACAGTGCACAGCAGAAGATGGATTATGTGTGAATAGTTAACACAACATTGCAACACATTTGCAAATATAACAACTGGAGTGCAGAAATACATTAAGTTGCTGAATTAATTGAGTCAAAATCAGTCTGCAATCCAGATACCTAGTTTTCAAAATTCATAAGACATACAGATGCTGTATAACCTAGACAAAGGATTATTTCTTGTAAATTTTTTTTTACTCTCTTGCCTGAAGCACAGGGTTGACAAGCTCAGTTGCACTGCAGATGGCAAAGTATTAGTGGATGCATAACCAACTCAGAATGGGAATTACCAGTAGCCTCTGGTGCTCTGTGCTGACTTTCATGCAAAAAAGCAGTACACGCATACAACCATGCCTGAATCTGATGAAGTACAGAACACGTGTCTTATAGTCATGTTTCAGGTGTCATGATTTACACATTTGTAATTACAGTTGCAGTTCTTCAATCTTCATATGGATGCTACAGGCTTATTATGACACACATGAGGTACCAAGCATGTTACTGCTGAAAGAAACATGGCTTATGGAAACAGTTTTGAACGAAGGAGGTTTATTTGATAACCCAAAAGAAATGGGAAGAGGTGGATGGTTGGTAACAGGAATAAACATACAGACATACTAAGAGATTAGCTTATGGTTCATTTTTGTACATATTTGTATTGTATTACTGTTTGCTTTGCCATCATAATTATTCAAGCAAGATTTGTACAAGAGATCCTTCACAATAGGGAGCAAAGCCCATTAATACAGAAGCAGGGTAACGTCTGTTAACAAAAGGTGTAGCCAACCTTTACACCCACAGGAGTCATAACAAGCATTCAGAAACACTTTGGCATACATCTGGATTCGATCCTTGTTAGCATTTCAAGAAAATATTTACAGACCTGAGTATTATCTAAACAGACCACATAAGGAACTCCTACTTTACAAAGCTACAGCTACAATATGACAACAGACTGCAGACAGGGAGAATGTATGTATTAATCTTCATTACCCTGATGACAACCATATGCTGTACATTCAGCTCTTCAGCTTGTTCATAGGTTCATAGGTTCATAGGTTGGTACTAAGCTATCGGCCCTAGGGCCTATACAAGCCTAGCCATAACAATTCCCTGGATATTTCTTCTCACAGTATTTACTTCCCTGGACCCCTGTCTAGCAGGGTGACTGACGTGAGCCCCGGGGTGAATTTCCTATCTCCCATCCAATCATCAAGGTTCCTTTTGAAGAGGGCCAAGGAGGTGCTGTGCTTGACATGTATGGGCAGTCTATTCCAGGGTCTGGGGAGTCTCTGGGTCAGGAACCTATCCTTCCAGCATGTTTTGTTTATTGTGAGATGGTCAGCATAGGGCATCTGCTTTAGGCCTGTGATTCTTTTAGTGAGGCATTTCTGTGGCCTTTCCAGTGGTTCAACAGAAGATTAGCTTGATTATATGTAGATAAGCACAGCAATGTGAAAGACACCAGAGTAATGCTGCTGAAGGCTAAAATTCGAGACTTTGCCATAAGCCATTTATTTCTATTTAGCATGAGGTGCAGTTGGTGCTCAGCAGCACATGTTGTGCAAACACAGAGGAGACAAAGTGATGACACGAGAGGGGGAGGGGAACAAGTAATTAATGGAAGAAGCACAATAATTATGGCTCAACACAATATGTGTGCAACAAGTGATTGTAAAAACAGTATAATAAAAACAGTCAATAACAGTTTGTATATGTCTGGATTACAGCCCTTGAAGTATGCAAAAATGTATCTGTGCAAATTTGAGCATTATCTCATCACACCACAAAATAACTCCTACTTTGCACACTTTAAATCACAAAACTGAATGACTGACAACTTACTGAAGCAAAAGGGTGAACAGAGAGAGAGAGAGAGAGAGAGAGAGAGGGAGAGCTAGCAACAGTTTTTTTCTGGGACATGTAGGACAATCTGTTACTCTTACTTCTTTCCTCATTATTACTCTGTCATGCCCTGTACAATCAGGTGCCTGTTATAGGGAGCAAGAAGGGGTAGCAGGGCAGAAACAGCATGAAGACATAAGCAGGATAAGAAGACAACGACAGTTGGTTCACCAGAGCTAACTTCCTGCAATAATGCTAGTGCATCTCAAAGGAAGTCCAACAGTGAAAAGTTAACGTAAAACTATTTAATGAAAACAAAAGTAAGACAAAAACAAAAAAAGTCCCTTGGTTAGTATATGATAAGCACTTTCGATAAAATCTTCCTCAGATCGTAATGAAGTATGGCACTATGTGTTCAAATTTAAATGGTGGGTTATTAATTCGTTGTCCAATCAATGAACTGTGAGAATTGTTCAGAACCAATCAATTGTAGAGTTAACTCATCTACTATACATATACAGAACTATAGGCAGTCACATATTGCAGACAGGTCTCCTGTTAACTCTAGAAAATGAAATGTAGATTGGACAGGTGATATATCCAATCAGATGTCTCAAAGGAATGATTGTAACCAATACAAGAGAACCTTTAAAAAAATAAGTTGTTTGCTTCAGCGGTCATTCGTATACAACTGACAGTGATATATTTACATTTTCAAAACCCTCTTTAAAAATGCAAGACTTCTTACTTAATGTTCAAATGTTAGTTCTGTTAAATAAAAATAAATTAAAAGTTAAAATAATGACTTTTAAAAAAAATCACAAAAGAATTAATGGGCTTGATTCATCTCTCGGCACTTACAGGCTGCAAACACAGCCAATTATTTTTGCCTATTCCGGCTTTTAGACCAATCATGGCATTCGAGAGTGTTATATTCTCATATACCGCACCATTAAATTTATTTAAAGTCACGTTCCGTCCAAAACATCTTAGATCAATGACAAATTCATCTAAACTTGATCTAAAAACAGGAATAAAGGTCAGAATATGTTTAGAAATGTTAACTACCAGTGATCCTTTTCCATAAATGTTTTCTTCCTTTTTCGATCCTGGCTCTGCGACCTTTGGTTCTTGTATCAGTACTGTTTCAAAAAAATCGGCAAGGTAGCAGATGGAGGGAGATGCGTACCATTTTTCTTAGGTATGGCCCCCAAGACAGCAGCCCCTGGTACATTCTCTCGATTAACATCCAGAACACTACTATGTTGTTCCTCTGATACTTGGTTGAATGGTTGGTTCTCATTACCGATATACAATGGTGTAATGGAATTCACATTAGTGGTAATATAATTTGTGCTTTTGTTGGGTAAAGTTTGGAATCTCTGTTCTCCTGTATGCTCCTCTCTAGGCCATTTGAAAATTCTTCCTTGCTTGAAATCCATGACATCTCTGTTCAGTTTCTTAATTTTCTGCTCTTTTATCTTGGACTCATAGATGTTAATATTGAATTGCAAAGTCTCCAATTTGCTAATCTGATAAGGGGTAAAGTTTACTTTCTCTAACACTGATTGTTTCTCTTTGATCAATTAGGCAATTCTATCTATCATTCAACTGTATCTCTCAACTTTACAGCACAAGAAATCTGGAAAAAGCCAAACTTTATGGGGTGTGGGACAAAAGCCCAAACCCCAGGAACACATTTTAAACATTGCTTGTATAATCTTGTAAAGTTGCTAGAATAAAATGCAGTGCTACCGCCATGCATTTTTCTGACATAACTTGAACCCAGGATCCTGTGCACTGCAGTCAGAGCAACATACCACTATGCCAAATAAGCTGCTTTTTCAAAGATGGGAAGACTGAAACTTAAATGACTATCATTTAGTGAATTCAGTTCTCATCACAGCTCTCAACCTCTTAGCACAAAACACCTGGACAAACCCAATAATGGGGGGAATACAGCCCCCAAACATATTCAGTGAATTTAGTTCTCACCATAGCTCTCAATCTCTTAGCACAAAAAACCTGGACAAAGCCAATAATGGGGGAATACAGCCCCAAATATAGGGACAAATTTCAAATATTGATCTTATAAACTTAGAAAATTGCTAGAATAAAAGGTTTTGTGTTATTGTGTACTTTCTGAAGAATGTGAAATCTAAAATTCAAATGCCTGTCATTATTTAGTGAATTCAAAACCCAGAAAATCACAGATTTCATGAGGAACAGAACAAACGTATGAGGCAAAAATCTGAAATGTTTTCACAAGTGGTGGTGGGTAAGTAATTCAGGGTCTTGCTACCTACAGGGTTTGAGCCTGAGTTATTCTCTATTTATTATTTATTTATTTATTTATTTCAGTTTGGTGATGGGGGGTCCACTGGGCTCGAGAACCCATTTTCAGTGGTGGCCCAGGGAGAAAAGCTCCAACATTACATAGGAAAACATTAGATATTGAATAAAGTTACAGTTCATGATACAGATACATTAGATAAGCAAAATACAGTTGATATGGAGGGTGTAGAAAAAAAATAGAGACATAAACAGGTAAATTGGTAAGGCTTCACATTACATAGTAAACATTGAATTTGTGGATTAAAGTAACCATTCAACATTCAGACATGAACTGGTACATTGGTAAAGCTACACTTTACATAGCAAACATTAAGTATTCAGATAAAGTACCCCTCAGGATGCAGAAACATAAGATAAGCAAGTTATAGTAGCTATTGAGGGTGCAGACACTTTTTAGAAAAGAGACATGAACTGGTGCAGATACTTTGTAGAACAGAGACATGAACTGGTACATTAGTAATTTAGCAAATAAGGCATATGTTGCACGTAGAAAATTCCAATGTTTGTATAGAAAATGTGTCTTGTTTGGGTGGCAGAACAGGTACAAATGAAGGGAGAGGAGAACAGGGAAAGAAAACTAGACACAATATGTACAAAATATACAAGAAATAATGCTGAAGAGTGAGTCATTTCTAGAGGTGTTAAGTCATTTCTAGAGGTGTCAAGTAGTAGGCAAAGGGGAAGTAGGGAAAATATGATTTAAAGTGAGGAGAGAAGAAGGCTAGGTGGGTAAAGTGCAATTGCACTTCCAATTAGAGAAAAAGTAGGAATGGAGATGTGATTTGAAGTTGTTAGTGTTTTCAATAGTTCGTAGAGAAGGAGGGAGAGAGTTCCATTTTTTGGCTAGGGAGAAGGACAGGAGGTGCCATCTAGCAGGGTGGGTTGGTTTATAGACTGTAAGAAGGTTTAGGTGGGAAGATCTAAGTGGCCTTTTAGGGGTGTAAGGTTGTAGGATGTTGGAAAAAGCAGAGCATATGGTAGGGTTAATGAATAGCTTATGAACAGTAAGTTGGAGGTAGTCGAGATGGTTGGGAAGTTCTAGCCAGTTAAGTAAGTGGAGGGCAGGGCAATGGTGGGAGGAGTGTTTGGCTTTTACGGCAAACTTGGAGATTTAATTGTAACAACTTTCCATTTTGGAAGAGATGGAGGCAGATAGGTTAGTTAGTATGGGTGCACCATACATTAGAGAGGGGAGAAGGTAGGTGGTGTCAAGGCTTTGTCTAGTAGAAGGAGTGAGATGGTGGATGTTTCTATATAGTAGGCCGAGTTTTTGATGGATTTTCTTGATGTTTAGTTGAATATGTGTGTCAAATTTTAGGTGTTCATCTATGGTGACCCCAAGTAGTTTAGCATAGGGAACAAGTTTTATAGTAGAATTGTTGTGGCTTCTGATTTGGAAAGAATTTTTATCAAGTGGGCAGGATTTTGAAGGAGAGAAGAGTAGTATTTTAGATTTGTTAGTGTTTAGAGATAGATGGTTTTGCAATATCCAGTCCTCAGTGGCAGAGAAGGCAGCTTGTGTGTAAGATTGAAGTTCTGGGAGGTTGGTGGCACTGCAGATTAAAGTGGAGTCATCAGCATATTGTACTATTTTAGTATTTAGGATGGCTGAGTGGAAGTCATTGACAAAGATGTTAAACAGCATAGGGCCAAGAATAGATCCTTGGGGAACTCCAGTAGGGGTGGGAAGGAAGTCAGAGGTGCCATTCTTCCATTTTACAGCTTGAGATCTATCAGATAGATAACTTGAAAACCAGGACAGGGAATTGTGAGAAAGGTTAAGATTAGCCAGATGGCTGAGGAGATGGGTATGGGAGATAGTGTCGAAAGCTTTGGAGATGTCTAGTAGAGCTGTAGAAACGATATTTCCGGAGCCGCGGGCATGGTTGACTATATCTAAGAATGAGAGAAGATCAGCAATAGTACTACGGCCAGGTCGGAAGCCATGTTGGGTTGGAGAGATTAGATGGTTTATGGTTAGGAAGGGCATTAGTTGGGTGTGAATGCATTTTTCCAGCATTTTTGATATTGGGGAGAGGATGGCTATGGGGCGAATGTTAGAGGTATTATTAGTTTTACCGCCTTTGTGAAGAGGATGTATAAAGGCAGAACGCCAGAGCTTGCGGACATAAGATTCTTGTATGGATCTGTTGATTAAGATGCTAATGGGGAGTGTGATGCCATCTGCAGCAATTTTTAAGAACTTAGAGGAAATGTTATCTGGAGCATTGGAGCATGGTTTCAGCTTGCTGAGGAGTTTTTTTATGTAGGAGGTTGGAATTGGATTAAGTTCAAAGGTGGGGGGGTTGAGTTTAGAGGCTGGGGTAGAATGACTAGCTTGTAAGGATGAGGTTTTTGAGAAGGATTTAGTTAGTTCAGCAATAGAGTTAATAAAGAAGGAGTTGAAAAGAGAGGTGATTTCTGGATCAGTCTTGGTGGTATCAGGGCAAGGGTTGTTTTTAGTGCCTGGGTGAAGGAGTGAGTTCATGGAGTTCCAGAATTGTTTGGAGTTTGTGGAGTGGTTGGTCTGGAGTTTCATATAGTAGGATTGTTTATCCTTGATTATGTGTCTTTTGGTGAGGTTGCAGAGTTGCTTATATTTAAGGAGGGTTTCAGGATGTTTACTGTGCTGAGAAAGTTTCCAGCATTTATCTCGCTGTTGCATATGTTTTTTGGTTTCCTTGGTTAGCCATGGTGCGGGGTTGGGTCTGACTCTAATAGATCATGGAGGTGCTTGGGTATTAAGTACATTTAGGAAGGTGGAATTGAAGTGATCAACAGTGTTATCTAGAGAGAGTGTTTTTAGAGTGTTCCAGTTAGTTTGTTTGAGGGTATTAGAGAAGGTTGTAGCGCTGAAGTTAGTAAGGTTATGAGTATGTATATAACTCTAGCCACCAGGTATATTTCCTGAGTTTCTCTCTAGCCACCAGGTATATTTAACTGGGGCATTTTACACACACACACACACACACACACACACACACACACACACACACACACACACACACACACACACACACACACACACACTCCTTCAAAATCCCTTAAGTTCCTGCAGCAGTTTCAAAGTCTGTTAACTTACAAATGTAAAGTCCTTCCCATGTTTGTCAGCTTCAAAATCCCTTCCTGCAGCAAGTTAAGTCCTTTCTGCAAGACCAAGCAGCTATCCAGCCTGCAGACATTGCAGTCCAATCCCCTTCCAGTCTATGCAGTTGTAACTGCATAGACCTTTGGGCATCTCTGTAGTCTGATGCCTTCTTCCTAATCTGGACTGGTGTTTAACCAGTCTGGATTCCTGCATGCATGCGTGGAGTTCCGGGACTTGCTACAGTTTTTTATGTTTTTTTTTATTTTTTTCTTTTGTTTTATTCTTTTCTTTTACAGCTGGGGCTGCAGTCCAATAGCACGAGGTGCCCCTGATTGGATAAGTTGTGTATGTGTGTGTGTATGTACATGTGTGTTTGTGTGTGTGTGTGTTTGTGTCTGTGTGCGCATGTGTGTGCACGTGCATGCACACATGTGTGTGTGTGTGTGTGTGTGTGTGTGTGCGTGCGTGCGTGCGTGCGTGTGCGTGTGTGTGTGTGTGTGTGTGTGTGTGTGTGTGTGTGTGTGTGTGATAGACAGGGCGCTACATCCTTATACTGTCACTGTTTTAATTTTCAAACAAAGTTATATATCCTCAGAGAAAAGGAATGTTCAGTTTGTTTAGGCAAACCCAGTGCTCCTCATCCCCTGTGCTAGACATCCCCCTAACATTTTAGAGTTATAGGTGGACAGCATCTGAAAAATTCACATAGAATTACTCATTGTGATTAAATTCATGTATTACAATTCAGCTGTGCTATAATTACAGATTCACGACAGACACAAACACACATACATACACACACACACACACACACACACACACACACACACACACACACACACACACACACACACACACACACACAGAAATATATACACAAACACGAGAGCACACACACACACACACACACACACACACACACACACACACTTGGGGGAGGCTAAAATATTCACTATTTTGTTATAGAGGAAGGCTGAAAATACATAATTACCTCAAAATTTGACAGGAATTAATTGAAAAAATCCACCAGGCATTGTTTAAGGAACACTGTGATGCCTTTCTACAAGATCCTGTCATACAGAAGAAATACAAATATGAAAAAGAGCTCATTCATTCCTCCAAGGTAGTGAAAGTTCTAGTCTTCTGAACCTTTACTGTTATACTTTTAAATCACATCTTAATTGTGTGTATTTCCAAATGTTGTATGTCCTTCCTGTTCTGCATAGTTTAAAAAAACTAAAGTTCCTTGGCCAACATTCCTTGGCCAAGTGCTTTAAAAAGTATAGTGAGCTTCAGGTGTTAATCACTTTTAAACAATCGCATTCATCTTCCCTTCCCATGGGTTTTGTTAACAACTCTTTCAGATGAGTCAAAATGTTGACTCATTTTCAGAATCATTTCCAAACCAGCATGTTTTCCCTCATACACCTGACTCACTGCTGAATAAATGCATCCTCCGGTGTAAGTCATCTGAGATGCACTGTACTGAACATATTGGCACACTACGTTTGAGAAGCAGATCAGAAACAGGTGATTATGAAATCTGTTCTAGATTTGCTTTGTGCAAACATGGACACTATGCAACACACTTTCAATTAAAGTAGCACCCAAAAGAATATACTTTGTTACGCTTTAAATTACTTGTGCTTTGTTATACTGCATGTTAGCTACCTATCTCAAGCCTCCCTTGGACAGAAGCTGTATAATCTATATTTTTGTAGCATTATACATTCTTCTTATATCTGTTATGTGTTCCCACATAACAATGAGGCATACTACTATGTTTTGCAAGATTCTCCCTAAGTTATCAGTAAAACTGCGTTTATGATAAGATAAATCTGGAATGTTATACCACTAGAGGCCTATAAAACACACATTACATTTTAATTATCACATCTAGCCATTGTTTTAATGTTTAATTAGTTGTTACGCTTCGAATTTAGGGTGAAATCTTTATAAGAAAATATAAATAGAGCCATGCAGAGTGTATACTTGTGTTACATGGAGTTTTCAGCTTAATAAGCAATTCACAACTATTTCTAGTTTCCTTCCTTCTTTCTTTCTTTATTTGAAATTTGTTTACCAAGAAAGTCCGATTGGGTATGACCCATTTTCAGCGGAAGCCTGGGGAGAAACGCTCCATAGTGCACATTAAACAGAATTAAAAAGAATTGAACAATAGTTATGGATATTAGGACAATAACAAAGTAGTACAATTTGTGAAATACAATAAAAGAAAAATAAGTAAAATATGAAGGCAAGCAGTAAAGTTGACCGTACATTATATACAAGGTAGAAGAGAGCTCCTAATGAGCGCGTTACATGATGATGCATGAAAATACAGAACAGAATAAGTCGCAGGTCGTAAACGCTGTATACTCTTTCTAGCAGGAGAACTAGACAGTAAAAGTCAGTCAAATTCTGGGACAGAGAAAGGTTAGTGTAAGAATATAAAGAAAGGACATTAGAATGTTAAGGATTTAAAGAGAGGAGAGGATAGAAAGTAGGTAAAGCAGGAAGGGAAGTAAGATACGTCAAGAGAAAGACAATTAAGAGTGAGGAAGAAGGGGACAGAACAGAGTTCTAAGATGGCATGAAGCGTGGGCAGATCCAGTTATTGGTTAGATGTTCTTTCAGCCTAGACTTGAAGGAATAGTAGTGGGGTACAAGTCTGATTGCTTCTGGAATGCTGTTCATGACTTGGCAACACAGTGAGAGTACAGACTAACCCTGTTAGATCTTTGAGGTTTGTATATAGATAGTAGGTACTTGTGACAGGAGTGTAGGTCACAAGATGGAATATAGCGTTGAAGTAGTGATGATGTAGTTTGGGAAAATGAGGAGCTGTACAGTAATTTGTGAGTTAATGTTAGTTGAGTAAAGGTGAGAATGTGGGGTAGTTCGGGGCAATTTAGGAATTTGAGAGCATATCAGTGGTGAGAGTAGTGGGCCTGCCCTCTGGCAAATTTAGCTACTTTATTATAGCATTGACTAAGTTTTGCTTTGAGGGAGGAGTGAGGATTGGTTAGGACAGGTAAAGCATATAGAAGGGAGAGTAAGAGATAGGTGGTGACAAGGGTTCCGCTTGTGGAGTTGGAGATGAATTTCTTAGCTCTATACATCATGCCCAATGTTTGATTAGTTTTTTTTTTTTTTATGACTTTGCTGATATGTAGGTCAAACTTAAGATTGATGTCAATAGTTATTCCTAACAGTTTTGTATATGACACCACATTAATTAAAGTATTGCTCCGAGAGGTAATAGCAAAGTTAGAGGCATCTGGAGAAAAGTGTTTTGGCAAAAATAGTAGAAGTGTAGTTTTTTGGGTGGTTAAGTAAGTAAATGGTTGTTTCTGAACCAAGACTCAATGGAATTGAATACTTCTTGTGTTAAACTCTGTAGATGAGAGTGCTGGCAGAGCAGATTAATGTAGAGTCATCTGCATATTGAATTAGGGTGGCTTGTTTGCTGGCAGTATTGAGATAGTTAATAAAAATGCTGAAGACATGTGGAGCTAGTATTGAGCTTTGGGGTACCCCAGTGCTAACAGGTAAGTAAGAAGAGAAATTAGAGTTCCATTTGACAGACTGATATCTGTTAGAGAGATAGCTACTGAACCATTGTAAGGATGTTTTGGTCAAGCCCAGAAGAAGTAGTTGGGATAATAGTTGGGGGTGGGAGACGGTATCAAAGGCTTTGGATAGATTTAAGAACAAACAAGAGGCAAAGTTTCCTGAGTCACAAGTTTTGTTGACAGTGTCACTAAAGGATAGAGCAGTGATAGTGCTGTGTGCTGGTCTGAATCAATGTTGGGTGGGAGAGAGAAGATTATTGTCAAGGAGGTATTGAAGAAGTTGTTTGTGGATACATTTTTCTGGAATTTTTGATAGTTGTGAAAGTATAGCGACTGGCCTATAGTTAGAGATTTCTGTGGAGGTGCCACCTTTGTGGAGAGTAAGGATGAAGGATTTTTTCCACAGGCATGGGACATAAGACTCCTTGATGGATCTATTAATGATTATTGAGACAGGGTAGGCAGGGCCGGTGTTAGCATTTTGGGGGCCCCCAGCAAATGTCAAGTTAGAGGCCCCCTAGGCACTTCCAGTATAAGTATCATCCTGTCAATGCCACACCTCCTAAGAAACCTTCTAGTTTGTGCTGCAAAGTTTTAGGAGTAGTACGCACAGACAGACCTTAGCTACAAGCTGTTGCATTACAACAGGCCTACCACACTTTGTTGACCTGTCTAACAAATGGACACTTACAGTTACTGGCATTTAGTGGCAACAATGCTACAGTACAACAACTATATGTGCAGGTCTGGACTTAAATGAAGTGATGACTAGCCCTACTGTTTCAACACCCCCCCCCCCCAGCACACCCTCCAGTCTTCTCCTCTGATCCACCACCCCTTTTGGGCTCCCCATACCATACACATTACTTTTTTCTTCCTTTTCTCACATTTTGTCTTACTCTCAGCTTTTTCAAGAAGCCATAACTTTCTATATTCTCTGAAGTGGATTTTAACATTTTTTTTCTTTTTACACAGCCTTTTCATCTAATAATGCCTTGAACAAAAATTATGATTATGGAAAGAAATTCAATGTTGCTGTTCAGCTTTACTTTTCCTTGCATCCTTTCAGCACACCTTTCCTGACCAAGACAGCACAGTAATAACCATTTAGGAAATAACTCAATTAAGCTGGTGCCCCCAAAGCTATAGGGGTTATATATATGCCCTGGAGTGCATTGTAGAGCATTCTCTCAGCATTTTATTCCAATGGTGACCTAAACAAAAATCATGAAAAGAAAAAAAGAATTTCAGTCTTATTATTTTCTTTCAAGGAAGACATAAGTTGTGCCCAAGGCTTAATGTTCAAAGCTGACAAAATAGTAGCTCACAACAAACTAACAAGCCATTTGTGGTAAAACATAGGTCTTATCTGGGAATACTGCTTCCTCCCCTAACCCCCCACAAAAGACAGTCACTGCCTATACATCCCTTTAGTGTTAGACTAGGATGAAAGCAGAGATTTAAATTGCCATAGTCATATTTCAAGTGACTGCTGATATATGTATACATAGCATGCTTCCTCAGCCCTAACCCTCAAAGTCAGCCCCACGTATGTGTGATTGTGAGAATGATTTCTGCACTATATTCTAATTTGTTGCTCTTAGACAGTGCACCACCCCTACACAAGCTATAGTAACCTCCTTTTTACACCTCTGAGGTCTGTGAGAAAAATAAATAAATAATTACCACACTGTCCTCAGCTCAATCACAAGCTATAATTACTTCATGTACACACCTGTAAGGTTTGACTCTGATGAAAATTAAAGTTGTAATAACCACACAATCCCTAGCCCCCCATAACGTACAGCAACTTTCAGGTTTAGAATGGGTGTGGTTGTAACCAGAGGCTATTATCAGCTTTATCCTAAAAGGGTCATATGTCAGCATTGTTCAGGTTAAACAGCTCAATCAGAAAATTGATACATTTTTTTATCCTCATTTTTCTTCAGCCAGCAATAGCTTTTGTGGGTGTCCCCACAGGGTCAAGGATGATTAAGGGAGCCCCTAGTATCCATATATACAGTCTGGTGAGTGGGGGCTACCAGGAAGATCTAAGTGACTGAATGTTCAGGGGTATATTTTATGTCTTACCTTTGAAATATAATTACTTAAGTACATTTTTTACTGATAACCAGAATAATAATGTCTGTGTCCTGGCATTATTGGGTGCATGCACGAACAAAAATCAGTGATATTTTTATACACACACAAGCATAAGCCATAGCAGTCCTAGTTTTGTAGTTATTTCATCAAATAGCAATATATTGCACAACACTGGTATTGCCACACCAGATCAGTGACTGCTGTTTAGCAGTCGTCAAATAGCAGCAGAGGTAAGTCAGTTATTTACCTCATTGGGCAGTAATGCATGCCTGTCACTGCCCCTTTACCTCATTGGGCAGTAATGCATGCCTGTCACTGTCCCTTTACCTCATTGGGCAGTAATGCATGCCTGTCACTGTCCCTGATTTCACACTTATTTACCTCATTGGGCAGTAATGCATGCCTGTCACTGTCCCTTTACCTCATTGGGCAGTAATGCATGCCTGTCACTGTCCCTTTATCTCCTTGGGCAGTAATACATGCCTGTTACTGTCCCTTTACCTCATTGGGCAGTAATGCATGCCTGTCACTGTCCCTGATTTCACACGTATTTACCTCATTGGACAGTAATGCATGCCTGTCACTGTCCCTTTACCTCTACGTCATTGGGCAGTAATGCATACTTGTCACTGTCCCTGATTTCACACTTATTTACCTCATTGGGCAGTAATGCATACCTGTCACTGTCCCTTTACCTCATTGAGCAGTAATGCATGCCTGTCACTGTCCCTTTGCCTCATTGGGCAGTAATGCATACATGTCACTGTCCCTGATTTCACACTTATTTACCTCATTGGGCAGTAATGCATGCCTGTCACTGTCCCTATACCTCATTGATCAGTAATGCATGCCTGTCACTGTCCCTGATGTCACAGACCTTCCCTGATTTTGTTCATACATTTGCTTTCTCCTTCGCAAAAAGTTTGATTTGTTGGTAAATCATTCAGGATTACAAACAGTCAAGCAATCCAGACATCTGAGTTTTATAATTATGGTCCAAAAATACATCTTTATGCAAAATGTGTTATTCTACTAACCTTTTAAGTGCATTAGAGTAATATTTAAAATGTAGTCCTGATTATGAGCCTTTATTCTATTATTTTTGGGATTGCACTGAATTCTTAATCAAAGGAATTGAGAGTCATACTATCTGGTGTTCTGCTTGTATTTATAAAACTCCCTGAAAGAGAAAACCATCCCTGATTATCAGAAGTCTCTGCTCTTCTTAAAATCCAGAATTTGCACCAAGATAAGTCACTCTGTGTGGCTGATCTCTCTACTGCTTACGTTGGTCACTCTGCGCTGCTGACCTCTCTAGTGCTTACCTTGGTCACTCTGGGCTGCTGATCCCTCTAGTACTTACCTTGCTCATGTTCATTATCATCTTCATCCTAACAGGGTCATATCCCAGCCCTGTTCAAGTTAAAGTGCATAAGTAATAAATTAATATTTTTTCTTTCTCATTTTTGCCAAACCTGCAGCAGCTTTTGTGGGGCCCCCACACAGTCAAAGATGATTAATGGGGGGGCCCCTGCAGCCACAGGTATAGCAAGTGGAGAAAATGTCCAAGAGCAGGATTTAACTAAGCCACCAGCATTATGTTAGTGGTAAAATATTTAATTGAATTCCAATGCCTATTACTTGACAAAACACCGTTACTACAACCAGAAATATCTTTGAATTTTAAAGGAGCTATAAATAAGAGTTATCCATGCGGTTTATTAAGTATACAAGAATGCTATACTAGCTTTTGTTGGTTTGACAGACATGCAAAAAAATATCAGGATAAGATAACTAGCTGTGATTTGGGGCCCCCAGCGACCACAGGGTTCACTGATACCTAAAGGTGGCTATGAGAGTAGGCAATTGAGTCAGCAGACATTTTTAGAAATTCATTAGGAAGATTGTTGGCAGAGGGGGAACATGGTCTGAGCTTGCACAGGAGGGATTTGATAAAGGAAGCAGAACCCAGTTGAAGGGAAAATGTGGAGTGACAGGTAATAGAAGTCTGAGGGAGGGTAGAGGGAGATGGAGGAAATTTGTTAGTGATGGAAGCTATGCTATCAATGAAATAAGAATTAAATTGAGTTGCTATGTCAGGGGAGGTACTAACACAGGATGGCCGTTGGGAGGGCTGACTTCTTGTCTTCCTGTTTTTCTTCTACAATACTTCACTGATTTTTGACGATGTCTATAGTGCTGTGAGTCACAAAAAATGGTTCTTTGCATTTTTCTGTTTATTTGTGATAAAAAGAATAATAATCCTATTTGTTAACCAGGTAAGCCCAGAGCCCCTTTTCAGGAGCAACCCAGGAGCAATGTCTAGTTAAAAGACTTGCTTAAGGTCAAACAGGAGGCAAATGAGGTCTGAGAGAATCAACTAGAGCTCATAACTTTAGCCTTCATACCAACCACCAACTATATGAGCTTTTGCAAAGCTATTTTTTTAAATGTACATGAATTTAAAAGTTCTGATCCTTAAACAAATTATAAACTAAACAAAATATAGTGAGTTCATGGAATGTATGGCATTTCCATCCCTGTTCATTACAGGGGCAGTGCAGCACTTAGTGCCACCAGTAAGGTGCAAAAGTAAAGAGTTGTCATCTGTCCCATGACTGATACATTTGTGTGGCACCAAGTAGACATATACAAATACTCTTGCAAAATCCTTTTGGCAAATAACATAGTGACATTTTCTACACACTCTTTAAGTTTACACCCCCGAGGATCTCAGCCTATGTTAATAAGTAAATACATAATACTCATTGGCAGGATAGGTGCCTAATCCAAAGCACTATATGCCTATGGAATATGCTCCTGCGTAGAAGGACTTGGGCTACATTCTGTAGTTTTTGATAATTTTTGGGGCAGTCATAAATTCTCCACTGCATATTCCTTCTAGACAAATAGGGCAAACATGGCTGGTTGTACAAGTGTTGAGAACCAATACCACTGCACACAGCTGCCAACATTTAAACAATAGATACTACTTTTATTAGGTTAGAAGACCAGAGTAGTGATTAGTATTGCTGCTTCACACAAGCTTGGCTTCTCCATTTGGATCTTGGTTAGGGAGCCTTTTCCTTGAATGCTGTATATCCTCCCTGCCTCTGTATGGGTTTTCTCTGGGTGTTACAGTTTCTTTCTGCATACTGAATATATTCTGTAGGTGAATTGGCAATTCTAGAAATTGTCAAAAGCTATGCATGACAGTGTGTGAGTGAGTATATGCAAGCAACCTGTGATAGACTGCCATTCCATCAAGAACTTGTTTCTCTGACTTGAGCTAAGTGAGCACAGAGACAGAGTTTAGCTCTGTCTCATGACCATGTATTGGATAAAACTGATAATCAGAGGATTACTGAATGAATGAATGAATGAATGAATGAATGAATGAATGAATGAATTCTGTATTCTGTTGTCCCAGACTGCCATTTCTAATACTTCTCATTAGGCTTTCAGATCGCTCCCTACATATTGTCTGCTAATTTTCTTACACAATGTACTCTTTTATACCTGGGCTAGCAATACTTCTGCAGGTTTTCCCTGCTTTGTTCTTGTGTTCTTTTCCACTCTATTCCAACATTTCTCACTAGAATGTTCCAAAATGCCAGACTGTCTTTTAGTCCTACACACCTACTGCAACATTTTGGCAATTTAAAGAAATGTTTTTGCGACCTTTCTAAGTGAGAACTCAAAAAAAAAACAACCTTCCACACTTCCACCTTTACCAAAATTCAAGCATATATCTGCTTGTATTTTCTGCCCACAATCTGCAAATTTTTTTGTCTCTTTTTCATTCTCCTGTTGCAAATGATACCCCTAGTATGGAAAAGTAAGGTTAATATTAGCATGTTTTGTGTTTATTATGGTGGTGTAGTGTCACTTGTTTGGTCAGGATAAAGCAGACAAACTTTTACAGGTTTTTTCAATCAGCTTTATTTCACACAAACAATCCGAAATGAGACTTTGTAACTTAAACTTAAATAAACTTATAAACAGATTGACTACTGCACTCATACATGTTAACACTCTGGCTGTTCTCTCAGAATGGCAATGCTGCCTGCACGTGCTCATTGTTTATATGCACGCGCTACATCGGGAAATACTTCTTAAAGGCACATACACACAATCTGATCTATGTCCTCCCTCTTTGAGAAATGATCCGTATACAAAATGTGAGTACTCAATGACATGCAATTTACAGAAATGATCTTTAGACATGCAATTATACAGAGCTATTTATTTCACATGGAATCATACAAAATTAGGCACATATAAAGCTATTATGTCCAAGTTGCGGTGTATTTTGCACTAGGTCTGGAAATACTACCTGCTTGTGTAATATAAAATTCAGAAATGGATCTAGCAATGGGGACTGTCTTCAAGGAATGTTCAACTTTGGCAGCATCTGGGATATCATCAGGAATGGGAATGGATACTGTGACATGTTCTTCGGTACGACCATTGCCTGGGTTGCTCTAAGATCTAGAGTCGGTATCACAGTTACAATGCTGCAATATAATTTCTGATACAAGTAGAAGATGTCTGCAGGTTCTCCTGTACTCTATACCCTCACATTCCACTAAGTAGGATCTCGGCTCAGTACATCTACTTCTCACTTGATCAATTCAGTCAAAACCTTTTGCTGTTTGTTTCCTCACTGTCTCTCCTGCTTTTAACGGATGAATAAATCTGCTCATTTTATCATAGCTAGATGTCTGAGAAGAACACTTCTTAAAAAGTTGGGCTTTGGTCACTCTGTTGTTTTTACCATTAGGCACTACCACAAACTAGAACTGATAAGCTAGGTTGTTCTGGTTTGCCTAGATAGAAGTCTTTGAGCAAGCGAGCCAAGTATATTGTGATGTTTTTTTTCTGAGACTAAGTAAATTCAAGAAGATATCGGTATTGTCACGCTTTGACCTCTCCAGTAATTGCTTTGCATTCCGTACTGCACATTCAGCAAGGCCGTTTTACTGAGGATATTCAGGACTACTTGTGACATGGATAAAGTCCCCCTGTTTAGCAAACCTCTGAAACAATTGACTGGTAAACTGAGAACCGTTCGCAGAAATAACTATATATGGACTACCATGGACTGAGAAATGTCATTTCATCTTATTAATAACAGCACTGAATGTTAGGTTAGGTAGCAAATCAACCTCAAACCAGTTCAAATAAGAGTCTACCAGCACTAAGTAATAGAAACAAATAGATACCACAGTAATTATCCATGGCTACTATAAATCTGTAAAGTTCAGGTACACTGAGTACGACCACTATAAATGCCCAAAACTCCTATGAAACGGAAAAGTCCAGCGCACAAAATACATCCAACAAAGTCCAAACTGTGATATTGATTATATAAACTGGAAGTCAAAGCAACGTAGTAAAAATCATGAACGCAGACTCATATAGGCAACCAGGTTTAATTGAAAGTTAGCGCTTTCACCAACAGGCTTCAAAAGTCTGATAAAGCCTGTTGGTGAAAGCGCTAACTTTCAATTAAACCTGGTTGCCTATATGAGTCTGCGTTCGTGATTTTTACTACGTTGCATTGACTTCCAGTTTATATAATCAATATCACAGTTTGGACTTTGTTGGATGTATTTTGTGCGCTGGACATTTCCGTTTCATAGGAGTTGTGGGCATTTATAGTGGTCGTACTCAGTGTACCTGAACTTTACAGCTTTCTAGGAGCTGTGGATAATTACTGTGGTATCTATTTGTTTCTTGTGCTTTATGTGACTTATACCACAGGAGTTTTTACTGTTTGGTGGTGCGTTTGGTTTCTTTCAACACTAAGTAATGTTGACTGTTCCACACAAATATGTCAGTTGCTAAAGAGGCTGTTTTTGCAAATCCAGCTTAGTACTCTTGCACACTGAAGAAGAAGAAAGCACTTTATCAATGCCTTTATCTAGAGAAGGCCAAAATACTAGTCCTCTCACACATCTTTTGGTAAAATCTGAATGTATTCACATTGTAAGGAAATAGGAACAACAACTTTTGGAACTTTGAAAACGATACCATCTTCCATCAGCATGTCATCTTTTTCTGGAAAGTAAGGTTGTACTTCTAGTGGTACACAGGATTGCTTTGATGGCCATCCTTTGAGCTTTTGCAAAACTGGATCAATCTTTGTACGATCTCTTAGCTCATCAAGTCTTGTGGTAGACAAATTACATACTTACACAACATCAAAGTCAAAATTCTCTGCATCAAGCTGTTCCGTGGTATTTCTGGGTGATCTAGATAAGGTATCAGCAAGATAAAGAAGTTTATCTTTTGTGTAGACCATTTTGAAATTGTACTTTTTAAATTTGGGTATCATTCTTTGTGGTCTTCCTGTAGCAGAATGCATAGGCTTCTTTAAAATAGTCACTAGAGGCTGATGGTCAGTCTCTATCTGGATTGCTCGGCCATAAATATAATCATGGAAATTCAGACATGCGAACACAAGTGCCAAAAGGTCCTTCTCAATTTGGCATACTGCATCTCAGTTTGGGTAAGAGTTCTAGATGCATAGGCAACAGGTCTACCCTCTTGAAGAATAAATACACCAAGACAGAACTTTTAAGCATCACAGGAAAGAAGTACTGTTTTGTGGACATCATAGTATCTTACAGTAGGCAGGTTGGCAATTTGCTGTTTGAGGTTATCAAATGCTCTCTGGTGTTGTTCTAACCAAGACCATGCAACATTTTTGTATGTCAGCTCTCTTAAAGGTGCTGATAATTCACTAAAGTCACGGATAAATTTGCCCACATAGTTAATCATACCAAGAAAATGCTGTAAGGCTTGGACGTTGTCTGGAGCTGGCATCTCAAGAATGGCTGCTTGTTTAGAAGGATATGGTCATAAGCCTGTACTAGTAAATAAATTACCTTTTTATTTATTATTTATTTTATTTTACATTTTTAACTGGGAAATTCCAACTGGACCAGGTCCACTTACAGAGGAGCCCCGGTGAGAAAAGCTCCGAAAAAAACAAAACAAGAGAAGCAAATGTATACAGTGTTATACAAAGGTCATTTAAATAATACAACATGGAGTTAGACGTTTTGCCAGACAAACACTGAAAATATATAAAATAAATTGGAAAAAGACATTTTCCAGGAGAAATGGTCAGGAATTCCATTTAATGTGCAGGTGTATAATGACTGTGACAAAAAGTGGAGCACTCGCCCGCTATGAGAAGTAACAACTAATCGCCAGAGTCATTGGCGGGTTTAATACTGTAGAGGGTTAAAGGGAGTAGCTTGGAAGTTGGAAAAAAGAATGGGGGGGGTGGGAGAGTAAAGGATAAGTGATACAAGGACATAACCAGGTGTTTAGTTAATGTGATTTGAGGGAGTTTTTGAATTGTGGGGTGGTAGAGGCAGTGGTCAGAGACTGGGGGAGGGAATTCCAGTTTTTAGCTATGGTGTGGGAAAAGAGTGCTTTGACTGCAGTATGGTTTGCCCTGGAGATGCAGAGGAGAGATTTGTGACTAGATCAGAGATGCCGATTTGCAGTGTAATGGGTAAGAAGATTAGATATAGATGGGTTTTTGTTTCAGAGTACTTAAGGATGGTATATGCAGTAACTAGCTGGTGGTAGTTAAGTAGCTGTGGTAAATCTAGCCATTTTAGTTCTTTTAGTGCAGCACAGTGATGTGTTCTGTAATTGGAGTTTATAGCAAACTTGGCTATCTTATTGTAACAGGATTCTAGCTTGTTTAGGTCAGTTTTTCTAATATGGGTGAAAATAGGTGCTGCATACAGTAGTGTGGACAGAAGGTGACTCTGGGCAAGAGTGACTCTTGCTTGGTGTGAGACAACGTTTTTGTGCCTATATAGTGCGGCCATTTTTTTTGTGAACCAATTTGATGGTTTGTGAGATGCGAATATCAAAGTGAAGATTGTTGTCAATTTGAATACCAAGACATTTGGTGTGGTCAGAAGGGGAGATGGTAGTGCCGGTTTTAGAGGTAATGGAAAAGGAGAGGAGAGCTTTTGATTTGTTAGGGGAAAATTGTAGTAGTTTTATCTTATTGGGGTTTAGGATTAATTGGATACCTGAGATCCATTTTTCTATAGAGTTAAAGGTTTCCTGGGTTAGTTGCTGTAGAATGGTGGGATATGAGGCAGTGCACATCAGGGTTGAATCATCTGCGTATTGAATAAGTGTGCCATACTGTGTAGAGTTATTCAGGTTGTTTGTGAAAATAGAAAAGAGAAGTGGGCCCAGTATAGAGCCTTGTGGGACTCCTATGGTAGTTGGAAGTTGGGGGGATACTGCTTCTTGCCATTGGACAGACTGTTGCCTGTCAGATAGGTAGCTTCTGAACCAGGCTATGGTAAATGGGGTGAAAGATAGCAAGGCTAGAGAATCTAGCAGAATGGAGTGAGAGACCCAAGAAAATGTCTGATATATATTTGTTGCTTCTGTGAAGGTTAACTAGATTATAGAATGAACGAAGAGCAGTGGTTGTGCTGTGATGAGGGTGGAAGCCATGTTGTGTGGTAGAGAGGAGCTGATGTGTGTTCAGGAATTTCATGACTTGCAAATGGATGCATTTCTCTAGAATTTTAGATAGGGGGCATAAGATGGCAATGGGTCGGTAGTTTGAGAAGTCATAGGAGATACCCCCTTAATGAAGAGGAATAAAAATATAAGATACTTTCTAGAGTTTGGGAATATAGGATTCCTGTATGGAGCGGTTGATTAGGATGTAGAAGATAGAGTCAGAGGCCATTTTTATGAAGGTAGCAGGTACGTTATCACCTGCAAGGTTGGTGAGTTTAAGTTTTAGAAGGACTTTCTTAATTGTAGAGGTGGAGACAGGTGATAGAGTAAAGGAGGGAGTCTTTTCTGGTTGATTGGTTTGGGTATGTGATAGACTATGTTTGGTTAGCTGGCTGGATAGAGCCAGGATGGATTTTGTAAAGTGGTGGTTAAATTGAGTGTCTATGTCTAAATTACTATCTGTAGAGTTTCGAGCTGGAGTAGTGGTTTTGCCTGGTTTTAGTAAGGAGTTAATGGAATGCCAGAATTTTTGTGGATTTTCTGAGTATTTGTTTTGGGCACTGAGAAAATAGTTTTGTTTATTTTGTTTAGTTTGAGCCTTGGCCTGATTTCTAAGCTGTTGGTAGTTTTGCTTGGAACTGGTGGTGTTTTCTCTTTTCCAGATTTTCCAGGCTTTATCTCTGGCTTTTAGCAGGGCTCTAGTGTCCCTACTTAGCCAAGGTGCATAGTTAGCTTTCACTCTAAGTTTCCTACTGGGGGGAGTTTGTTAAGAACGTTAATAAAAGTAGTATTACAGTAGTCAACTGTCTGGTCTAATCCAAGGGTTTGTAGTGGTTCCCAGTTACAGTGACTGGGAATAGTATTGAGATAATGTAGGGTAAGGTTGCGATCATCCCGTATTAGTTTGTAAAGAACGGGTTTGGGTAGGTTGGATTGTTTGCATAGTAAGAATGTGGGGAGGTGGTCACTGAGACCATCTGGAAGGCAGCCTACCTGGTGGTTTTGTTTGGGGTAGTTGATCAGAGTCCAATCAAGAATAGATTTTTTTTTTATTTTTTTATCTATTCTAGTGGGCTCTTCAATCAGTTGAGAGAACTCATATAGATTAATATGGTGAGTGGGGTTGTTGGAATCACAAGCTGTCCGGTCAGAATTTAGGTCACCTAATATGATAGTTTCTTGTGGTAGGTTATCTTTTGTCCAGTGTAGGATTTCTTCTATAATGAGAGAGTTGTTATCTGGTAGCAAGGAATATTGATTTTTTAGTTTTATTTATGAAAAGGAAAGTAAAAAGGGTTTCAGCATTTAGAAATTTGGATGGTGTGGTCTGGAGGAGTTGGAAGTTCAGTGTGTTCTTAAAGAGTATGGCTACCCCACCTCCTTTTCTGCCTACTCTATCCAATCTTAAGGTATTATAACATGGGGGGAGGAAGTCTTCATTTTGGATGCTAGGGTTTAGCCATGTTTCTGTGATTGTCAGTATGTCAGGAGTGTAGTGGGCTATAAATGCATGCAGTTCAGATATATTTTTGTGATGTTGATATTAAGAATCAGCAGGTCAGATATCTGCTTGGTTTTGAGAGGGCATGGATTAGGGTATATATCACCAGAGGTTAGTATTTTCTTTATGGATGATAGTATGTGCTTTATAATGTTTGTTATTTGTGAGTTGGATCTATGTGAGTTTTTTTCTGGAGTTATAGCTTGGTATTGTAATGTGCGATTAAGGTGTAATATTAAGATTTAGAATTGTAGGGCTGAGGAAGAAGTTTGCGTGAGTTTGTGAGAGTGTGGAAATGTGTGTTATATGATATGTATTATTGTGTAGAGGTAAGTTTGTTTGTATGGATGTTATAAAGGCTAGTGATATGAGTTCTAATGACAGGTATGATAGTGTTGTTAGCATGATTGTATGGTAGAGATGTTATGGTGATGGTAGCTAGGTGATTGAGATGAATGAGTTTATGTGGTTCTTTAGAAGGATGGGTGAAGTGTGGAGGTATGTCTATCAAATATGTGTTGCTTGGAAGTGGGAGTGGTGTATTAACTGAAGTTGATGTTGATTGAGTGATTGGCGTAGGTGGAAGTCAGGTGGTATGGTCAGGTGGTGAGCGCTTAGAACAAATGTAGGTATAGAGGAGGTGGGTGGGAAATGGGGGCATGGTAGGAGAGTAGAGTGAGCCGAGCGAAGCAAGGTGAACGGAGCGAGGCCCAACCAGATCGCGAGGTTACAGAAACAATCAGGTTCCCCTTTTCTTTGAGGGAAGACAGTAAGTGATGTGTCCAAATTATCTAGAAATAGCAGATTCAACTTACAGCTTAAAATGTAAATGGGAGAGGCCTACTGAGAACTGTCAGTGCTGCAGAAACTTTTGGTAGACTGAATTTGCACTTCAGAGAATTGAGCTTTAAATTCACTTCATGTGCTCTGTTCAGAACTTTCCTGAGGATTCTGTCATGCTCTGCTTCACCATTACCTCCAACCAGTAAATCGTCAACTGATATTGCACACGAGTAGCCTGAAGAAATTTGCTCCATTGCATGCTGAAAGACTTCACTGGCAGAATTTATTCCAAAAGGCATCCTGAGGAATCTGTATCAACCAAATGGGGTACTGGATGTTGTCAGTAGTGAAGATTTACAATCAAGCATTAATTGCCAAAATGAACTCTTTGCATCTAAGACAGAAAATAAACAGTGGAATTTGGCATGAAGGTTGCAATCTCCTTGACTGTACGCATAGGATGATGAGGTCTTTTTAATGCCTTGCTTAAGTTTCTTGCGTCAGTGCATATTCTGATTTCATTTGAATTTTTCTTATAAGCAGCTACCATGGATGACACCCACTCAGTTGGTTCTGTGACTGGACAAATCACACATTGTGGCACCATTTTAGCTCACTAGACTTAGATTTTGTCCTACATAGCTATTGGAACTCTCCTTGCTGGTCTGACCACTGGACTGACCACTGGGTAACTGGAAATTGGCCTAGCTTGTTGTCGAAAACATCAGCATACTCTGAGAAAATAGCATTACTAATGGTTGAACTGGTATATGTGCTTATATGATGTACTTCTTTTGGTAAAAGAAAGCAGTTCCTTTCTGAAAGTGTCTCTGAGACCTAATAATGACTGCACAGGTCTTTGGGCTACATAGAATTGCAAGCTAAAACTGTTCCAAGCCAAATGGCATGAAAGCACTAATGAGGCTTTAGTTTGAATTTCTTCACCCCCATAAGCAACAAGCTTAACACAATTGAACAAATTAAGTTGCTCAACAGCTCTCACTTTAGCAAATTTTTCTGCTGACATTACATTACACTTTGAACCAGTGTCTACTTTGAGGTCTGTGGGTTCACCATTGATCAGGACAGTAAAATTAATTCATTCTTTGCCAACAAATCTGCTGCATTAACCTTTTCACCAACATGCTCGCTATTTATATACATATGCTACATCTGGAAATGCTTCTTAAAGGTACATACACATGCTCTGATTTACATGTAGTAATAACATTTGAAGACTATGGGACCCCTGCAGTTTGCTCAGTAGAATAAATGACGTGTTGATATATGATTGAGCACATTAGGGAATGTATAAGTCACAGTTAATAATGCAAATATTGGTTTCATTTATGTCACTAAAATACTAGCATTCTAAGTTTTCTATTCCTTTACTATTATTATTATTAAAGCACAGTACATTTTCAACAAACATTAACTGCAAATAACTACAGTATCCAAATATGATGTGTATTAGTAATAATAGTTCTTTACCTCTCAATTTCCTTGATCAAAAATTATGGCTATATCAAATGAATGGGACAGAAGTATTAGGGATCTCAGCTAGAGCTACAATCAATGAATACAACTGCAAAAACTTTTTTTATTGTACGTAAGAAGAGAGGTGATGAACAACGAGTTGACTAGATACTTCCAAAAAACAGCAGTAAGAAACATAGACTAGCGACCTTTCAAAGTATTTTAATATGGATATCGAAGAGTGGCTTAATTCTGCCAACCTGGTTATGAACACTGTTTATAATGTCCAACTCTCCTACAGAGGTATGCTAAATCGATTATAACAGAGTTTACATAAGGTACCATTATTATTACATCATGTGGTGTACATTGCAACTTGCGTGACATGTGACAGTTATTATATAGGTAAAACTAAGAGGGTGCTTAATCGTAGAATTTACGAGCACAATTTGGCAATTAAAAACAAGGATAGAAATAATTCCTTCGCAAAACATTCCCAGTCATGTTCAAACTTTAAAAAGTTTGAATTTTTTGTTTTGGATTATGTAGAGAAGGGTTTATTATCTGGAGACATAAATAATAGGCTTGAACAGAAAGAGGCATTATGGCAGTTATGTTTAGGGGCAGATGAACCCCCAGGGTTAAATGAAGTAATAAATATCAAATGTTTTTTGGTATATAGATAGACAGTTAAATTTCAAAACATCATTTAAAATATATTTTAAGATTGTACATTTTTTGTAAGTATTACCATACTATACACACATATACTAAGTACAAGGGTATTGCAGTTGTACACACACGTGCATGTGTGTGTGTGCTTGCACACACATACGCATACATGCACAAGTGCATTGTGTGTGTGTGTGTGTGTGTGTGTGTGTGTGTGTGTGTGTGTGTGTGTGTGTGTGTGTGTACGCACGCATATATATGCACACGTATATTTGTTCACTACATGTAATTTTCAGTGCATGTGTGTATGGGTGTGTGTATGTACATACACATGTGTACATATACACATGTGTATTTATTTTTATACAAAAATTTTTTTTAGTGTAGGTACTTTGTAATAGTATGATAGACAACATCATTATCATTAACATCTAATAATTACAAGTAAGTAAAATCGATAACCACACTCAGATATGGTATGAAAATTAATGCTTCACACATTCCTCACATAGATGTACATAAAAACTGTGGAGAGAAGTATTTTTCATGTGTATGGGTATATTAGTGCATTTTAGGTAATTAATAATATTAATATAAGTAAGATTTGCATAAGACCTACATAGCTGTTATTTAATATTGATTATTTGCTACTAAATAACAAGTGTGAATTGTTATACATAGATTTTTTTATGTATTTTTTTATGTATTTTTTATGTATGCTTGAAGTGTCAGCAATTAATATAAGTCTGAAATCAAATATTTTATTTAGGTAATTAATGTATATATATTACAATAAGATAGCTGTATTCAAAAGTTTTAAATAAGTCATTTTTAAGAAAAAAGTAAGGTAATGATGACTAATAAGTAAGAGATTACACATTTTGAATTGTTATTTTTAAATTTATTGATATTTATCATGGAATTATCCGACATCATCAGTTACATCATTTCCTGTTTATTCACTTAAAACGGGAGCAAGGGAGATCTCCCATTTTTCTGAAGAAGTTCACGTTTGAAATAAAGGTGAAAGAAAGCGCTAAAATTTATTGGGCTGTGTGGATTCCTTACCAGTTTGCTGGCCACTGTTGTCTTTTTTTCGTTTTTACCACTCATTATTGTTGGACAATGTATTTTTATGAAATAGCATTGTGAAGAAGCAGGTAGCAGGTACCTAGGGGCTTAGAATATTCAAGTACCCCATAATGTGTGGTTCGTAAAGAATTCATGGACATTTTAAGTAACTGTGGCTTGGAGGTCATGTGAGTTTTTGTTAAAACAATGAAAAACAACTTGAAGTTTTATATAGTGAGATATTGAGTCTTAATAACTCAGGACAAAAGGATCTATTGTTCACTGTCAATAATTATAAGAATAAATATTATTCTGTTTTAAAAGAGGTTGATAGTAGATGTGAAAAAAATAAAGAAATGCAAAATAGGAAAGCTGGAAAGAGACCAAAGGGAATGCCAGAAGATGAGGGTCTACCCACTTTCCAAGGGGAGGTACAATGTACAGATGAACTGTAGTGACATGGCTGTTAATAAATTATATAATTTGGGTGATATGAGAGAACCCACTTATACAAATCACGTGAACAATGGGAATTGAGGGAATTTTGATAATGGTGAAATGGAGAATAATAAACCTTTAAAATTCCCCCCCTTGAGGATGTCCAGACAGATAAAAAACTAGCAGACAGACATACATGCAAACCAGGGATCAAAACAGGAGAGGAATGAGTAAAAACTTAGGCAGTGGACAGGGCAGAGATGAGTACAACAGATGAATTCTCTGGAATCAGATTCAATATGAACACAGAGGGCCAATAAGTACTACTACTATCCATGTTGAAGGGGGTAGTACACTCTCATGATAATTTTAACATTTTTAAATATAATGGTCTAAAACTTCACTCCGCCCATTTTTTTCTGTTTTTAAAAAAGGGTTTACCTTTGTACCCACTACAAGCCCTGGTATTAGCGACACTCATTGACTTGAAGTTGCTGACATGTAAGTTAAATTTGGATGTTATTTACAGTGGTAAAGGGAGAGGACTGGTTCCCAAAGGTACTTGTAAGAAAAGTGTTCACAGCCCTCCTTTGCACCCAGTACTGCATAACTTCAGTGCCTTGGTTGACGGGGAAATTAAGCAGTATATTAAAAAAATAAATAAAATAAAATAAAAAGAGAAAAATGCACACGTTAAACAAAGAAGAACAAGCACTAAGAGAATCAATTAATAATTCTACAATTAGAATTATGAAGCCTGATGGGGGGGGATTGTTATAATGGACCACTGGACATATGTAGGGAAAATGTTGGAACTGTTAAACAGTGGTGACAGGTACACCAAGGTATCAAGGAACGAGGTAAGTGTTTCTTATAGAAACATTGATTTAATTTTGGAGGACAACTTTACCCAAGGGTTTATAGATCTAAAACTAGAAACCTATTTGAATTTTTCACAGTTAACAACCCAGTTGTCCCATCTATTTTTGGTATACCCAAGGTCCACAAAAAATTATTGGACCCCCCCCCCCAAGGCCTATACTTGTGGCTGCAGATTCTAAAACCTATATTTTGGTGGTGTATGTAGACAGAAAACTAAAGCCTTTTCCTCAATTACATCAACACATTTTATCTGATTCTTTGGATTTTTTTACTAAAATTACTTAAGATTTGTAGTCTACAATACATGGTTTGTTACAATGGGCATTGTAGTCCTGTTTTCTGTGATTCCTCATGCATTGAGATTGCTGTGGTTTAAAAATGTGTTAATGGAGAGTGACTATGTGAACACAATTGGATTGAAAGTCTGGACTAAATGCATGTAATTGGTTTTGGGCAACAATTTAATGTATTTTGGTGGAGGAGTTTTATAAACAGCTGAGTGGGATAGCAATGAGCACTGCCTATGCTCCCTTGTTTGCCAACATGGTTTTATACCACTGGGAACAACAGTTTGTGCTCAAATCTAGATTTTTTCAATACATTTTATTTTATTCAAGGTTTCTGGATAACACTTTTTTTATTTAGGATGCTCGAATACAAGAACTCAAAGAATTTTTTGGAGTATATTAATCAGACTACTGATTTTTTAAAGTTCACCTATTATTATGAACTTCATGAGATCAGCTACTTAGATGTTAATTTTAAGAAGGACCTAGAAAGTTCTAGTTTTGTTTCAAGATTATACAGGAAAGAAAACTGTTCTAATTCATATTTACATCATAGCAGTGATGAGCATTCCCTACATCAAAAGAAGAATACAGTCAAAGGGCAAATGATAAGTGCTGCACAAATGATATCTCATTGCAATGATTTGGTAGATAAATTGAATAAAATTAAAAATGTTCTTTTTGTAATGTGATTATCCACCCAAACTAGTAAATGGATTAGTAGCTGAGGTCCTACAAGAATGGAGCAGCAAATTTATTCCCTTGTTGGGAACTAATGATGTTGTTTTAGGTTCATTTGCTGAAGATGCTGTAACTGATGTGGATTACAATAGGTCCTTTATTCTGGAATATAATCACGACTCGAGGTAAATTCAAAAAAATTATTAACAAATACTGGAGTGTGTTTTCTAAGATGCCTAATACTTTGGATGTCTTTTCAAAGCCTCCTATTTTTAAATACAAGAAGGGATTAAATGTTAAGGACATCGTAGAAAAAGGCTTAGGAAAATAAGGTAGTACACAATAAGAGGTTAAAAGAAACCTACAAATGTGGTATGTGTAAACAATTTGTGTACATTACAAACTACTATACATTCCAGGAATTCATTAGGACCTAAAAATCCCGCAAACAATTGTTCTTCAAAGGGTGTTGTGTACGTAGCCTGCTGTAAATTTTTTTTTTTTTTTTTTTTTTTTGTTGGGAAAACTGAGAGAGCCCTGAATGTCAGGATTTACCAACACAATAATGATATAAAAATGGGGTAGAGATGAACTCACTATTTAGACACATCATACAATGTAAGGGAAATAGTTTTATTTTTTGGGTTATTTTATTTATTTATTATTTATTATTTTTATGTATTTATTATTTAATGTTTTTTGACTGGGTTAGTCCGACTGGCCACATGCCCCTTTTCAGTGGAGGTCCCTGGGAAAAGTACCAACAGTTATAGATGAGAAACATAACAAAACATACAGCATGTAAGCTTATACAATAATAGAATTACAAGTTATACATAATAAGTAGTTTGCAATACATACTAGTAAAAAACGACTCAATGGCTGCATATAAAAACAGTAGATTTATTGGTGAGCGATTTCGTGGTGGCGCTCACCAATAAATCTACTGTTTTTATATGCAGCCGTTGAGTAGTTCTTTGGATGTGTTTGTGGCAAATATTTTTGGAAATCGTGTCCAGAGACTACGTACTACTGACCATTACCTAGTTTGTGTTTGGATACTAGTAAAGCACTTACAGACAAATGACAATACATTACTTGCTTGAAGGGATGCAGGTCTGTTTCCTGTATCTAGGCAGATGTAACTATTTTAGTGAAAAATAAACCTTGTCTAAGATATCGATGAGAAGGTTAAGAACAAAGAGAAGTAAGGATGAGTCTAATAGTGTAGGATGAAAGTAGAGGTCAATTTAAAGTGAGATGGATTAAAATTATATCAGATAGAGAAAATAAAGATTTACAGAAAAGGTAGTGAAGATATGCATGAAAAATCTATATGGCTGGAGGGATGGTAGTCAGCCAGGTTTTAGACAGTAGCAGAGCCAAGAAGTATGTGAGATTTAAGGAGTGTTTTGAAGTGTAGGAGATTGGGATTGGTTAAAATATGCTGATGGTTGAGTTCCAAGTTCTGGAGATGTGACTGGAGTAGAGAGAATCTCCATAAAAGTTGTTAGCTTTTGTGATTTGTAATAGGAATTTGTTTGAAGATCTCATGGGTCTTTTGTTATATTGAGGTTGAAGTAGATTGCAGCATGCAGGACACCTGTCTGGGAGGTATACTATGCCATGGGCCATTATAAGTTGGGTGAGTGTTAGGTAACTGGGCAACTCAAGCCAGTTTAGTTGGCATAAGGCAGGGCAATAATGGTCTCTATATGGAGAGTTGGTAGCGAATCTGGCAACCTTGTTGGAGCAGGTATCTAGTTTTGCCAGGTCTGTTTTCTACAGGTTGGTGAAAATGGAGGAGGCACAAAGAAGAGTAGAGATTAGGTGAGTCTGACAATAGATTGTCCTGTGGAATCAGTGAGGTAAGGTTTGATTTTATAAAAATAACCTAATTTTATATGCACTTGTTTATGGTTAGGGTAATATGTTTATCAAACCTCATCTTGTTATCAACTGCAACACCAGGTACCATAGTGTGTGATACAGGTTCTGTATTGGTATTATTAGATGAATGTGTCAGGAAGTGGGACAAGAGGTCTGATGATTTGTTATTTGGGAAAACCATGACTTTAGTTTTATTGAGATTGAGCATTAACTGAGAGTCAGAGAGCCACAGTTCTACTGCTGTAAAGGATAGCTGGGTTATTTCTTGGAGTTTAGAGGAGCTGTGCATATGAGTTTGGAGGCATCAGCTTATTGTATGATTGTGGCTAGCTGGATGGCAATGTGGAGCTTATTGGTGAAGATGCTACATAGGAGTGAAACTAGGACAGAGCCTTGGGGGATGCCTAATGGGACAGGTAGCAGAGAGGAGAAATCATATTGCCATTTTACAGCTTGCTGTCAGTCAGACAAGTAATTGTGGAACAATATAAGGGCAGAATGGCTTAATTTATGAGATGAGAGTTCATTGAGGAGTTTCTGATGGGAGACAGTATCAAATGCTCTGGACATGTCTAGGAATATGGAGGAAACTAGATGACCATTATTTCTGAATTGGTTGATAGTCTTTGTGAAGCTTAAGAGAGCTGTAGTGGTACTATGGTTGGGTCTGAAGCCATGTTGGGAATTAGAAGGTTATTGGATAGTAAATAATTCATTCTGATGTGATATGGGATATTTTCCAAATTTTGGGAACATACTGTTCTATTATGGATCGACTGACCAAAATAGAAACTGGTTAAGAGATAGAATCAGCAGCTAACTTCAGATATTCAGAAAGTAGATTATCAGCAGAAAGAGAAGTAGGTTTAAGTAGGTTTTACTGTCTCCCATCAGAAACTCCTCAATGAACTCTCATCTCATAAATTAAGCCATTCTGCCCTTATATTGTTCCACAATTACTTGTCTGACTGACAGCAAGCTGTAAAATGGCAACATGATTTCTCCTCTCTGCTACCTGTCCCATTAGGCATCCCCCAAGGCTCTGTCCTAGTTTCACTCCTATGTAGCATCTTCACCAATAAGCTCCACACATAACATTCTTTATCAACCAACAAAAACACCAGCTCTCAGTAACCTCCTTACTCCCTACAAAAACTTGAAACAGTTGCGATCTGCCGAAAAGATACAAGTCACCACAACTAGAATTACAAATTCAGCAGGTAACTGTCTATTTTCAAACTCCATAGGGAAAATATGGAATAACCTCCCCCCACACATTACCTCACTAGACTCCTTTCAACTTTTCAAAAAACAACTTCTATTACATCTTAACAACTTCTGGCTCTGCTCCTGTACCAATCCAGACTAAATGACTTCTTCGCTCTTCAGCCATACCTCCCTACGTAAAAATCACTATCTTTCCCTGCTATTTCAAATGACTAAATTACTGTACTGTTCTAAAAAAAAAAAAAAAAAAATATGAATATATAGCTTAGGCTATTTGTTTTTTACCTGATTTTTTTTCGCTGTATTTTCTACTACACTAAAATGTATGCATTGTTGCTTAAATGTTTAACCTTGTTTTAATTGTGGAGCTTTTCTCCCCGGGCCTCCACTGAAAATGGAAATTATCCAGCTGGACTAGCCCGGTCAACAAATGTAAAATAAAAATAAATAAATAAAATAAAGTTTATTGAGTAACTTTTTATGGTGCTGGATTGTACAGGTTTGAGGAATAAGGCACTGGATGTTTCATTTGAACCTATGGGAATGATTAGAGGTGCATTGTTGTTAGTTTTGGTTAGAGTTAATATGGAGTTTGTAAAGTAAGTGTTGAATTGTGAGGCTATACTATGATGGGGTGATTTATAGAAGCCCAGAATTTTTTGAGATTATTTTGATATTTTTGTTGGGTTGTAATGTAATAGAATTTTTTGTAATTTTTGATCTGTTTCTTGGTTTGGTTTCTTAGTTGCCAATAAAAGTTTGGGGTGGTTTGTTTTTTGTTGGACTGGTATTTGTGCCCAGGCTTTGTCTCTGGTTTTAAGTAACAGTTTTGTTTCTTTTGTCAGCCAGGGAGCATAGTCTGTCTTTATTCTAATACTCTGGGAGGTGCCTGGCTGTTCAAAATGTCTAGAAATGTATTATTGAAGCATGATATGGCAGCATCCAGATGGAGTGATGTTAGCATGTCCAGTCACATTGTTGCAGGGTTGATAAGAATGTTTGAGATGAGTAGTTTCTTTTTTTGTTTCTGTCTTTGTCTATATGTAGTATTTTTAGTGATGTGTTGAGTTTGTCTGACCAGGTAGGTGGGTAGATGGTCGGTAATTTTGTCAACTCTAGTTGGGGATTATGTTAACTGGCAGAATCTATATAAGTGAATGAAACTTGTGGGATTGTTTGAGGTACAGGTTAACCAGTCTGTTTTAAAGTCACCCATTATTATGGTTTCCTGAGGGAATGCTAAGGATGTCCAGTGGAGGAAGTCCTCAATTATGGCAGGGTTGTTTCTAGGAGGGATGGAGATTGCTATAATAGTTATAGATTTATTGGGATTTATCGCACGTTTGGTAAGTAGAAATTTAGCACTATTGAATTTTGGAGAGTTTGGTTCAAGGTATTGAAGTTTGAGTGTATTTTTGTAAATAATAGCTATACCTCCACCCTGTTTTTTTAATCTATCCACTCTATGTATATTTAGCCTTGGGTTAGTATTTGACTGTAGGTTATGTCAGGCTTTAGACAAGTTTCTGTCAGAACTGCTATGTCAGGACAGTAGAGTGAGACAGTTGCATGAAATTCATGTATTTTATTCAATAAGCTCCTGAGATTCGTGTGTGGAAGTAAGAGGTTTGATTTTTGAAGGTAGGGGTACTGGTAATGTCAGTATTTGATTGGGGTGGTATGTTTAGTTCTTGTGGATTAATTTTGGGGCCCAGGTTTGGGTGAATATCACCACTGAGTTTGAGGTTAGCTTTTAAATGTATTAATGGGTTTGGGTGCTTGAGTGAAAATTTAATACATTTATGAAGTAGTTGAAATGTTGCATATTGATGTACATATGCATATGTGAATAACACTAGTTTGCTGGTGTTAAAGAGGCTTGATGCTATATCATACTGTATGAGTTTAGTGTGGAGTGGTAACGGGATTGAGATTATAGGGGAAGGGTAGACTGTAAGTAAATGATGTTAGTAGGAAGTTAAAACAGTGGTCTGGAAATGAAGAATTAGGAGAGAAGTGTGGTAGAGCAACATTATGAAGAGTGGGAAGATTACACTTATTAGGTGTTAGTGAGGATTAGGATAGGTGGTGAAATGAAGTCTTGGTTGATTAAAGTGGCATGTCAGGTAGAGAAATTATTCTGATAGATGTATTGGGTGCTTAGGTATTTGCAGATAGGCTGGTATGAGTTAGTGGGAGGAATAGTCAAAAAATAAATAATGGGGGGGGTAGTAAGTAGTGACTGGATGATGTATTTACTAGGTAGGGTGTGGTTTGTAATTTGTACAGGGTGGTAATTGAAGGAAAGTCAGACGTAGGTGTGGTTAGATTGAAATAAATGTATGATTAGTGGGAGTGAGTGGGAAATGGGAGTAGGGTAGGGGAGCTGAGAGAACCCAAGCAGAGCAAGGTTGAATGGAGTGGGGCCAGACCCTGGTCACTGTAGGTCAGTGAAAAAAATTATCTCTAAGCACTTGAAAGTTTTCTTTTGGGGAATAAATCTATGGGAGAGGGTTTGTAGAAGACTGTAATTAATTAGGAGTAATTGTAAAGTGTATGGGTTCTATTGTCTAGTTAGTACTGAATAAAATGCTAGACAGTCATAAAATAGAAATATCAAATGATAGAGGGGCTCAGAGAAGTAGAGGTAGTGCAAGCTAGCTACAACAAAGTGACAGACAGCTGCACTGAGAAGAATGGCTTAACAGAAATTTAGTCTGGAGTATGGACCGTACAACTATAGGGAAGATGGAGAAGTCACTGTAAGTCCCAGTGGTGCGCAACAGTTAAGTATGGGTCACAAAACAATGTTGTTCCCATGTCAAATGTTAAAAACATACATAATTACTTTTGCAGATGCTGAGCCCTGATGTGTCCATTTAAGGCAAGCTGTTATAGTTGGTTTTGTTTGAGTTTCTTGGTGTGGGGAGGATGTGTTTGTAAAGAGAGACATTGGGCTTAAAATATAACTTCTTCTGCAAATGCTGAGCCCTGATTTATCCTTTTAAGGCAAGCTGTTATAGTTGGTTTTGTTTGAGTTTTTTCATGTGTGGAGGATGTGTTTGTGAAGGGAGATGTTAGGCTTAAAATATAATTTCTTCTGCAGATGCCGAGTCCCAATGTGTCCATTTCAGACAAGCTGTTATAGTTGGCTTTGTTTGAGTTTCTTGGTGTGTGGACTATATGTTTGTGAAGGGAGCTGTCAGGCATAAAATATGATTTCTTCTGCAGACTCTGAGCCCCAATTTGTCCATTTAAGGCAGGCTGTTATAGTTGGTTTTGTCTGAGTTTCTTGGTGTGGGGAGGATGCATTTGTGAAGGGAGATATTGGGCTTAAAATAAAATTCTTCTGCAGATGCTGAGCCCCAATGTGTCTGTTTAAGGAAAGCTGTTATAATTGGTTTTGTTTGAGTTTCTTGGTATGGGGAGGATGCGTTTATGAAAGGAGATGTTGGGCTTACAATCTATTTTTTCCAAATATTTTTATTAAATTTAAACACATGAAAATATAACAAACATTCCAGTGTAAGTTTTAAACAGATAACTATATACAATATTTACATTTGACCGAATATGAGAAATGTTTACAAAAAAGAAATAATAGAACTATTTATTTACCAATACACATTCTGAATATTTAAATAACTTTCAGTCACAATTATAAAGAATGAGTTGTTTTAAGAGTTTATATTAAACCAAGAACTTTGATCCAAGGATTATCAGTCCATTTCCTGGGGCAAATTCTTGTTTCCTTGTGGCTTTTATTTCTGTGAGAGCAGATTCTTCCAATAATAATAAAAACTCTTTAAAAGTGGGTGATACAGATGATTTCCATTTTCTAGTTAAACATTTTCTTGCCACTGCTGAAATAGTCGAGGAGATACAAATTGTTTCTCATCATAGTATTCATGGCATTTACATACAATAGAATTAGGGGCTTGGATAAAATAAATGTATCTGAGAATAAAGCTTGACAAAATTTACCAATGTCAACCCAATATTTATTAATTTTATTACAGCCATAAATAATGTGTTCCCAATCAGCTAAACATTCCATAGAACATCTCCAACAAACAACAGTAGCAGATGATTGTATTTTAGCTACTTTGTTGAGAGTATAAAATGCTCTGTGTAAGAATTTCCATGTAAAGATTTTCCACATTTGTAGATTGGAAGTTAATTTCACAAAGTATAGTAGGTTGGATTTGACTTATGGAGATAAATTTAAAATTTGGCCTTTGTCAATAAATTTCCATAATTTTTGTTTCGGTATAGTTTTATAGTTTATTAGGATTTTGTAAAGATTAGAGATTAAGTTAGGCCAATTCAGATTGTTGTATATCAGGTTATGATTATGAAAAAATCATCTTAGGTTTAGTTTTAAATGAAGAGTTATTTATTATTTTACAAAGGTCTTGAGCATGAGAAAGAATACCATTCAAGATAATCCAATCAGAGTCTGAGATATTATAAATATTTTTATTTCATGAGTCTGTAATACTAAGTCTTTTATGCAGTGTTGCCAACAAAATAATTGTTTTGAGTCCCAGTCTTTGAAGATATTTTTGTGAATTCTATTGGTATAATTTTTAGTAATCCTGAATGGGATTAATAGATCCCACCAGAGTTTTACATCTTAGTTTGAGTTTATAAATGTTCTGATATTACTATAAATATTGTTTATTATGTTTACTTTGGTAGGTTTTGCAATATTATATTGTAAATTAATGCCAAGTTTATACCATAGATTGACATTTTGGTTATCTATTAAGAGATTACCAGCTAATTTGTTTTCATTTAAGAAAATGATTGTATGAAGGGATTTCCATGCAGATGAGAAATTAGGATCCAACCATTTAATGGTTAATTTGAGAATAGAAGCTTTAATATAGGAATCAAGATCTGTAAAGTTTATTCCCCCTGTTTCCATGATCTAATGTGATGAAAAACTGCAATTGTATTTCTTTTTGGAAACCATAAAAAATTTAGTAAGATTTTGTTAAAGTCATTTAATATAATTTTATTTGTAGATATAGGAATGGCTTGGACAATATAATTTATCTTTGGGAGTAAGGTCGTCTTTATTAATTGTAGTCTTCTTCAAAATTTTAAAATAATTTGTTCTATTTTTCTATTAGTGATTTTATAGTAGATAAAGTGTTTGAATAATTTGTAGTTATGGTTGTATTTATATTATCACATAAGGTTATTCCTAAGAAATTTATTGATGATTCTAATGTGCCAGTCTTATGATTTGAGTTAAAATGTGTGTTATGTTATGAAATATTAACACATGACATATTTAGCTTTAGAAAAACTGAAAATTAACTCATATTCAATGTCTCCTAAACATTTAAATAATTTATCAATGAGAATAAAAAAAATCCACTGAAAATAGTATCACAAAAATTATACGAGAGTAAAAGTAACACAGTAGTTTCGGATATCAGTGATATTCTTGATGATTTTAAACATCATTATTCTGATCTTCAAACCAATATTCCTCTAAACTCAAATTCTTTAGATATAGATATAAACTTATCTAATATAAATAAATTACCAGAGAAAATAAAATTAGACTTACAGCAACAAATTTCATTAAAAGAGATAGTTGATAAAATTAAGCAAAGCAAAAATAATAAAGCTCCTGGAATAGATGGAATCATAAATGAAATATATAAATTATTACCAACTCAGGCTTACAATTCTGATGCAAAAAAAAAAAAAAAAAAAAAAACATAAAATTAGGTAATTCTGATTCTTGTAGTTAACATGTGCACATCACCACAATCCCGCAGGACCCTAGTCAAATTAAAGGGAGAGAAAAGAGCAGGTAGATCAACATGTGAGGGGTGGACAATGGGGCCTTACTGGAATACCGTGAGCTGCTATAGCAGTTGGGATTGACTACAAATGTCCACCCTGGTTTAAATGACTGTCCCCCAGATTTACTAATCTGCCGTGCAGGACTAAACTAGTCCTGCATGTAAGCGACAATTTAAGAGGCGAATTGCAGCCCGCCATGCATATTAATGAAGGCGTGCTGCCCGAGCTCCAAATCCTACACTGAGCGTGAACGAGTGCAGGGGGCATGTCTGAAAGCAGAGCTCTCAGAATAAACACACCCCTGCAAAGTAGAACAGAAGAAAGTGTAAATAAATGGGCAAGACCGCTGATAGGTGTACGCATAACCCCACCAACAGTCCCCATGTGTTCAACAGCAACAGTACACCGAAATAAAATGAAGAAACCCTTGTATGTTCTCTTTTTTAAAACCCCAAGTACAGCTAACCATAGGTGCGTGGGTTTGCCCATCGCTTAACTATGGTTAAAGCTGCAGAAATGGCTGAAGAGGATAACAAGGAATCTATATGCAAATGAAGCAACACAGCAATAGTGTAGTGGTTAGAGCATCTCCCTAACAAACAGGTATTCCAGGTTCATGTCCCACTGCAGCACATATCATTTTCCATGTGGAATGTGTGAATGAACATATTGTCACATCCTTATGCTGTATAACCTACATAATAACATGTAAATGTGAAATGGAGTACTGCATTAAATGTTTAATTAATTCAATTTAAAGTGTTAGTGTCATAATGAATAAGGCACTAGTAAGCAGGTTTAAGCACAAATAAGCAGTAGTAAACATATATAAGTACTATTAAGCATGTTTAAGTGCATTTGCGTGGGTGTAAACAGTGCCAACACACATTAAGCATAGTAGAAGCTAACTGAATTTAAGAAACTGTAATCAGAAGTTAGCACTACTTACCATCGCGCAAACCCACACACACACGCTCCCAACTGCTTAAAAGTGCTTTAATCACTCTGTATCCAATGGCCCATGTTCTGGCCAGCAACAATATAAATGGCCTCTGCAATGCTCAAACCCAGGACCTTGCACACAACAGCCATTGAGATTTATCACTAAGCCATGACAGATATACATAAATCTGATGTTATCACAAACATATCATCCAGCACAGTCATGCAACAGCATAGGAAATGTATATAATTATGTAGATGTGTATGTGTGTGTGTATGTACAGATATAATATATATATATATATATATATATATATATATATGTGTGTGTGTGTATATGTGTGTGTGTGTGTGTGTGTGTGTGTGTGTGTGTGTGTGTGTGTGTGTGTGTGTGTGTGTGTGTGTATCTATCTATGAAGAATGAATGTCATGACAATAAAGCAAACAAAAAGAATGAGAAGGAAAACAACAGCAACACCTGTATTACCTTGTGATGTCATCTTATGTCATATCAAGCTGGGCAGGGGTGAGCAAATCACTGCTTCACAAACCACAGGCAGGATACTACCAGTGGGAGTAACACTGTCGACCTGCTAAGTCTACCTTACAAACAATTGCAGGGATTACCCAAAACTTGCGGGTTGTTTGGACTTCCAACCATTACACAAGCCAGGGCAGGTATGTTCAAGGACTAAAAGGTTGGGAGAGCCTGATGATACATGGGTTGAGACAACATACGTGTAGGGTCTCTAACGCTGGGGAGAGGGCAATGTGTGGAGGTGTGTTATGGCTGGGATAGCAACTGGAGAATGGATGGCTTGTGTTTATGTGGAATTCGGGTGGGGTGGAGGAACCATGGATATGAAATATGGATCCAGGCATGTCAAGGTTGGATGGCCCAGTTCTAATTGGACTGCCTTGTGGAGGTCAGCGAGTTCATTATAAATATATATGCATACACACATACATACATCTATATGTAGAAGTACATTTGCTGTACCACAATCATTGCTTTTGCAGACATAAATAACATGAAAGTGCCCCTACAAACTTCGACAGTAGATAGAATAATAGGTTGTGCATAACCATAAATGTAATAGATTCATAGGTAGGTACTAGGCTATCTGCCAAAGGGCATTTATAAGCCTAGCCAAGGTGTGTTGGCTTACGCCACCCCATTGATCAATTTACTGAGCCTCTGTCAAGCAGAGCTATTGAATTGATCCCAGTATGTCCCAATCTTTGCCCCCCCAATTATATTTCACTTTGGTTAGACTTCTTACATTAAGAGGTTGCGAGGTATGATTCTTGTGTATGTTTAGTTGTGTTGTTTGGACTCTAAGACTCAAGTCATGACTGAATGGAGTCTTGACTCGTTGGAACAGTCTGCATCCTCGGTTAACAGATGTTGAATAAACATTTATTTATAGTCCATTACAGAAAAGATGGTGATACCCTTCTCTGCACTGTGGCTTATATATCCTGACTCAATTTCATGCAAAATGCATGGCCTTTGTAGCAGTGCAGGCCTTACCTAGACTGTCATGAAATGTTTGTCATCCATAAATATATTTATTTCTTTGTGACATTTGCATGATTTTGCTGGGATATAAAATTCCAAGGCAAAACAAGTTGTTGTTCTGTTTCCGTTGTATATTGCAGTACTATAGTATTAGAGTTATGAGAAGATAGAGGAAAGGGACGAATCTGCAATAGTCAGAGTTGTGTATTATGTTTCAAAGTTAGTGCTGTTCTCAAAAAAATAAAATGTGAGGACTTTCGCATTATGAAATATTTGAATCAGTCCTGTGATTTGCAGGCTACGTCAGTGCCAATCACTAAACCGGTCTTATTTATAATATAATGTTGCCGAACCCATACATCATTGGTTTACATGTGTAACGTATGTGTTATCATATAGTCTTAGTTATTAATTTATTTTAGTGTCTTGTTAACTGGAGTAACAAAGTAATGAAGTATAGAGTCTAATCTTGGAATAAAGACATGTGTCCAGGTGGGACAACCCAAAAACTGGTAATAGTGTCCTATTTGTCACTGCTTTCACCAATGTTTGTGGGCTAAAAGGTTGGGATGTCTGAGGATACTTGGACTGAGTCAACCCATGGGATGGGTCCAGAGGAGTAGGGAGTGGCCAATGTGTAGTGGTGTGGATACACCGTGTTTCCAACTGGAGAATGGATGACTGATGTGTCAGTGAAGTGTTGGAGTGGGTGTTTGGGGAACTAGGATCCATGGGTATAGGGGTATATATGCAAATGAAGCAGCATAGCAATAGTGTAGTGGTTAGTGCACCCGCCTAATGAACAGGTATTCCCGGTTCGAGTTCCATTGCAGCACATATCATTTTCCATGTGAAATCTGGATATGAATATATTTGTACATCTTTTTGCCATAAAACCTACATAATAACATTTAAATGTGAACTGGAGTACTGCATGAAATGCACATGTGAAGTGTCAGTGTCAGAATGAATTTAGGCAGTAGTAAGCAGGTTTAAGCACAAATAAGCAGTAGTAAGCGTGTTTAAGTCTGTTTGCGCGGGGGTAAGCATTGCCTACACAGATGAAGCAAAGTAGAAGCTGAGTGTAACCAGAGGTCAGTAGTGCTTACCGTCACACAATCCCACACAAACCCACTTACAACTGCTTAAAAGTACCTTAATTACTCTGTAGCCAACTTCCCTTGTTCTGCTCAGCAACAAAATAAACTGCCTCTCCAAAGTTCGAAGACAGGACCCTGCACTCAATATACAAAGTGATTTACCACTAAACCATGGCAGATATACATAACCTGAAGTTTTCACAAACATATCTTGCAGCACAATCAGTCAACAGTACAGGAAATGTATTATTATCACACCACATAACCTGTTAATGCAGGAAGTCTGGACAAAGGATGCCACACTGTGGGTATAAATAGGGATATATGTCAACTAATGATCTGTTACACTTAAAATGTTGCTAGTTACACAGTTATATGTATTAGAACGCATATGTAGAAGGAGATGAAGTCTGAAACACAAACGTGTTGCCCCTAGTTACTGACTTCAGTGCTGCGATCATCCATGACAATTGCCAAGTGAAGGAGGAACAGGCCAAAATATGTATGGACGTATGGACATATATATCTGTAAATTTAGACAGATAGACAGCTATATGTATATATATATACATATATATATATATATATATATAGATAGATAGATATAGATATAGATATAGCCATATGATATATATATATATATATATATATATATATATATATATATATATATATATATATATATATAGGTGCAAACACATATACACACACAAAAGGTATCAGTAGCCATACATATGTGGAAGTAATGTGGAAGTACTGGGTGTAAAGTACAACCCTCAGCCACAAGCCCTTCAACTGGCACCTGTGAAATGTGTAGTGTGGCAACCATTCCCACAAATGAGACTACTGACATTAAACATATACCCACATACAATTGAAAGGACATGACAGGACACACAGGTGTGCATACATACATAAGCTTTATTCCTGTACTATAAAATAATGTATGCCAGTACTGACACCACATAAGGTTTGAAATATGTAATTAGTCATGAATGCAAGGCCCACACAAAACCGTAGAAGCAAGCAATGTGTATATATACCATACTATGCTGTCTAGGCCAAGGCCTTCAATTAGTACAACAGTAGGAACAGGATTCGCCTTCAGGATACATAACAATCAACAATTGCAGATGTAGTTCAGCAGCTTCCAGTTACACCCTGTAGTCAAACCCCAGGGGGAAAAGTAGCACTTGTGTTAATGCCACAGTATCTTGTACATATCATTGCTTAACCTAACACCCTACTGTCACACTGAATGACCCTCTTCTTAACAGTTATATCACTGGAAAGGTGCCATAGCCTAGGTTAATGGCATAGAACCCCCCCCCCCCAAAAAAAAAGGCTGTACAAGGGCAAGGAACACTGTATGCCACACACTTACCTCAGGAATGTACAAGGGCACAAATGTGCTCTCCAGCTGTTGCCCCCATATATATGGACATGGCCCAAAAGTTGGTGTGGGAGTCCATGACATGACTGGGATGACAGAAGTAATGCTAGTGGTAAATAATGATAGGCCATTACCTAACAACCCCTTACTGTATCACAGCAGGACAAAGACTGGAATATATGTGGAGGACTGAGGCAGGAACACAGGGCCATATTTGCATTATTGCTGTTACACACCCTGGAAATTGCTGGTGTTGCAGGATTTCTTGCAGCGTACCCTTATGTAGGAATACGACATTTAAATACAAATGGATGTAGCCATGTACTGATAGCACTCAACAGGCAGAATGCCGCAGATATATTTGGGACAATACCTGTGTGGTGCACAGACAAAACCTAACAGCCAATCTCCCTGGTATCATATGGATAGGCCCACAGTTGAGAGCTATGCAGACAGACAACATTCCATGAAAAAGCACCATGTACACAGAAAACCTGTAAGAATAGCAAGATACAATGCACACAACACTACTCATGCTGTCTGTAGGTCTAGAACCTTACCTAAATGAGGATTTGGCCTGTGTCTGCAGGTTCTGCTGTAAGAGGTATTGCTACCTGCTGTCTGTAACACTGATGTCCACACACAGGAAGGATGTCCTCCATACTGGAAAGGTGAAGGGACAACGCCCACAGAAGGCAGAAATTTATAGCACAGGGTTGCCATGACAGTGGTTATCTGAAGTACTACACAGCAGGCTGCATGCAGTTAGCAACTGGTGGACACTGACTGGTGCAGATGCCACCACCTGATCATGTGCAATACCAACAAAAGCATGCTGCAATCTATTCAAACCAGCTCAATCACTCTACTGGAGAGACTGAGAGAGAGAGAGAGAGAGAGAGAGAGAGAGAGAAAAACCTCAAGAAGGTTCACAAAGCTCAGGGTTGTGCTACAGTGGAAACAACATAACAGGTATGTGAAACAGATCAGATATGCATTTACTGGCATGTAGTATATGACACCGAATAAAAGCATGTATACTGTGAAAGGATGTATATGTGCCATCAGTACATGTTCCTGTAATGATGTTGTGCTCAACAACTGCACTGGACAGTAGTATTAGTTCCTGTGGGCAGTGGGACATTCCTGTCAAATGTGCAGACCAGCAGTGAATGGCAAGAATGTGACCCATGATATCTGTGTTCTGTAAATTATTGTGACCAACGGCTGGCGGAGGTATTAATACCGCCATGATATACACATGGATGAGAGACCACACCAACTGCAGGACAGTCATGTTAAAGTGTAGCATAGCATGCCCACACTGCCATAGCAGTATAATATGGTATCCTTCAAGGCCCCTGGGCCAGTGGAAACCACAACCCACACTGCTGAATCCTTTACAAATGCCTTTTACGGGCACCTTCAAGAATGCATGGATCATGCAATCCCAAATAAAACCAAGACCCATTCCCCCAAAGGCAGGCGCCCAGTCTGGTGGACCCCAGCCATAAACAAACTTTACAACAGGAGGAGGAAGCTACTACATGACAGAGCAAAATCCCTAAAAGGGAAGGCATCTCTGATCAGTACTAGCAAAAAACTACGATCACTCATAAAATCATCCAAGGCCAACTTTGAGAGAAAAATCACAAAAGATACAAAAGACAATCACAAGGCCTTCTTTAGCTATGTTAGAAACCTGGGTGGAAACTCCCAGATATGCTCAGAGTTAGTCCAAAATGACACAAAATACACTGAACCCACTGACATTGCCAACATTCTGGCAGACAGGTTCAGTGCAAATTTCTCCCCACTCCCCCAAAAGGAGAAATAACTATCCCAGCAGAGTGTAGCCTCCCTAACATCTCAGATGCCCAGGTGAGAGCTGCCCTCTCTAAAGCTAAAAACACAGCATCAATGGGACTGGACGGTGTCCTGGCTGTGTGTTACATGAACTCCAAGAGGAACTAAACCCACACATAAGGCTGCTGTTTAATCTTAGCCTTACTACAGGATACGTACCCAAAGAGTGGCGTACAGCAACAGTGGTCCCACTTCACAAAGGCGGTGCTTCTATGGACCCTGGAAATTACCGCCTCATAAGCTTGATGAGCCTGGTCTGCAAAGCTATGGAGAGGATCATTATGGAACTCATAAACAAAGACATTGGGGACCTACAGACATTGGATCCTACCCAATTTGGCTTTGTCAAGGGCAGATCCTGTCTTTTGAACTTGGTCTACTTTTTTGAAACAGTCACTAAGGCCATTGATGAGGGTAAGGCAGTTCACACCGCCTACCTTGACCTTGCAAAAGCCTTTGACACAATACCCCACTCGGGCATCATAGACAAACTCACCAGCTTAAATGTAAACCCATATGTCACAAGATGGGTCGCAAACTGGCTCAAGGACAGAACCCACAGGGTCAGAGTTGCTGGAGCTATGTCAGACCCTAAGCCGGTCACAAGTGGTGTCCCACGGGGCTCAGTAATGGGACCCCTCTTGTTCGGCATTTATTTTTCCTAGGTACAGGCAAACATAGGAGGATTGTGGTTGACAAAGTTCACAGATGACTGCAAACTGGGCGCCATAATTGATACTCCAGTGGACACAAACATCCTTCAGAGAGGCCTCATAGAAATGGATAATTGGTTCCAGAGTCATGGCCTTAAGCTGAACGCCAAAAAATGTATAGTCATACCCTTTGGGAAAAACAAGGTACCCACAAATTACCACATAGGTGGTAATCCATTAAGTACGGAAGAGGTAATCAGGGACCTAGGGACCCAGGTTGACAGTAACCTCTCTTTTGACACTCACATTGCCAAAGTGGTTAGGAAGACCTTCTATATTGCACACCTTATCATGAAGGGTTTCACATCTAGATCAAGAGAGGTCATTGTGCCCCTGTACTCTTCTCTTATCAGGCCAATGATTGAGTACAATGCCCCATTTGGGATGTATCTTACCCGACACCTGCAGCAGTTGGAAAGACCCCAAAAGTTCCTCACCAAGAGGATAAAGGGTCTTAAACATATGTCGTATGCTGCCTGACTGAAAAAACTCCAGCTCTATTCAGTCGCATACCGCCTACTCAGAGGTGATCTGTGCCTAACGTACAAGGCCATGTCCAATCCGGAATTAATGGACATGCTCCACCTCAGAAAATCCAAATCCATCAGAGCCACGAGAGCAAGAGACTTAAACCTCAACACAGAAATAAATAGGACGTGCTGGAGGGACAGATTCATAACCCAGAGGCTCCCTACACTCTGGAACAGAATCCCAATCCATGTTAGGCAGAGCCCCTCACTAACTCTATTCAAGAGAAATCTTGACGAGTGGATGGGAGATCGTAGGTTTACCCCGGGGGTCATCTCTGTGTCACTACTAGACAGAGGCACAGTAAACTAATCCCTAAATGGGCATAGTATTCTCATCCTAAGGGGTGGTGAAAGCCACACACACTCTGGATAGGCTTATAAATGCCCTAGGGCAGATAGCCTAGTACGAACCTATGAACCTATGAACCTAATATGCTTTTCTAAAGTTTGTCACCATATATATCCCCATAATGTTAATCTGTGTTCACATGTGACACCTGTCTGTGTTGCAGCAAGGCAGAACACTTCAGCTGTGAAGTAAATAGGGTACATGGATGTGGACTAGATGTTCGTACACACCCCGCATACAGATACATATATGTGTGATACATATTCACAACTGTGTATGTGTACAGAATCTCAGACAGGTATACATTCATATAGGTATATAAACAACACAAAATGATATCTACACATATATGCACATATGTATATATACATATATATATATATATATATATAGATATATAGATGTATATATATATATATATATATATATATATATATATATATATCTATATATATATATATATATCTATATATATATATATATATATATATATATATATATATATATATATATATGTATATATATATATAGTGACAGATATGTGTGTGTGTGTGTGTGTGTGTGTGTGTATGTCGACATATATATATATATATATATATATATATATATATATGGTTCTACCTGACTTCGTCGACAGCGCAGAAGACCGACAGCGAATTGAGCTCCAGAAGATCGAAACGAAGAAGACCGACGCGAATCGCGGGTTGCAGAACATCGACAATGCAGAAGACCGACACGACGGATGACAACACCAACGCCGAGGATGCCGACATGGGGAAAGGCTGTGTGAGTATGCGGTAGTGACGGACGCTCGCGAGGCAGGTAAGTGTGGAGATTGACGGTCTGTGGGGATAGGGGTGGGTTAAGTGAGTTAGGGTTAGGGAGCGATAGGGGTGGGTTAAGTGAGTTAGGGTTAGGGAGTTTATAGGGGTGGGTTAAGTGAGTTAGGGTTAGGGGCGATAGGGTGGGTTAAGTGAGTTAGGTTAGGGAGCGGTAGGGCGGTTAAGTGAGTTAGGGTTAGGAGCGGTAGGTAAGTGTGCGATAGTGACGGACCTTAGGGTTAGGTAAGGTTTAGTGTGGGCTTGTAAGGATTTTGGTGTGCTTGTGTTGTGTGTGTGGTTTGTGGAATGGGGATGTGTTTTGTTTTAATAATTGTTATTGTGGTGTGTGCAGTGTATGGGGTTTCGTGTTTGTGTACCGTCGGTTATTTCGTTGTCGGTTATGTGTGGTTTCGTGTTTATGGACTGTCGAATATGTGGTGTCGGTGATGTGGTTGTCGGTGTTGTGTGGTTTCGGCTATGTCAGGTAGAACCATATATATATATATGGGTCTACGACTAATGACCGAAACGACGATTCCCCGACAGGATATTCACCGACGCGAGATGACCGACAGGTAAGTTTACCGACAGGGTTATTTGCCGACAGCGAAAGACCGACAAGGAATGTGCGATCGCGACCGTAAGTGTGCGATGGTGACGGAGTTAGGAGCGGTCAGGTAAGTGCTCGAGATTGTGGGATGTCGGGTTAGGCTGTGGGAAAGGTGAGTGTGTGTTTGTGTCGGAGGTATGGTTCGGTAAGGTAAGTGTGTGTTAGTGAGGGACTGTAGTTTAGGACGGGTTAAGTGAGTTAGGTTAGGGTGCAGGTAGGCGATGTGCGTTAGTGTCGGAGCTTGGGCTAGGGTGGGTTAAGTGAGTTAGGGTTAGGGTGCAGGTAGGTGATGTGCGTTAGTGTCGGAGGTTGGGCTAGGAGTGGGTTTAGTGTGTTAGGGTTAGGGTGCAGGTAGGTGATGTGTGCTAGTGTCGGAGCTTGGGCTAGGGTGGGTTAAGTGAGTTAGGGTTAGGGTGCAGGTAGGTGAAGTTTGCGATAGTGTCGGACCTTAGGGTTAGGGTTTGGGTCAGGGCTAGTGTGTATGCTATGTAGTGTAGTGTGTTGTTTACTTTCCGTGTGTCGGTGTAATGATGTTCGGTGTTTTGCGTTGTCGGGTTTATGTGATGTCGGTTATTTGGCGTCGGTGAGTTTTGTGTCGGGGAATCGTCGTGTCGGTGTTTAGTAGTAGACCCATACATATATATATACACACACACATATATATATGGGATCCAGACACATGCTCGACTAGCATATGTCCAAATCACAAAACATCGAGCACACATACACAAAAGCGCTTAACATAGAAAAGCAGACAAGCACTTCCGTGTATGTGTGCCTATTTCATAGATAGGACTACAGTGTGGGTAAGAGAAAATTCCCCTTTCCCCACTGCAGTGCGACCTTGAAGTGAGAATAATAAAGTAGGGGGGGTGTGGGGGGTGCAGGGGGGTGAAGCCCCCCTGCAGAAACATAGATTTTTTTTTTGAACTACACATACACAGAAGCGCTTTTTGATGTTAAGCGCTTTCGTGTATGTGTGTTCGATGTTTTGTGATTCGGACATATGCTAGTTGAGCATGTGTCCTAGACCCATATATATCTATATATATATATATATATATATATATATATATATATATATATATATATATATATATATATATATGTAGATATAAATATATATATATACATGTCAATACATTTTCCCTGCCATGACATGTGTGAGAGAACATCACACATCAATACACAACATACCTACACACCAGTACATGGCTGCAAGATGGAGTGTGGAGTGAAGTGTGTAACCCATGTTGGGAACACATTGCAATTGTATGGGATGTTGGGGTATATATGCTGGTGAAGGGTATTAGGCACATATTGGTATGAAGGTCTGGTTGGGTGACAAACAAGACAGCATACAGGGCTGGTATATGACACATGTGTTGGTTAAGCACTGTGGACGGGTAGTTACATTTGGAATGTGGTGGCCATGGAGCCCCCACATGGGAACAAAGCAAACATGGTGCCCACCCATGGACAGTCATGACAGAATCTACATGGACATAAAGGTGCCTGGGCTGTGTGCTGGGCAGGAAGTACATGCATGTCAAACCTTGTGTATGTGTCCTGCATGCCTCCAAGTGATGTAGCACATACCCATGTCACTGTGGACCTCCCTATGCCCAATACCCGTGACCTACCTGGGTGACAGACACATGTCTGTGTGTTCTCCATGGGGGACACACCATCCCCTGAGGTGGTTCCACATGAAGGTAGTGATGGAACAGTAGAAAATGAGGTTCCATGGTGGGCCACAGATGTGATGTGGACTGGTAACATGTGCACATTAGGTTGGAGTGGTGTTCCTGCTGGCAAATAACCCCTACACGTACTGGTGTGTAACTGTATTGGAACATATGTGGGCTGTAATAGTCCACACAATCCCAGAACATGTCCAACAGCATGCATAGATATCTCCAATACTACAGAAGGCAGATGTGTAGCAATCACATAGCAGGCCTACCACATGCATATGTGGAAACATAGTGGAAGAGACAATGGCATGTAGGTGGAATACCCTGTAACAGCCCTGCAACTCTAGTGTCCCCACAGGGAGCATGTCTATAACCACATAACAGTAAGTATTGTACAATACAATATATGGCCCAATGGTAAACATACCACTAGCGTAGTGTGAACAGTATGTTGGAGCTGATATGGTGGCGGGAGACTGATATGTGTATTGTATTATGGTAAACCTAACAAATGAGTTGCTCAGACATATTTCCATCATTATGTCTTTCAGGGAGTATGGCACACCCGAGAAACCCCGCGTACAGTGCCGCTGAGGAGATCATCATCACCAGCATCACCCACAACTATCAGCTGCTCTTATCATGGACAAGCATGGACCAGCAGGAGAGAATAGTCATGTGGACTGATGTGGTCCGCAGGGTGAATGAGGTGGGGTTGCACAGCTGAACCTATGAGCAAGTCTGCCACCATTGTAGTGACCTGCTCTGGAAAGTATGACATTGTGCCGCTGCCAAACGGGGTGACCACCTTGCAAAATAGGGGGCCATAACATCCACCCTCCCCTCACCAGAGTGGAGGAGCTGCTCATCAGCCTGGTAGCACCTGCCTGCCCACAAGAGCTCCAGACCTATATGGTCATGAAGGTGGGTGCTACTCACACACCTCAAATTGAGCATGCAGGTAAGGGTCCAGGGCATATCAGTAGACTAACGTATTGCATGCATCTGTACAGGTAGACCATGCATGTGTGAGATGTGAGGTGTGTTGCTGTGTAGTACTGATAAGCAGTAATGCATAAACTGTAGTACTGTGGACTTCAGCTGTTGTACTATAATATTGCAGCCACCCTGTAGCAATGCCACAGCTGTGACCACTGACATCAACTCTATCCCATGTCATTGTAGGTACCTCTGGGATACCAGCAAGGCAACGGCCAGATGTCGGTGAGTATGGTTTAAGGTTATGCTTGGCAATTCACTGTGCATGTCATAGCTAAGGTGTAGACCACAGCACACACCTCACTAATGGGATTACCAGCCTCAAACACATGCAGTACACAGTCCATCTCAGACAACTGTGGCTACACTCCAGTGCACATTGCTCAGACACAGCTGACATCTGCCCAACATACACAGCTATATCATACACAAAGCAGTTGAACATGCTACATATAATGACATCCCACTCCCTCTGCTAACACATGCTCCAGGGTCCTAAACCTAATCAACACATTACACAGAACATACTGGAGGTATAGGGCCCTGTCCTGGGAAATCACCACACTCTGGGATGGACTACCCATACATGTCAGGCAATGCTACTCATTGGCCCTCTTGACAGAAACACTTGGCAATTGGATGGGGAATGGGGAATACACCCTGGGTGGCATGTGTGTGTGTCACAGCCTGACAGGGGCACAGGGGAATAACATTAGTGGGTGGTGCATGGCAGTGAACCCCCGTGGCTAGGCTTATGTAGGCCCCAGGACCAATAGAACAGTACTCACCTATGAACCTGTGTACCACAGGCAACATCAGCCAGGGCCCAATCATGGTCAATAATGGTCTCTACACTCACCATAGGTACAGTACAATGTCTCTGTGGTTGGTCTAATGATAATCTACCACTCATACATGCACCACTGATGATGACTTATGTGAATACACATCAAGCAGTCACTAAACACGTGTCCACACATGATCCAGGAACACACAGGGGCTGTGAGCAGCAGCGGAAACACACCTGACACACAGAGACACATCCTGCAATGGTGTGCACACCCGTGAGGTATGGTGCACAGTACATGCCAAGATGCTGAACGGATGTACAGCAATGCTGTGGACATGGGTGTTGTGTGTTCCAGGGGAAGGGCCATCACCTGCAAACAGAAGCCATGCATCACAGCCATGTATAATGTTGGTAACGGGGATTGACTACAGTTGCACTGCATGCTATTCAGCCCCACATGTCCTGCATGCTGACATGTGTGTAATTATAGGTATGTGTGTGATTCTGTACTGCACCATCGCCTGTTATTGTGTGTATTATGGGGTTGCAGGAGCTGTCTGTAGGTGCTGTCAGGTGTAGTGCATGAGTTGCCATGTATGGCGACTGCATGTGTGTATGTCTGTGTGTGTGGCCATGTCTGCACACGTGTGTGTGTGTGTGTGTGTGTGTGTGTGTGTGTGTGTGTGTGTGTGTGTGTGTGTGTGTATTTACTATTTAGCAGTGTTGTACAGGTCTTACAGTCTGTTCCCTGTTTTCCCCTCACAGGTGGTGAGGTGGGGCTGGGTTCCCCCCGCAGGGAATCTGATGTCACTGATACAGACAGTGACCATGAAGATAGGTGTGTTGAGGCACAGGAAAGGTCATCAGGGGCTGCAGCTGGGCCTCTAACTGACAACCCACATGCATCCACACCATCCACACACACAGTCACACTGCCTCTACACACCTCATCACTATTGGCCCTAGCTGAGGGACAGCCTAGGGTTGGCCTGGGCCAGGACAGTGTGGTATCTATGGCACATGTGTCAGGACACAGCAGCCATAGCCAGATGTCTGGCGGGGTATCACATAGGCAGATGTGCAAGGGTGCTAGTAGGAGCACTGCTGGTCATCATGCACCTGGCAGACATGCAACCCTTATTTCGACCACACACATGTTCCGGACTATCATGGAGGCACAGGCATGTATGGAACAGTACACCAGGCAGGGTCTAATGGCACAGAGGGCTCATCACACCTCTGTAACTGACAGCATCCGTGACTTAGCAGGTGCCATCCGTAATTACACCGAGGTCATGGATAGACAGTGGGGTGAGACATTGGAACTTATCCAAAATGTCATGTCTATGCGTCAGGAAATGGTGGGATGGTTGCGACGGCAATGTGGACATATGCCAGCAACACCAGCAGCTGGAGGTTGCTGTGGACATCAGAACAGACACAGACAGCTGTTCCCATAGTGGCAGTACCAGCCCCAACACTGTGGGGGGGGTGTCCACAACCTGTCAGAGCAGACCACGTGCACGTGGCCCTGGCCAGTCCCAGGAGGGACCTGGATCCAGTGGATGTCTGTCAAACTCGAGGGACAGTACTAGGTCTGGCTCTGTACCTGATGCTGCCTGTAGCACCCCTGCCAGGCACAGTTCCCATGTCCATGGTCGGAGACGGTGAACTGCAAACCCTGCCAGGTAACGTCTGCAGCTGTCCCACAATTCCCTGTATAGGGCAGCGACACTGAGGAACTGTGTGCATGCAGACAGACACACACACACATAAACAACGAACCTAGGGCAACCACATACCTGCACACACAACATCGCCAGTGGCCCATAACAATACTCAGCCCCCTGACACACACACACACACAGATGTTATCAATTGTATGGCTCAGCCTAGGCCTCTGGCAAACCAACAACACACCCTGTGCATATGATGATACATGTGCCACTGCCTGACATCCGTAACATTGATGCAGGGACAGGCTAACATGGTTCTGATGCACAGGATGACTGTACAACAGTGTAGCAATGGAACGGTGTGTAGCATGTTGTCAGCAATAAAGTGAAATGCTAATATATTGGAAGGTGTAGCTGTGCAACCATGATGCATCTTAGCTTTAATTAACAATTTGTATTGTTGTCACCAGTATCTGTTCAGATTGTGTTGTGTTTGTCCACGTGCCACAAGGCTGATGGGTGTAGTAGTGTCAGCAGGCCTTCTACAGTGGACACCAATAAGTGTAGTGGGTGGTACACATGCCATGGCTGGGTACAACACACAGTGCCTTTGGTTAGGATGCAGTACAGATACAGGACTGTACACATGGAGGTATGTCCTTGTTCAGGTAACACATCTGTTGCACATGTAATCCCAGCAAGATGGGATAGGCACAACCACACAGTGCTATATATGCAGTCTGCAATTTGGATGGCATTGAACATGCTAACAGCAGGGTGCATGTCCCTCTTCCCCCTCTACTGCGATCCTCACCTAAGTGATATGTGTGTGCCAATGCCGGTGGCATAGCCCTACCCTTAGGAGGGTGTGAGGTGCTCAACTACTGTGAATGGTGTAGACAACAACTAACAACCTGATTACATACACTGTACAGTATGACAGACAGCTATGTGGGGGATAGATGCAACAGTAACTGCAATTATGGCAGTCTTGTCCACAACAGCCACACCCAGTGAGTTATAGCACCCCAGTAGTGTTGCACACCTCAGCAGTGTGGAGGAAGGCATTGACACATCTATGACCTGTGAATGATTGCATGCCCACGGGATGGCACCTGTGGTATGTTGGCATATGCCAAGCAGTCCTGGTGGAAAAATATCCTGTGAATGGAGGTAGATCCCATAACAACTACACAAATTCCTACAAGCAGGATGGTGTATAAAAGCCTGCTATGATGTACATAGGCATTGTGCACCTCCTAACCCTCATCTACGCCTGTCATGATTGGGTTGAGGAGGTATACTGCGTTCAGGTTGTATTCTCTGCCTTTGACAAGTCCAACATTGGCAGGGTCCCGTGTGTTGAGATAAGCAGTGACATTGGCCATGGGTCATTGTTGGTATGTTCCATGTCCCTGCAGACCACAGTCATCAGGCAACCGGGTGGTAGTTCCCAGCTGACATGGTGGGTTTGTGGATGTCCTTGCCAACATTGGTGAAACCATTGTCAGGTGTAGGGCTATTGGATTGTATGAGGGATCCCAGCTACTTACTGCACCTGCCCCGGGGGTTCCCCCAAGTATGACATGCCACTTGACTGTACTGCATGATATGTTAGTAATGCCAGCCTTACATTCTACAGGTGGGATGGAGTACTGTTAACATGTACTGCCCTTGTCATGTAGGATCCTGCTTATGGGATCTGCTAAGGTTGGCACTGTATTGCAGGCCAGATGTATTTGGCTGGGGAGAGGGAATACCTAACCATGCCAGATGCATGTCGTTTGGGTCTCTCAAACCCATACATGGTGCATGTGGACATATATGTTGTGGTTACATTCCCAGTTCCATCTACAGATGTATGTCCATATATGCCTATATTGATATATATGTGTTCACATTTGACAAGGGGGCAATTATTTCTTTGAATGGCTCTTTTTGCAAATGGAAAGTACTAACCCATCATTTCTTACTGTACCACAGTTGAGAGAACTGTAGTTCTACAGGCACCTTTGCTGACACTCGAACTGCAAGTTGGAAAACATATCGTAATGGCGGGGGCATGACTCCCTGCACCCCCCTCTGGGGGGGCTGGGCCCTCCACAACCCCCCTACTGTGATATACAAACTCCTAGAGTGCACTACAGTGGGGATAGGCAATTATTCCCCATCCCCACTATAGTGGCATCTGTAACCAAATTGCCTAATCTGCAATGAGCGAATGCATACTGACATTCGCACATTGCACATTCTATGCATGTATTGCAGGATTGTGCAATGTTGAGAACATACTTTAGGCATACCAGCCTCCCGACACATGGATTTCTCCCTTTGAAAGGAGAGCCATATATATGCTGACATATATGCATGCCTAGTGTTGTCTATATGTGGACATGTGGATATATACATATATATCATTGGCTGTATGCGTATCTATGTATATCCGTATGTATATCTGTATGTATTGGCTTATATATATATATATATATCTTTATAGATTTATATATATATATATATATATATATATATATATATATATATATATAGGTATGTCTATACCTATATCTACATATATTGATTCATTGATGAATATATATATATATATATATATATATATATATATATATATATATATATATATATATATATATATATATATATATATATATATATACACACACACACACAAATACATCTACATGGTGGAATACATTCCCTGTAGTGTTGTATACCTGGGCTGCATGATGTGTATGTGGAGACATCATGATTATACATATCTGCCATGGCTTAGTGGTAAATCATTATGTGTATGATGTTCAGGGACCTTGGTACAAGCCTTGCAGGAACTGTTTATTTTGTTGCTGGGCAGAACACACAAACCTGCTTACAACTGCTTTACGGTACCTTAATCACTCTCTATCCAATGGGACATGTTCTGGCCAGCAACAAATTAAACAACTCTGGCAAAGGTCAAACCAAGGACCATGCACAATCTAAACAAAACGATGTACCACTTCGCCATGACACATACACATACTAAATACTAAATGTTTCAGAAACATATCAGCCAGTCCTGTCATGCAATAGTGCAGAGAATGTTTACCAACATCTAGATGTCTGCGTGTGTAACTATAGTGCAACCTTAACAGATACAACATACCCATATATATGTATAGATACACATGTATTTTATTTATTTTATTTTACATTTGTTGACTGGGCTGGTCTAACTGCATACATGTCCATTTTCAGCAGAGGCCCGGGGAGAAAAGCTCCAAGAGAAACAGTTAAAAATAGCAAATTTACAGAGTTTACTCAGATAAAAATATACAATAGCACAATAGCACACAAAAAATTCACTCAGGGAGAAAAAAAGTACAAGAGAGTCATATATTACTGAAGTAACAAACTAATACAGAGAATATTACAGATACAACAACAGGAATTAATTACAGGGAGGGAGGTAGCATGAAGGAAGATAAGTACTACTTTGTATGTCGGGGAATGTGAACATACTAGTACCAAAGGCAGTCTGGTCAGGGTTAGTGCCGGGGCAAAGCCAGTGAGTTTTGAGGTGGGTTTTGAGACGAGATTTAAAGCTGGGAAGAGAGGATATTGAAGTGAGGTTGTCAGGAAGAGAGTTCCAAGCCTTTCCTACTGTGTTAGAGAACAAGGAGGCTCCTGCCAGGTTACTGGATTTACTTGTTGATATAAGAAGTTTGGTAGAAGAATGTAGGCTTTTGAGGTAGCAATATGGTGTAATAAGAGTATTGAGAACAGGGGCGTTGGATTTATAGAGGATTTTATGGGCTAAGGAGAGCTGATGAAATAAGATCAGATTTTGAAGTTCAAGCCATCCTAATTGTCTAAGGTTTAAGAAATGAGTTCTGAATGTGGAGTTAGAGGCAAATCTGGCAATGCTGTTGAAAGTGACTGCCAGTTTGGAGAGGTTAGTTTTGGACAGGTTAGTGTAAATAGGGGAGGCATATAGTAGGGTGGAGATCAGATGTGAATGGGCAATGCAAGTTTTAGCAAGAGGTGTAAGAAATGGTTTAATTCTATACAGGGAGCCTAGTTTTCTGTTAACTAATTTTATAGTGTTGTTAATGTGACAGTCAAAACATAGGTTGTTGTCTATCTCTATTCCGAGGAGCCTGGTGAAACAGTCAGGTGTTATGATAATACCATTGTTAGACAAGACAGAGAAGTTGAGAGGAGAGGATTTACGGGTGGGGGAGAAAAGTAACAGTTTGTTTTTTTGGGGGTTTAAGATTAAGAAATGTTTAAGGAACCAAGTTTCAACTATTCTGAAAGTTTGTTGGGTGATGGAATGCAGTTCTGAGGGGAAAGAGGCAGAGCAAATCAAAGTAGAATCATCAGCGCATTGTATACAGGTTGCAGAGGGAATAGTGGTGTGAAGATCATTTATAAAAACAGAGAACAAGAGGGGCCCCAGTATAGAGCCTTGTGAGACTCCAAGGGTAATGGGGAGGAGGTTGGATAAGTTATTTTGCCAGAGCACAGCCTGTTGTCTGTTATGTAAATAAGACTCAAACCAGTTTATTGCGCTAGAGTATTCAAATATATATGTTGTTTTAGTACCTCTATATACATAGATATGACTATCTATGCACATATACCTATATATCTGTTAGCAGACAAATATATCTATATATCTATATATGGCCATACATCTGTAGATGGCAATTGCAGATTAACAAATATACCAATGTCCACATGCACCGTTAATGGGGTTGAGAGGCCCCACACACTATACATCTTGTACGAATAGGCATCCCCCCACAGCCAAACACCTGCACCCTGCAATACACTGCCAAGTACAGTCTGCCTCCCACAGGACATGTAATATGTGGAAACCGTCAATGTCCCCAGGGTACAGATACACATACACATATATGCTGATACAGATATACATATATATATATATATATATATATATATATATATATATATATATATGTATGTATGTATGTATATATATATATATATATATATATATATATATATATATATATGTATGTATGTATATATATCTATATATATATCTACATGTGACTACACATACACACGCAGACATGTGCACAATCAGATATGTATGTAGGAGGTGCACACAATATGGAACAGCCAGTATGCCTACAGTTAACACCTGAGCAAATGGACACTGTATGGGCTAAACATACAAATGTCAATCATTGCTGCAACATATACCCATAGAAAGGTCATAGTAAGGACACCACACACAGGTTTGCAGACATGGGACCCCTTTAATTGTGTACCATAACAGTCCTATATGCCATATCATATAGCTGTTCAAATACTGACAACCATATAAACAGAGTACTGCAACTGTGAAACACTTACACTTATACAGTAGTCTGGAAAGGTTCACAACTGTTTCAGTCCAAGCCAATCCCTTTGGAATGTACAATAGTGCTGACAGACTGGGCCACAGGGTACCACACAATCAACAGTATGTACTGCAGGTGTGTAGTTCAGCAGCCTCTAACTACACTCTGTACAATCTCCGTAGGAGGTAAAGACATTTTATGATTTAATGGGTTGTACCCGGAACATACCGAGGCATAACGCACATAACAGTCTGTATTGCAGGGGGCAGTAGGCTTGCAGTACCCCAAATCATGTTAGTAGTTGCAATATAGGTGGAGTATATGGTACTGTACATCCACATACCTTGTGGCAGCTCACCCCTGACACCTCCACATTTATAGCAGCCTAGGTCATTTATGGTGCTCCTCACCTGGACTCATTAATACATGACCATATACCACTGTTAAATACACTGGCCTCTGCAGTGTATAAGGGCACACGTGTTGTGTAGGGGATGCCCACACATGTGTGGCCCCAGCCCCAGTGTATGTGCGGGGGGGATACAACAGCAGTGGACTAATGGCAGCAATGGCAGTGTGATGTACTCACAGCCCACTACAGAACCCCCAACAGCATGACAAATGTGCAGAGCTTGGTATGTAGATGGGGGACAGAGGCTGGAACACAGGCATATATGTGGAACACTGTTGCCATACACTAAGCAAGGTGCTGCTGTTACAGGATAGTCTGCAACATACCCTTAGTCAGGGAATTGAGGTTAGATATAGACATGGATGTAGCCATGTACCGGTAGCATGCAACACACACACTGCTGGCTTGTGTGGTGGACGGACAACACATGATAGGCATACCTCTGCCCAGCAAGAGGTAGGCCCACAGTAGTGAGCTATACAGACAGACTGCATTCCAAGGTACACAAGTATGTATACACACCCACCCTGTAACACCAGTACTATGCGAAGCATTACACAACTCTACCCACAGTCTGTCTGTAGTTCCTGAACCTCCTACAAATGTGTCCGCTCTGAGTGTGCATGTTCCCCTGTAAGAGGTATTGCTACCTGCTGCCTGTATCACTGATGCCCACACACAGGACAGATGTCCGTCACACAGGAAATGTGAAGGGACCACGGCCACATGCTGTAGGGATTTATAGTGGGTGGTTGCCATGACAGTGGTAATTCAATGTAGTACATGTGTCATTATATATATATATATGGCTATCTGAATAGGTATATGTACATATATTTCCACAATATGTCCTGGACATGGAGTGTAGCCATACCCCAGCCCCTACATTCCCAATGTCATAGTGCAAGGGGATGTCAGGTATGTATAGCAGGTATATTACTAGACTATTGCTACTGCCATTGGGATTGTTTTCACAGATATGGTGTGTGTGGATGCTGAAATCTGCTTATAACATGTGTGCCATTGGCTACTGACAGACATCCGACAGACATCATTGTGAAGTACCGCTGCTAGCATGTAATGCCCCTGTGGAGTGCAGCAGAGATATTGGCCACTTTATATGGAACTTCGGACACTCCCTGTACAGTCCAGAGGTATACACATATTCCCTTAGTGCACTACATGTGTACCAGGCCTGACAATATGGATGTAGACAGCCATGTAGATGGGTATAACACATAACAACTGGTATACATTTGGCACCATAAGTGTTGGGTCACACACTCCTGTCTAGCCTGACACATAATGACTGCTGGTACAGGGGTGCCATGGACACATACTACCCATTTGATATTGACATACATCTGTACAGCATCCCACTGGTCTGTCTGGCATACATGACGTTTAAGGGAGGCCTGGCAGCAGTACATCTGGCAAGTATCTGCACATGGCATCCCACTGGTTAAGTACACTACGCTGCTAAGCATGTAACAATGCACTGTGCAGGCTACAGGCAGACTGTCTCAACACTGGCCTTCATCTTGTATGGGGGAATGCACATGTACTTGCATATATAGCAGGTTCAACAGCCATGTCACAGCACAGGGTAAGATGCACCTGTGTGACAGTGCATTACCACAACCAATGTGAACACAGTGACAGCCACATATGGTAAGCTAGCATAATATTACAGTATATGGACTATCTGTTCTACACCATCCTCATATGTGCCAGTCACAGAATGTCCCTACATATACTGGGCTGCTACACAGTTTGGTCTGATGACTGTCTGTGGTATGGGACATGTGTGTGTATGTATGGCCCTACAAATGTGTATAGCAAAATGGTACCATACAGTGGGGCAGCATGTAACATCTGATAGAAGGGGAGCTAGGACAATGACATCTAGCACAGTCTGTATACCGGCTAAAGTACATATTAACAATACACACACTGCCGACATTCACCATCAATACACAGACCTCAGTACTGTACAAACATCCACAGAATGTCAAGCTTATGTCATGAAATATAACCCCTACTGTACATGACATGTGTAGCAATTTGATGTATCACTGGCTTGTTATCAGATATGATGACACTATTTATGGCATACAGCACATATGCGCCACTTCATGCACACCATATGTACAAACGTTGACAGTGGTGTGGCTGACAGTACATACACAGGGCCAGTATAGACATGTTGCTGTGATAACCTTGTATATTTTCCATTGTAACGGTGTTTGTTGCAGCATATATCCTATGAAGAATATTAAGTCAGTAATTGTCACGGTCTTCACCATCTACAGACTGCAATCCTCACACTACCATCTGCATTCCACAGACAGATGCACTGTGGATAAGATATGAAACCATAGGCACAACACTGTCCAATCTGCAGATGACCCTGCAGATGGGGATTCCTCATATACATGGCACTGACATGGCAGGTATTGCGACATGTACAACAGGCATATCCAGACAAACACTATTAAACCAACATTACTCAAAATGCAGTATAGAAACACTTACAGTCTGTAGTCAGGTCAGGCAAATCCCCCTCCATATGGGCAAAGTGTATGAGGAGATGTCACACATCAGACAGCATGCTTCAATATGCCCTGGGGGCTTGTAGTGAGTATGGATGTGGACATGCGCACCATACAACACACACACACAAACACACAGGGTGCCAGTTCTGACATGCATGGGTGCATGTCTACATGGGCGTGTGGTGGTCACCTGTGCCAGCAGGCTGTACAAGGGTAGGTGATGGGTATAACTTGGCATCAGGCCACATGACAATGGTCTGCATTGTGGCTCAGGCCTGTAGTTACTGCATTTGCCCACACAGGTGGGTATTGCATCCCCCATCCAGTCACCTGTGTGACTATTGTATGTGGCCAATGTTCGACTGCACTTTTGTCGAACACGGAAAATCGAAAATGGTAATGACAAACTACAAAAGCCAACCTAGGAATGGGTTTTAACATTGGGTCGAGATAGGTGTTCACTGCTATTGCCGAACTACAAACCTCTCCCCTATCTCGACCTATGTTAAAACTCATTCCTAGGTTGGCTTTTGGAGTTCGACATTACCATTTTCGATTTTCCGTGTTCGACAAAAGTGCAGTCGACGGAGTTACTTTCAAAAATTTGATAGTAAACCTAAAATAAATTAGCAAAACCCCCTCCACAATGCCCACAGTTGACACACACTCACAGGATACGGGTTACAAACACACACCTGTCATGTCTGGGAGTAGAACCCCTACCAAACTACTCTATTAAACTACAGCACTACACAGTTATAGTACGCGCCACAGACATTACTGGTGTACTATTTCCCTACAGGTGTATTTCACAATGAATGACATCAGCAGGATTGCCAAAGTAGGGCATTTCAACTGTACTGCAAGTGACTAGCCTAAAATGCATTGCTCCCTACACAGACAGTGAGACACATAGAAAACATCCACAACTGACACATGTGGGTATGGAACCCCTGACTGAGGTCTATATCACACTATAGCATGGAACTGTTGGGGGTCACACCACTGGGATTGCCAGAGGCATCCTTCCTCAAAGGTGTATTACACATTGAATGACATCAGCAGGTTTACCAAAGTAGGGCATTTAAACTGTACTGCAAGTGACTAGCCTAAAATGCATTGCTCCCTACACAGACAGTAAGACACACACAGAACATCCACCACTGACATGTGTGGGTATAGAACCCCTGAATGAGGTATATAGCACACTACAGCATTGAGCTGTTATAGGCTGCACCACAGGGATTATTAAAGAGCTTTCACCCCAAATGTTTACTTCACAGTGAATGACATCAGCAGAATTGGCAATGCAGGGCATTTGAAATGTACTGCGAGTGAGTAGCCTATGATGCATTGCTACATACACAGACATTGCAACACACACAAGACATCCAGAACTGCCATGGGTGGAGTTGGAACCCTACCACAGTTCTACACCACACTACAGCAGTATGCAGTTACAGGACGCCCTACAGAGGTTACTGGGCTATGACCTTCCCACAGGTGTATTTCTAGGTGTGTGACATCAGCAGCCTTGCCAAAGTTAAGTATGTGTATTGTAAGGGGTGTGAGTGGCCTAAAAAGCATCGCTCTCTACTCAGTCAGACACAGATTTACACACCAACACACACAGCTGCCAGGTCTGGGGTTAGAACACCTACCTCATTACTTTATCACACTAGAGCAGTACACAGTTACAAGACATGCTACAGAGATTACTGGGCTGTGATTTCCCCAAAGGTGTATTTCTAGGTGAGTGACATCAGCAGCCTTACCAAAGTCAAGTATGTGTATTGTAAGGGGTGTGAGTGGCCTAAAAAGCATTGCTCTCTACTCAGTCAGTCACGCACAGTTGCCAGGTCTGGGATTACAACACCTACTTCACTACTTTATCACACTAGAGCACTAAGCAGTTACAAAGTGCACTACAGAGTTTACTGGCCTATGGTTCCCGCAGTGGTGTATTTCTAGGTGAGTGACATCAGCAGTCTTGCTGAAGTCGAGTATGTGTATTGTAAGGGGTGTGAGTGGACTGAAAAGCATTGCTTACTCAGTCAGACACACACACACAGTTGCCAGGTCTGGTGTTACAACACTTACCTCACTAATTTATCATACTAGAACAGTATGCAGTTACAAGGCACACTACAGAGTTTACTGGGTTATGATTTCCCCAGAGGTGTATTTCTAGGTGAGTGACATCAGCAGCCTTGCCAAAGTTGAGTATGTCTATTGTATGGGGTGTGAGTGGCCTGAAAAGCATTGCTCTCTATTCCGTCAGACACACACACACAGTTGCCATGACTGGGGTTAGGACACCTACCTCACTATTTTATCACACTACAGCAGTATGCAGTTACAAGATGCACTATGGAGATTATTGGGCTGTGATTTCCCCAGAGGTGCATTTCTAGGTGAGTGACATCAACAGCCTTGCCAGAGTTTAATATGTGTATTGTACGGGGTGTGAGTGGCCTAAAAAGCATTGCTCTTTACTCAGTCAGGCACACACACACACAGATTTACACACCAACACACACAGTTGCCAGGTCTGGTGTTAGAACAATTACCTCACTACTTTATCACACTAGAGCAGTACACAGTTACAAGACACACTCCAGAGATTACTGGGCTGTGATTTCCCCAAAGGTGTATTTCTAGGTGAGTGACATCAGCAGCCTTACCAAAGTCAAGTATGTGTATTGTACGGCGTGTGAGTGGCCTAAAAAGCATTGCTCTCTACTCAGTCAGACACACACAGTTGCCAGGTCTGGGGTTAGAACACCTATCTCATTACTTTATCACACTAGACCACTAAGCAGTTACAAGGTGTGCTACAGAGTTTACTGGGCTATGCATTCCCCAGTGGTGCATTTTTAGGTAAGTGACATCAGCAGCCTTGCTGAAGTATATGTATTGTACGGGGTGTGAGTGGCCTGAAAAAGGCATTGTTTATCAGTCAGACACACATACACACACACAGCTGCTAAGTCTGGGGTTAGAACACCTACCTCACTATTTTATCACACTAGAACAGTACACAGTTAGAAGGCATGCCACAGAGTTTATTGGGCTATAATTTCCCCAGAGGTGTATTTCTAGGTGAGTGACATCAGCAGCCTTGCCAAAGTTGAGTATGTGTATTGTACGGGGTGTGAGTGGGCTAAAATACATTGCTCTCTACTCAGTCAGGCACACACACACAGATTCACACACCAACACACACAAACAGTTGCCAGGTCTGGGGTTAGAACACCTACTAAATAAATCAAAAATGAAAAAAGAAAAAGCCAGCACTCAGAGACAATTGAAGTTTTATTCCTTTCCCTTCAGACCGGTTTCAGTAACAAACCTTCTTCAGTGATCAAACATACATAATGCAGGGACAGTTTTTATACACAATGTGCATCCTCAGTTGTGACATCACTTCCCTCATTAATCCATTCCAGGAAATACCCGCAATACAATAATTTATTATATGCAACCAGTTTACACCCCACACATACCATCAACATTCCTAAATCACAGTTTATGAGAATTAGAAGAATATGTTCTGCAGACAAAAAACTTCAATTGCCTCTGAGTGCTGGCTTTTTCTTTTTTGATTTATTTAATAGTTTGGTTATGCCATGCACCAGTCATACTTGCTAGCTTTTTTGGAGGTGTGTCTTTGACTTTCAGCTGGCTGTTGACATTCGAGGCTGGGACTTTGACCGTCCGTGTCAGGATTAAGATGGTTCTTCCCCTGAAGTATTTTTGGACTTATTGGAATAACATATAAGGTATCGTTTGAAATTGCATTTTCGGATGTATTCAGACGTTTTGCCAGAACGAGTGGATCGATTGGTTATATATGGGAGTTTGGTGTAGTATCAACGCTTGTGAACATAAATCCTCTTTTTGTTCGTTCGGTTGAGAGGAATACAAGGTGGTGAACTTGTTCATTTGGCAGCCTGTTTGGATGGTGCTTTTGTATTTTGGTGGACTTTTATATATTTTTTCTTCAATACAAGGTTTTCAATTGGATGTTCGTTTGGACATAAATGTTTATTTTGATAAACACAAGTGAAAACGAAGGGAAGGTAATGGTGTTTTGGTACAATTATGTTTGGGCTAACATCGGTGTTTACAAGCTAAAGATTTAATCCCGGACGGTTCAAGTCAACGGTTTAATACTGTTTAAATAACTAACTTTGGCTCTGAGAATACTAATGAATGGGAACTGTTTCCGGGTGTTTGAAGCAGAAGTCGCCAACAACTGATGGAACTATATTTTGATATATGTAAATTTGATGTAACATTGTGGTTCATAAATATAATGAACACATTTTTTTGTTTAAAACATATAGATTAAGATGTGCCAAAACAAGTGCTTTAACATTTTCTACTTTGTGAATATTAACGAACATTAAAAGTTTTGTTTCCTTTTGAACTTTGGTGGGGGTTGACGAGAAAAATATAAGGGGAATTGGATTCAGGCCAGTGGCCGATTTTGAATAGTACCTTGATAACGGGTTTGTGACTGGGTTAATATTTGAGGGCCATAACGGTTTGTTCTCAAATACACAATGCTTATGTTCTTATGCCAGAAGCAAATGTATCACTATAGGTTCCGGGCGGGTCAGAAGATTTTGATTAACAGGCTTAAAAATTTTAACTCTATAGTAAATGTAGAATTACAATTTTTAAGAACGAACTATGTGTTCTTATTTCTGACTCATAGGATGATCTGGGACTGATGGTGACACACAGTGATATTTTTTTGGTGGGTGATTTATATATTACCATTTTTGCTTTATTAATGGATGTAGATAATATTTGAACATAAGTTAATTTGAGAACGAACTTTGGCCGATTGATATTTATGATTATTTGTGTGTTAGGTAGCACAAGCGCTATTTTTCGGTGCTAAATTTTGCTGAAAGCTTAAAGATTTTGTTCAGTTTAAAGGTATTATTTTGAACATTGAACAAAGGGGCCATTTAATGTTGTTTATTATATAATATTTATGGTCATTGAGGTTTCTCCTTGACAGCATGGTAATTCATTTATAGGAGTTGTATTGGAATACATGCGCATTGTTATTAGGGACATATTCATGTGCAATCTTTGCTCATGGGTTTAGACAATATTTTTTCTTTATAAACATCATAAACTAAGGGGGGTTTACAATTGCATTTATTGTTGAAAATATATATAAATATTAATATAAGTAATGGTAATACAGTGATTTTGGTTGCCGTATTTACACCATACATATATAGTTTGAAATGTATTTTGACAATATATTTTTGTAATTCTACAAACATAAGGTGAAGAATGCTTTAACCATATTTATAACAACTGGTGGTATAACACATTTGTATTATTCTATGTATTTAGTTGTTTATTTCTCATATGATTTCACCCCTGTTTTTGAAATATTTGGGTCCTCTCTAGTTATTAATGTGTACAAAGATATTCTGTTTCATGCATTTTTGGTTGGAAGGGTAGCAAGTCAGGTGGTCATATGTTTTTTGGCAGTGGTCAGGTCATGTTCTTCTAGTTTGGAATCTGAAATATAACTTACTAGGGGACCTGTAGGAACTTGCCTTCTCATAGAAATATTTTTGAGTTTTTTAATAAGTAATTTTGGTGTATTTTTCCAGGTTTTGCATCAAACAAGCATTATTTATCTTCGGACACCATCTATAGGGTCATCTGAATATATAGGGCAGGTTTAGGGCTTATTGTCATGGATCTCCAAAGAATTCTGCAGGGTTTGTATGCAGATCAGGATGACATAAACGTTTTTGGCATTGGGACCAATATGGATGGGGTCCCTAATGAGAAAACAGGAGATTTCCATGACGGCTGCAACTTGCTGTTTTACCAACTAAATAAAGAGATGAAAATCTTAAGAACCAATATATGGCATTTGAAATTATTCAAGGCATATAAGAGTAAAGGTATTACTCCACATGGTTTAAGGGTCAAAATTCAGCCCTTGGTTAGTAAGCCAGATGACCTATTGATGGAAGATTGGCAGAAGGCACAACAAAAAGCCACTATGGCTTTTGTTGATATACTAACGTCCTTTTATCAAAGGACAGTTGAACAAAGTATTAAAGATGTGACAGAGACACGTGAAAATATGAAAAAAAATATGAAGGTATGCCTTCTTTTGTGCAAGGCCTGGAAAAACTATCCAAAGATCTTCTCAATTTTGAGAATGGGTTGAAAAAAAAGAAGTTACATAAATTTCATAGAGATGTGGAGGATTATGAGAGAGGCAAGCCCTTTAAGTCCCAGAGGGGGGTTAGATTCATTGATAATAATAAGGGTAGATCCAATATCAGAAAGAAAAGACCAAGATCTATACTAAAGAAAGCAACGCAGGGTCTCAGTACCTCAGGAGAAAATCATCTATGACTGACATGGAGGGATTTTATATTAGTGACTTTCCTGATTCAAAAAAGGTACGAATTCAGGAGGGCCCTTTAGGAGACAAACCCGTAGGGGTGGACGCAAGCACAAAGGTGGCAGCCTTGGAAAATCTATTACAGTCAGTGGTGAAGTAGGGACCCAATTTTATAATGTACATAATATTTCCTCATGTTTTATCAATAGATGAAAAAAGTCTTCTTAATAAAGGTTTAGGGTTTGTTCCCAGTTTTTTGGTAGATGAACATATTTTTGTTTCAGATCATTTTGCCTTCTGTAGAATTTTTAATCTAAAATTGTTTTTTGGAACATCTAATAATTCTGAAAGAGTATCTGTATTGCGTTTTCACAAATCCACATTTATGCTACCAATGAATAAATATGTGGGTATTTTCAGGAAGCCGTCCTATGGGATTTACATTTTAATTTCAGTTCTGTTAGGAGCTTTAGACATAATCTTTTGAAAGGGGAACAACAGGCTTTGAAAACCCTATATTCCAATTCTGATATAATCATTCTTCCAGCAGATAAAGGTGGGGCTGTGGTCATAATGGATGCCAGTTATTACTGGAATGAGGGAAATGAACAATTGTCCAGCCCCCAGAACTATATTAGGATGTCCACAGACCCCACACCTAAATTTAAGGCTGAGATTGATTCATTTTTGAATCAAGCAGTGGAAGAAGGAATCATTGATGTGAAGACAAAAGAACAACTCATGGTTCAGGATCCAACCCGACAGTATCTGTATCTCTTGCCCAAAATTCATAAAAATTTGAACAGACCCCCAGGAAGACCAATTGTTTCAGGACAGGGATCTTTAACTGAACCCATTTCTGCCTTTTTGACATACTATCTGAAGCCATTATTATCAGGGGTCAGGGCAAGAATTAGGGATACCACAGAGTATTTACAAATTATTCAGGACTCACAATTGGAACCGAATCGGCTCATGTGTACACTTGATGTTAAATCCTTATATACCAGTATTCCTCATTGGGCGGGATTACTTGCCCTAGAATACTGGTTAAATAAAGCTAATTTATATGCACCGGGATTTAACACTCTCCTCACGTCTTGCAGAACATGTACTGACTAAGAACGTCTTCTATTTTAAGGGGGAATGTTACTGGCAACAGCAAGGAACAGCTGTGGGGGCCTTGTTTGCCTCAATTTATGCTGACCTCTTTATGGGGTATGTGGAAGATCAGATTATATATGATATCATGCATAACATTTACCTCTCAGAGATGGATATATGGAGACGTTTCTTCCAGCAAATAGCGGAATACCCTGAGGTAGTGGGTGCAATAGACTGCAAGCACATACGCATCAAAGCACCAGCCAGTGAGCTGGGTAGGGCCTACATTAACCGCAAGGGCTTCCCCTCCATCAACTGCCAGGTCATGTGTGATGCCCAGGGCATAATAATGAATGTGTGTGCTGGCTGCCCTGGGAGCTACCATGATTCCCACATCTGGCATTTGACGCAGCTGTACCAGACATTTGCCAATGGGGACATCCCACACGGACACCTAGTGGGGGATGCAGGTTATGCACTGGAGCTGTGGCTGATGACACCCATCAGAAATGCACACACACCTGAACAGGAACGCCATAATGAGGCACACGCACAAACACGTAATGTAATAGAGCGTGTGTTTGGGCTGCTCAAGTCACGGTTCCGGTGTCTGGACACATTTGGTGGAGCCTTGCAGTACACACCAACTACATGTACCCAAATTGTCATGGTATGTGCTATGCTACATAATATGATCTTGCGAAAACAGCTGCAGCAGGACCAGCATAGGGCTGGGCCAAACAGCCCCCCACCATTGCCAAGGCCATCACAGGCAGAGCGTGACTCGGAGGAGGAACAACCTGAGCCTGCCCCAGTAGGCAGAAGGAGGCATGCCCAGTATGCCCTGGCCTTGGCAAAGAGGCAACGCATAGCACATACACTGGCTCAGTAGGAACCCTGGGAATGATACCTCCTCTGACTCACTCAAATAATAACAGGGATGCCTAAAATGACATGACCTGCACACAAACATGTACAGGGAGTGTAATATGCGCATCCGACAGAGGCAGCCCTGCAGCACCACCTGAGGCATGAATGCCATGTGTTAAGTAATGTAACACCATGTACTATATGCACACCTGAGGACCCTGACTAACATCCACCCTCACCAAGCATGAAGCCACAAAATGACAATGGGATGATCAATTGCAATAACTGGATGAAGTAATGCAGTTAGTTAAAGGGGATCCAATGTGTTTCAGCCTGGGAAGACATGCGGAGCATGACATGATGCACCACCTGCTAGGGGTGAAGTGCACCTATCAGTCCAGGCCCCATGGATACTGGCAAAGGCTGTCAGTACCCACAGCATGCCCTGAATAGGTAAGTCTCAAAACACAAACCCACATTCATAGGTACCACAAGGGATAGGAACCTAGATGTAATGCTACCCAATGCCAGAAGTCTAAACAGCAAGATGCATGCAGTGTAAACACACACAGTATGGAGAATGTAGATATTAGTCCTGTAATAGAAAACTGGGTCAAGGCTCACATCAACACCCTAACACTACCAGGTTACACCTCATACTGTGCTATACAGCCACAAAACATGGAACAAGCTACAAAAGGAGGGTGACTAGCAATAAATGTCAAGGATAACCACACCCCCATGTTGGTACCACAACAAGAAGCAGCATGGATTAGCCATGGTCAAATACCAATGGCTAAAACCGCCTCCCAGTATATAGCCTGCTGCAGACTACTGTCCTAATACCAGGAATTGCACCTGGCCTATGTTGGAATACATGAATATATCAAGCCCCCCAACCACATTATATTGCTTGACTGAAAATACCCAGACATACACTGGGAGCATTATACTAGCACCAACACAGTAGGAGAAAAGTTCCCAGAATCCATAAACCAAAATGCCCAGGAACAACGTACCACTCCCACAAGAGGGGTAAGCATAATGGATGTGATAATCAGCAACATTTGTATTGTATGGCAAGATGAGAAGTGTATCCTTCACTGGTAAGACCAGACCATAGAGTAACCACACTGGATATACACATCCTGACCACAGTCCCTGGCCAGAATACCACAGTGAAAAACATGTGTAAAGCATAGGTTGCACCCCTCCAAACCGATGTGGAATCCACAAAAGGCCCTGTGCAAGTGCAGAATATGGGACACACCACAGAACATGTTATACAGGCATTCCATGAACACAGCCAGGAATGCTTGGAGTATGCAATCACAAATAACAACAACACACAATGCCATACACACAGGCATCTGGCATGCTGGACTCCAGCCATTACCAAACCATGCAAGAGAATGAGGAAGCTACCACATGATAGACCAAACATAAAAAGGGAAGTAATCACTGACCAGTAGTATGGCAATAACATATGTCCACACATACAATCCACTAAGTCAATCCTACTACAGCCACAACAAGTAGAATCTGTGAATCCAGAGGCAATGTGACACCTGGCCCAAGTACACAGACAACCCACAACTCCCCCCAATAAATACAAATATATGTGAGAGATGCAACCATGTATTCAAACCGGAGGCTGAGCTCCTCCAACTCAGTACTGTCAAAACTAGTCAGGAGGAGAAGGTAACCACATACACCACAAACCCAGTCCCACAAAGACCTATCACAACTGTAAACCAAACACATAAACACAGAAAAACTTTCCCGGAGGCCCTAATAACAAACACACCACACCAACAGAAGCCTCCAAAGCAGATCCCAAGCAACCACAACCTCCAAACATAGCACATGCAACACATAGTACACAAAGCTGGTGTGCCAAACAGTCACAGGCCAGAAGGAGAAACAACATGCCTGATACAGTTGTAATAGGTGTCTGTATAGGCAGACACACTGCTGTCCCACTCACCAGACTGAATAAGGGAAAGGGTACAGTAAGCTGCGTGTAGGCTGCCACAATATGCCACATAACACAAGTACACAGGTCACCCCAAAGCAAGCAGAAATATGATGCACTTATTTTCCATGCTGGTGTGAATGACCTGAGATGTACCTCCCTGGACTACATGAAAAGAGACATGGATGAGCTCTCTGAGTATGTACCCCAGGCCGGTATGACACTGGCCGTTTGTAGCATCCAACCCTCACCAAGAATGATGCCACAGTACAAACACAGAATGATCATCTTTAACAGGTGGCACAGTTACAGCTGTCAGTCCAAGAGGGTCTAATGTCTGTCTGCTTGAGATGTCATGCATGACAAGCCATGCTGTTGTTCCAGGGATGGCTTGCACCTGTTACCCCTGGGCATCTGGATACTGGATAAGGCCTTTGCCACCTCCATAGAGCCATACGTAGGCAAGGCCAAAAAGACTAACCCACCACCCTAGAAAACATAAGTGGTAAGAAACATAAGGGTAATGCTGACCAATGCCAGACGTGTAACCTGCAATATGCATGCCCCTGAGGCACTTCCCAGTATGGAGAACATCGATGTCTGTGCAGTGACAGAAGCCTGCTGCAAGCTTACTGATAGCACACCAGCACTACCAGGTTATACCACATATCATGCGTTATGGCCCCAACACCTGGACCAAAACATCAAAGGAGGGGGAGTATCCATATGCAGCACAGACACCCATACGGTCAGGTAATTGACAATGCACGAAGCAGTGGAGACCACCCATGTGCACCTAAGTGTAGTCAAAACTGCTGTACAGTCTGTAGCATGCGACAGACCACACTCTCACACACAAGAACTCCACCCAGACATCCTGAAGACACTGGACAGTATGAATGTCCCACCAAATACCAGACAAGGTACTCATAAATTACCACATAGGTGGTAAACCATTATGTATGCAAGGAGTAATCAGGGTGCCAATGTGGCTAGGAAGATTGTCGATATTGGACACCGTATCATGAAAGGATTCACATCTACATCAACAGAGGTCACTGTGCCCCTGTACTGTTCCCTTATCAGACCCATAATCTAGTACAATGACTCATATGGGATGTACCGTACCTGACACCTGCAGTGGTTCGGAAGACCTCAAAGGTACCCCACCAAGAGGATAAAGGGTGTCAAATATATGTCATATGCTGCCTGGCTGTAGACACCCCAGCTGAATGCAGTCACATACTGCCTACACAGAGGCATTGTATGTCTGTTGTACAAGGCCATGTCCAACACAGGAGTAATGGACATGCTGCACCCCAGGAAATCAAAGCCATTGGAGCTATGAGAGTGACAGATGTCAACCTCAACACATAATGAAATAGGATGTGCTGGAGGGACAGATACATAACCCAGGGGCTCCCCACACCCAGAAACAGGATCCCAATCCATGTTAGGCAGAGCCCTTCACTGACACCCCTCAACAGGAATATTGCCAAGTGGATGGATGATCGTACATGTACACTGGGGGTCTTCACTGTGTCACGTCCAGACAGAGGCACAGTAAAGAAAATCATAAATGTCCATAATAGTCACATAGCAAGGGGCGGCGAAAGACACACACACTATGGCTTGGCTTACTAATGCCCTAGGGTGGATAGCCTAGTATGAATCCATGAACCTATGAAGATACAAAATGTACAGGACACTAAGGATAATCACAAGGCTTACTTAACTGATGGTAGGAACCATGTTGGGAATCCACAGATATGCTCCGAATCACACAGATATTACAAACAACATACCAAACACACACACACATATTGCCAACATACAACCTGACAGGTGCAGTGCAAACCCCCCCCCCCAGAATGCAAAATATCTATCCCAGCAGACTGCTGGTCTCCTGACATTGCAGATACTGAGGTAACAGCCATCATCTGCAAAGCAAAACACACAGCAGCAAAGGTATGTGATGGTGTCCTGGGCTGAGGCCAACATGGACTCCAAGAATAATGGAATGCCAAATCACACTACTGCCCAATGTCAGCCTTACCACAGGATATGTACCCAAAGAACAGTGTACAACAACAGTGGTCCTTCACAACAAAGGTGTTGCCTGAATGGATACTGCAAACTACCACCCCAGGATCCTGACAAGCTTGGTCTGCACAGCTATGGAAAGGATCAGTATGTACCACAGACATAAAGCTATCGTGGACCTACTGATACCGGACCCTACACAGTGTGGCTGTCGTAATTGCAGATCCTGCCCCTAAACATGTTTGACCCATTCGAAACAGTCATTAAGGTCATTGATGAGGGCAATGTGGTCCACACAGCATAGCTGGACCGTGCATATGCCTCCAGACAATACCCTACGAGTTCAGTATGGATATGTACACCAGCTTAAATATATACCCCTATGTCAGTAGAGGGGTTGCAAACCAGACCAAGGACAGAACTGACATGGTCAGACATGCTGCATCCATGTCAGACTACAAAGCAGATATGAGTGGCATCCCACAAGGCTTGGTCCTGGGACCCCCCCCGTTCCGTATATATGTCCCATAGGTACAGGCCAACATGGAAGGACTGTGACTGAACATTTATGCAAAGGAGTACAAACAGCCCACCATATCCGACCCCCAGCTGACACAAGCAACCCACAAAAGGGCCACCTAGAAACAGACAACTGGAGCCATAGCCATGTCAGCAAGCTAATTGCAGAACTGTGTATAGACAACTACCGTGGATATACAGTAAGTGCCCACAAATTACCACATAGGTGTTAACCCATTACGTACCTAACATGTAATGAGAGACCTGGGGACACAAGGTGATAGATATCCTGCACTGGACAAACATGTGGCTGTAGTGTTCGCAGAAACATACCATATACCCACCCAATCATGAAGGTTGTCAGATCTAGATAAGGGGAGGTCACTGTGGCTCTGCAGTCATCCTTCATCAGCTTCACAATTGACTGCAATAGCCCCTGTGGGATATACCTCAGCAGACACCTCCATCAACTGTAAAGTCCACAACAGTACCCCACCAGGAGTAGCAAAGAGCATGAACAGATGCCATTTGTTGTCTGAGTAAACAAACTGCAGCTCCACACACTGCCATACTGCCCAGCCAGAGGCAAGCTGTGCCTGATGTATGAAGCCATGTCCAAGCTGGAATCAATGAACATGCTGCACCTTGTACAATCTGAATGGCAGTGAGCTATGCACATGAGAGACCTGAACCCCAGGACTGACATACATAGGACAAGCTGTACAGAATGATCCATAACACAGAAGGCACCCCCACTCTTGAGTAAACTCCCAGTACAGGTAAGCCAGAGAGTCACCTACTGACACCCCTCAAGAGGAATCCCGATGAGTGGATGGGAGATGGTAGGTTAACCTGGGTATCACTGTTATGTCAGAGGTAGACAGAGGCACAGTATACTAACCATGACATATGTCATGGCAAACTCCAGTTACAATGTGTGTCGAAGGACAACCACACCCTGTGACTAGCATCAGAAATGGCCTAGGGAACATTGCTAGTGTTTGCCAATGTCCACCTATGTTGTGGAATACACTACCAATGTTGGACAAGCCTGGTGTAGGTAGTCCATATCTGAACATAATGCAACATGGTCATATGTGCAGAACTGGCCCCTACACAGCCTGTTGTGCTCACTATGAAGATGTCAAGCAGTGATAGGACTAAAGCCCTGGATACTGTCCACCACAGTGAAAGTACTGAACCAGTACACTATACGGTACTACAGTGTTAGGTCATTATGAAAGGATGTTGACAACTGTATGCAAAGTATCCCATGCAATCCCTGCAGGCACAGTATAATCCCTGTTTTGGCAGACCCGAAGCAGTTGGCTAGTTAGTACACAACATGACACCCAACACACAACCATAAATGTGAGATATTGTTGAAGTTCACACACACCCAAATATGTGGTGGACTTCAGAGTTCAGCATATGGAAAGCTCACAATGGGCATGCTCGCACACTTTGATAAATGAGGCATATGTCAGACAACATGCCATGGAAAGGCTGAACTGGGCATGCTCACACACTTAGGCCATATCTCCGTTTAGCAGTTGGCCACACATATCTGGTATTTGTACGTGTCATTCCAGGAACCAACCACAACACAGCAATCTGCCCAGTGCACACAGTAAATGACTACAGAGACATAAGTGATATAGTGGATCTCCCTCATATACAAACATCTTCCACAGATACACAAGTTGTTCATAGGAACAGGGAATGCTATGTCAATAAAGACCTGCAAACAGTATAACAGCACAACAAATATTGTGCATCTGACAATTGAACATATGGGTGTAGAGGTCAATACTACGCTTGTTGCCCTAGGGAATGACAGCTTAGGCAGAGTGTGCTTGGCATCTGCATCCCCAGCACAGTAGGCTACTGTGCCACTGTAAAGTAGGTCACATAAGGCAACGTGTGAGGCTAGTGAGCTGTGCCTCTGTCAAGCAGGGGCACAGTGGAGATCCCAGGGTTTGAATGTGCTAAGCCACAGCCATGTTGTTGGTGTGTGCTGGAAGAGGGTTGCTGAGGACCTCTAACAGTAAGTGGCCATCAATAACAGACTGAGGGGAGCCCTATCAGCATTGTCTGGACAATTCCACTGTCAACACTGTGTTGCAATGATTATGTGGGAATGAAGTGTCATGCCGGTACTGTTCACAGATGTCCTCCCTCTGTGGGCTACAGCTCTGCAATGTATTAGCTCACTCTGTCTGTTGGATGGCTCATATATGGCTGGTGTACACCTGACAGGTGTCTTGTTGTGGAGCAGTCATGGGTATATGTGGGATAGCATGATCAATGCAAACCTTACACATGCTCATAGAATGCAATTGTCAAGGATTATGCAGAGTGGCCAGTATAGTCCCCCAGCATGAGTCCTTTGAAGTCGTCCACCCCAGTCTTCACAAGTGTAGAGTCTGCTTGTGCTAAATACAGTTTGTTTGCAGTGACAACCTTGCCTGGGGGTGGGGGTGGGATACGGATGTCCAGGGAAAGGTGGGTATGGTCAGATATCAACAATGGTGGTCTACCTCTGGTGTAGAACAGTGAGTACCCATGTTGCAGATGGACAGGTGCAATATGTATTCCCCCATGTAGCTGTGGTGTGTGGTTCTGCCATAGCACATGGACCCACAAATTGCAGTGGCTGTAGGGTAAAGTGGTAGAGGCCTGAGTAGTTCTCACACACAATATGCCTGTACCTGATGTTAACAACTGGAATGGTGTATGTGAACACCTGCATATTCCAGCACTGTTCCCAGGGAAGCAAAGTGTGTGTCCTGGATGTGGGAGTGGTGTTCTGGACTGGTTGTGTTGTGTGTTACAGGTCCTGTGGTCACGAAGCATGGTATAGAACATAACCTGCCAGTGCGATGTGCATATCTGACCCTGAAGTAGGTGGTTGCAAATGCATATATATGCTATCCCCCACCTGACAGGTAGTACTAGATGTACATACCTCTGTAGAAATAAAGATGTCAGCACCCTATAAATACTGCAGGTACAGACCAGATGCCCAGTAATTCGGTTAGCGTGCTCTGCTAATGCGTCTCCCTCAAGTGCCATAATATAGGTAGGCAGGAGTTCGAACCATGCAAATGCTCAGTGTGTGTGTGTGGGTGAGCGGGGTTGATGTGTGTGCAAGTCTGTGTGAAGGAGATGTCCCTTTTGGCAACTGTGAAATCACTCTACAGGATGCACATTCCCCTATCGAAGCATGGATGATGTCAGCACCCTATAAGTACAGCAGGAGAAGAGAAACCTGCTAGTAGTTTGAATGGCGTGCTTCGCTAATGCGCCTGTCACGAGTGTCATAACATAGTTAGATAGGGGTTTGAATCCTGCAATTGCCCAGTGTGTGTGGGGGGGGGTTAGAGTGTGTGCAAGTCTGCGTCAGGGAGATGTCCCTTTTGGCAACTTTGAAAGCACTCTACAGTATGTACATTCCCCTATCTAAGCACGGATGATGTCAGCACCCTATAAGTACAGCAGGAGAAGGGCAACCTCCCAGTAATTTGAATAGCGTGCTCCGCTAATGCATCTGTCACGAGTGTCATAACATAGTTAAGTAGGGGTTTGAATCCTGCAACTGCCCAGTGTGTGTGGAGGGGATTAGTGTGTGTGCAAGTCTGTGTGAGGGAGATGTCCCTTTTGGCAACTTTGAAAGCACTCTACAGGATGCACATTCCCCTATCTAAGCACGGATGATGTCAGCACCCTATAAGTACAGTAGGAGAAGGGAAACCTCCCAGTAATTTGAATAGCATGCTCTGCTAATGGGTCTGTCACAAGTGTCATAACATAGTTAGGTAGGGGCTTGAATACTGCAATTGCCCAGTGTGTGTGGAGGGGGGTTAGTGTGTGCAAGTCTGTGTGAAGGAGATGTCCCTTTTGGCAACTGTGAAAGCACTCTACAGGATGCACATTCCCCTATCTAAGCACAGATGATGTCAGCACCCTATAAGTACAGCAGGAGAAGGGAAACCTCCTAGTAACTCAAATAGCGCGCTCTGCTAATGCGTCTCTCTCAAGTGTCATAACATAGTTAGGTAGGAGTTTGAAACTTGCAAGTGTGTGTGTGTTTGGATGTGGGGAGTTTGTGTGTGTGCAAGTCTGTATGAAAAACATGTGCTTTTTTGCAATCAGGAGATCACACTACATGATGCACATTACCCTTTCCAAACACTGATGATGTCAGCACCCTATACATACAGCTGGAGAAGGGACACCTCCGAGTAATCCGAATAGTGCGCTTCGCATGTGTTTCTCTCACGTGTCGTGACATAGTTAGGTAGGGGTATGAATCCTGCAAATAGCAAGTGTGTGTGTGTGTGTGGGGGGGGGGGTAGTAGGGTGTGTGTAATTGCAAGTGTGAGAAAACAGATCCTTTTGGCAAATACTACATTACACCAGATGCTGCATATTCCCCCAGTAAACACAGGGGATGTCACCACACTATCAGCACAGCCAAACAGGGATAGTTGGCCAGTAATGCCAATAGTGCGCTCCGCTACTGGGTCTATTACCATTGCAGAGTACAGATAGGTATGTTTTGGAAACCCACAACTGCCATGTGTGGTTGTGTCACACATTATGGCCTTGTGTGGGTCTTTGTGCATAACAATGCATGCCATTGCCTAAACCAGCAATGACAATGCACACATGATGTATGTGTGTGACACATACACATAAATACCTGTGACCTGCAGTAGTTACCATGTCTGACACATGCCTCGAGTGGATAAATGGTATTTGCAATGCATAACAATATGACTGTGTCTTACTGTGCAGGGGCCGCACGCGGTATGTGTCTATACAGTGTGGGTGTATATGGTAAAATACCTACAGCAGGGGATACACATCTGATCTGGTACATATAGTCTACATGTAGTCGATGTACCGGTGCTGCATGTTCCCACCTGTTGTGTGAGTGGTAACATGTTATTCCACTGCAATTCAGTGACCACATGCTGGGAACCTTTCAACTAGTGTGTTGTAGCTACAGTAATGCTCATGCACAATGTTTGGCTGGATGCAGTCCAGCCATATAAAGACATTTCTTGAGACTGTCATATTGCCAGTGTTGTTATGGAGGATAGGTGGGTTTCCTGTGTATGGGAGGGTTGTGTGTGCCAGGATATGAACCAGAAGGCAGTCTGACACACTATTAGCTGCACATGAATAGGCCCTAATGCTTTGTGCTGTGCCAACAACCTGGAGGTGTGTGTATCTGTGATGTCTTGGGATACCACCCCCCTGTCCATTTGTGTTACATGTGTAGGGGACGACAGGCATGGTATGAGGTATAACCTGGCAGTGATGGGTTGCACCTGTGAGCCATGAATCAGGACTCTGGTACTGCACAGACACTGCAGTTCACCATGCTGAGGACAGTGTCCAGTGCATGCATCTTGCGGTGTACACTGCTGGTGTTGTGTAGCATCACTGTTAGTGTCCTATCCTGTGTGATACCTGCGGAGGTGGCTATGTAATCCATGTCCTGCAGCATAAGTCACTATGTGTGTATCAAGGGGCTTCGCTAATATACATTGGCCCATGGGTGTCACGTGCAAGCTGCCCCTCGCAAATCATTGTGGCTTCCCTAGCATGTAAGCACACATTGACAGCCAGTGGATACCCTATGAATGACATTGGAGATTGAGCAGAATGTAGACATAGAACACACTTCCTACATATAGTGGTAGCATACCTGGTGAGGGTATGATAGCAACCAAGATCAGGCTCATACTGGCCCGTGCCACATGCTGAGAGATCCCTTCTATGTTCCCTATCATGTAGTCCAGGGAGGTATGTCTCAGGTCATCCATAGTGGCATGGTCAATGACTGAGTCATATGTGTCCATGCCTCTGACTGACCTGTATGCATGTGTTTTGTGGTGGACCATGGTGCCCCACAGGCATATCACTGTGACCTTCACCATGTACAGCCTGTTGAGCGGGACCCCACTGCAGCAGCCAAGAGAGGTACCTGACACATCTGTAGCAGGTGTGTTGTGTAGCCCTACAGGCTGTGAGGGTCTGGCACACAGGATGTGTGTGCCATGTGTGGCATGTGCTCTGTTCCGACGTAACATATGCCTGTGTGCCAGCTGCGGAGGTGTGTGATGCTCAGGCAGGATGCTATTCTGAGTCTCCAAGTATGCCCCAGTGTGTTCAGATTGCTGTCAGTGTGGGTCTATGTCTGACTGGTATTGTAGTCACTGTAGTATGTCATGCCACCTGACAGGGTATGGCATTACTGAGTTCAGAGTGCTCAGTCCCCAGATTGGCTATGTGGTGGCATCCCACACAAGTGTTGTATGTTCCTGGCCTGGGGTGAGGGTTGACTGCATACATGTGGCAGCTGTGACATTGCCACATGACTCACATAAACCACAACTGGACCATAGAGGTGATTCACAGGTTACCTTTGCACATGCTACCATAGTAGTGTGATTGCCATGATGATTACCAACACATAGGGCCAATGGGGAACAACATACTGAAGGTGTGTATGTGTGGGTGTACTGCTACTGATTTCATAACACTGGCATATATGACTGCACACGTGGGTAAATGCCAGGTAAGACACGTGCAATGTGTCACAGGCAACGTACATGCGAACAGGACAGACAATGACGTTCTGTCATGTGTAAACTTGACATACGTATCGTACACTATGTAGATGTCACTAGGAGTCCACAGAAGCACTGTAACTCTGCATTGCAGGTGGAAGCAGTGTTCCAGGGAACCCCAAGCGAACATGCATGCAAACAAAGCTACAGTAAGCAGGGCTGGAAGTAGTCCATTGTACAACAAAGAAGGGGTAACACTAACAGTAGGTAACAGTGCAGATATGTAGGCACTATCAACATGTACCCAGGAATGCACAGCTCAGATGTCCATGGCAGAACTGATATTATGTCATAGTTAATTGTGATTTGGATTACATTGGTACTGCACACATATCAACATGCGCAAACATCCACATTGCATAGTCATTGTGGGCAACTTGCCACCATTACTGTACATGTCCATCATTGCGTATCACTACTTACATTAGCTTCCCCCCTGTGCTACCCATGTATGTGGCTATCTGTTGACATCCTTACCACCGGTATGCAATAATGTGCAACTGTTACACTTTGGTACGTACTATGGGTGTAGATAACAATTCAGGACAGTCATACGATTACTGCATCAGGCATGCTGAGATATACACACAGTCATATCAGCACACTGTACTGTTACCAACATGATACTACTAATACACTTCTATGTAGTCACCCTGTGCATTAGCAACGTGTTTACCTGTTCCTGCACTGATGTTGGAGATTGCAGGAGGTGGCACAGTTTCATCATATGCACAGGGTGTGAATTAGGTATGCCTGAGTCTGCCACTGATACCACCAATTGACATGTGTGTGTATGTATGTTGGTGAGGGACAGCAGTACAGGGTGGGGCACTGTTGGTGCAGTGTGTGCATGTATTTGGTAGCCCTAGCTGTTAACATTTCACGTGTGTGTATGCACGCACACAGTTCCACCCCATGGCTGCCATATAAAGGAGTTTGTGGACAGCCACAGACTACACCTGGCAGGTCATACAGATCAGTGTCTGTGGCCACGGACACGGTACCTGTGCCTGGCAGGGGTGCTACGGACCGTATCTGGTACTAAGCCAGACTGGGTACTGTCATCAGAAGCGGGAGTGTGTTGACTGGACACAGGTCCCTGTTGGGACTGTCCAGAGCCACGTGCACGTGGTCTCCTGGGGCGTTACGATGACAGCACAGACCCAGCATTGCTGGGGCTGCTTCTGGTACTTTGGGGGTGTCCGCGGGCCTGTTGTCATCTGCGCTGACTGCCAGCTGCTGCTGTTGCTGGCATACAGCCACGTCGATGCCGCAACCGCCCACCATTGCCCTGGCTCATGGACATGTGGTTGTGGAACTGCTGTAATATATCCCCACAACGTCTGTCTATGACAACGGTGAAATTACAGATAACATCTGCGATGTCACGCATACTGTCAGTCATGGCTGTGTGACATGCTCTCAGCTCCCTCAGACCCTGTCTGGTGTACCTTTCCATACGCGACTGTGCCTGCATGACAGCCCAAAACATAGCTGAGGTTGACAGACCTCTTTGGGTACGTCTGCCAGAGGCAGTACGCCCATGGATGCTCCCACGAGAACCCATGGGCATCTGTCTGTGTGGTACCATCGCAGGACCCTGCCCATGGCTGCTGTGTGGGGAAGCATGTGCCACAGATACCACATTACCCTGGTCAATGCCCACTGTATCCTGTCCATCACCTAGGGACAATGGTGACATAGGATGTACTGGCAGGATGACTGTGCGCAATGATGGGGTTGACAGCTGTGTACTGTCAATTGGCTGACCAATGGCGGACCCTGAAACACCTTCCTGTGCCATTACACAGATATCATCATTATCAGTACCTGTGGCACCAGATTCAGGTTCCCTGCTGCAGGACACCAGAGCAGCACCAGAACCTGTGGGAGGAAGACAGGAAACACAGTTTACAGTGTCCACACAATGTTACCAGTGATGCACTTATGCACACATGCACACATGCAAACGTGGACAAATGCACACATGCACACATGGAAACAGGCACACATGCACACATGCACACGTGCACACATGCACACTTGCACACTTGCACACATGCACACATGCACACATGCACATGTGAACACATGCACACATGCACACATGCACACGTGGACACAGGCACACATGCACACATGCACACCTGGACACAGGCACACATGCATACATGCACACATGCACACATGCACACGTGGACACAGGCACACATGCACACATGCACACCCCGCAGTATACACACAGAGCACTACTGAGTTACACTAGTATTACTAGTACTATCAGGACTATTATAGGTATTGTTGAAACACACTCACCAGCTTGGATGGCCTGCATTGCTGTAACACTGGAGGGACCTGCAGAAATGAGGAGATTAATGTCAGTGGGCGCAACTAATGATACTGCATATGATACAATGCAGTAGTACACCAGTTGCCTTTCACACGTCAGCTGCTGATATTGCCAATATCACACCTGCACAATTACATACTATGTTGACAGCTACATACCACGGACACACCTTACACATGCATAAACTAACAGTGTACAGAACAGTCAAGTGTACATATGGCATATTACCTGCATGCTCCATGTCGTGCTGCTGTGTGGATCCAGCCTCCATCATAATGCAGGTGTATTGCTGTTGCTGTTCCGGGGCTGGAGCCACAACACTTAGGAGTAGCCCCTCCAGTCTGGTGAGGGGGGGTTGTGTGGCCACCCCACCTCCTGTGGCAACCTGTTGCCTGTGGATATGCGACGCACGCTGACGGACATTTCTGATTAAATCACTGCAGTGATGTCGTACCTGCTCATATGTCCTATTATGCGTGCCAATGTCATTTGCCCTACGGACAAGGTCTTGCCACAGTGCAGCCCTTTCCTGCTGATTCTGGCTGGTACGGGAAAACAGTATGTCATAATCCCGCACCAGGCTCTGGTGTATCTCCTCATCTTCTGCTGCAGAGTAGGCGGGATTACACTGACGTGCCATGTCCCTGGAAGAGAACACAAAAAGGATATCAGCAGACTATGTCAGCAATATATGGCACACATACTATACATGATACTCAACTGTAGTGATATACTACTACTCCCATATGTAGCATGTGTGTGTCTCTTGGTGGATACACAAGTACATGGCCAGATATCAGTGCTCAGCCAACACCTGTGCAACAATACCTGCCACATTCCATACAACATAGTAGCATGCTCCATCAGTCAGCACACTGCAACAGGTCCAATGCACAACCTCACTCTGGGGGTTCATACCAAGGTACTGTATGTGGAACGCCATCCACTAGTGTGATCTGGACACAAGTTACTCGGCCTGGATATACTTATCCCACCACCACCAGCACAGTAGACTACTTTGATATGTATGTGATTAGACAGTTATTCACTTGTTAGGACTGAGATGGTATCCATGCAGCCCACTGGGCCAGTGGAAGCCACAACCCACACTGCTGACCCCTTTGTGAATGCTTCCCACGGACATCCCAAAGATTGCATGGAACATGCACACACATTTCTAACCCAGACCCTATGCACAAAGGTTAGGCATCCTGTCTGGTGGACCCCAGCCAAAGGCAGATTGTATAACAATAGAAGGAGGCTACTGCAGGACAGAGCAGATTCACATTAAGGGAAGGCATCTGTGGTCAGCACTGGTAATAAGCTACGGTCTCTCATAACAACATCCACGGCCTACTCTGGGAGGGAAATGGCCATGAACACTATAGATAACCACAAGGCCTTCTTCAGTTATGTTACACATATGGACCAAATGCCTCAGATATGCTCTGAGTTAATACACACCTACTTAACATTCACCAAGCACACAGATATTGGCAACATTCCTGCAGACAGGTTCGGTGCACGTATCCCCCCTCCTTCTCCCCCACAAGTAGAAATACTTATCACAGCTGAATGTAACCTCCCTATCATCTCACATGTCCAGGTGAGGGCCACCCTCAGCAAAGCAGAACACACAGCATCAATGTGACCTGATGGTATCCCTGGATGTGTGCTATGTGAACTACAAGAGGACATACAACCGCATATAAGACTGATATTTAACCTTGGCCTTACTACAGGATATGTACCTGAACACTGGCATACAGCAACAGTGGTCCCACTCCACTAAGGAGGCACCTCTACTGACCCTGGGAACTACCGCACCATAAGCTTAACCAGCCTGGTCTGCAAAGCTATGGAATGATTCAGTATGGGATGCATATACAGCGATATTGGGTACCTGCAGATACTTGTTCCTGGCCAGTTTGCCTTTGTGATGGGCTGATCCTGTCTTTTGAACCTGGTTGACCTTTCCAAACAGTCACTACAGCCATTGATGAGGGGAACGCAATCCATACAGCCTACCTGGACTTGCCTAAGGCCTTCAACACAGTACTCCACTCAGGCATCATAGACAAGCTCATTAGCGTACATGTTACTACATATGCCACACGATGGGTTGCACACTGGTTGACATACAGAATCCATAATATCGATATTGTAGGAGCCATGTCAGACTCAATGCCAGTCACATGCAGTATCCCACAGGCCTCTGTCCTAGGACCCCTCTTGTTTGGCATTTATTTCTCAGATGTAAAAGCAAACATGTGCGGGTTGTGGATGACAAAGTTCCCAGATGACTGCTAACTAAGCACCATAGTCGTTACACCAGCTGACACACACATCCTACAGACAGGCCTCACTGCAACGGAAAACTGCTGCCAGGATCATGGCCTAACACTGAATGACATGTAATGTATAGTCATCCCCTTTTAGTGGAACTATGTGCACACAACATATCACATGCACATACCTATAGATACAGACCTATGACCCATATGGAGGGTTCACAGTATGCAGACTATTAACCTGTTACTTTACATTACCTGTGTTTGTAGCAGCTGGTTGCATTACCACTACTACTGCTTCCTGCTGCTGCTGGCACGGCTTGCTACTGTCACTGCTGATAGCTTAGACTCAGTGTGTGTACTGTGTGTTGTTGTTTGTGTTTTTATTTTTCTCTCTCTCTCTCTCTGTCTCTGTCTCTCTCTCTCTCTCTCTCTCTCTGTCTGTCTCCAGACAGTGCAATGAACATATTACATGTGTGGAGTGTGAGTACAGGATGCTTTTGTAGGTATCTGCATAAGTCCATGTGATGGCCTCTGCACCAATTGTAAGCCAGCATTTGCTAATTGCATGCAGCCAGTTGTGTACTGATTGCAGTTCTCACTGTGATTTCAGGACAGTGCTATAAAAGGGTATGTGAGATAGGCGTTGCCCTTTCAGATTGTAAGGGTGGGGACCATGTTGGTATGCTGTGGACACTGTTCTGTGAGTGTAAAGGTTAGTATTTCTCTCATGATTCAGGCTGTGTTGTAGATTCACATTTCTCCATTCCTCTCTCCTGTTTCCTGTAGTAAGTGTGTATGCACACTGACACCTACAGCTATATATATATATATATATATATATATATATATATATATATATATATATGTAAATATACATACATTTATATATGTACATTAACTGACATTATTACCTACTAGCTACCAACTAGCATGGCTGTTTCTGTTCACACACTACTATTATGGAAATCCACTAGTTTTGACAGTAAGTATAAATGACATGCTTTGTGTACTACACATCCTATATTCCCTTTACATTCATTCCTACTATTACATGATATATTTATTTTAGCACAATGTTCTTGTATAAGAGTCATGGCTTAGTGGTAGGTCATGCAGACTACTGTTTCCAAGGTTCGGGACTGACAGCAAAATTTTATTTTGCTTTTGAACTGACTACAGGACCTGTCAATCAGAGTGACTAAGGCACTTTTAAGCAGTTGTAACTGGGTTAGCGCTGGTTTGCGTGGAGCTCACGCATGCGCACTGGCGTTTAGCTCCACACACAAACGCGCACACCCGCTTACAACCGCTTAACAGTGCTTACTCTGACGCACACCCGCGCTATTTTCTTTGAAAGAAATGAAAATGAGGAGACAGAAAAGTGGTGAAAAAGGGGACACAAACAGGGTAAGACAGTAGGGAAACAAGCTTGGGATTTGCAGGAGAGATGTAGGTAAGGCCCATAGCTGCCCATTTCTTCATCAGCAACAGCTGTGCATATGTATGTAATTTGGTGTGACATTTGAAACCTTCCACCCCTGAGAGCGGTGTCAGGACACCAATAATACTTGTACAGCCAATTGCAATTGATAGTTTCCATGTCCAGCAGACATGTGTGCGGAATGGCAGCTATGTATGGGGCGTAATTTTTTTGTGGGTACAGAGTGCCCTTTTTTTTTTTTTTTTTTCAGGTGAGAGTGGTATGTCAGGTGAAGGAAGTCGTTATAGCTGGGGAGGTAGGTTGGGTAGGTCAACAGACAAGACAAACAAGACGCATACAGGGGCGGTGTATGACACGTGTGGGGGGTTACACAATTGACAGGGATGGATGTTTGGATATCCAGAGCCCACAGATGGCAACAGTGGAACTGATATCCCCACCCATGGGCAGTTGCCACTGTTCCTTCACTGCCCAGGACGGGGCTGTGCTGGGGGCTGTGTAGGCCGGGCAACAGGCATGCCCGTAAGCTGTGCCACCTGTGCCTCAAGCTGGCGTAGGGGCCCAAGAACAGAGTCCTGGATCTCCCTACACACCACAGTCCAGATGCTACGGAGGGTGAGTGGTGGTTCTCCTCTGGCCACGCTTGCAGAGGGGGGACGAGCCCCATCCCCTGCAGAGCTTCCACCTGCAGGTGGCACAGGGCCACCAGAGGAGGGTCCAGACTGGGCACTAGTGCCAGGTGCACTCGCCAGCTGAGAGTGGGAGAGGTGGGTCCGCTGGAACCCGCCTTCCCTGTCATCCTATGTTTTGCATTATGTCATGACAGTTTGGGTTAGTAACATATAATTCCATTCACAATTAGTTGTAACCGCATGCATTAGTATTCCCATTAACCAAACACCCAGATATTCACACAATTGAACAGCGAGCATAACACATGCATAATTTGAACAGCAATACACAGTCCAGCAACATGCAGGGTTGATTGATGGCAACATGCCATCAGGTTTGGATGTATGAACAGGGCAGATGCATCAACGGACATGCAAATATTTATGACCCAACAGGACAAATGTCCAGGGGTGTTAATTGTGATTGCACATACCATTTTCACGTGGAATGGGTTATATGTGGTTATAGGGTGGGGTGAAGAAAATAATATAAACACCTTCGAATACCAATACATATGCTGTACATTTCTAATAGCTGCACATATATACACACTACTGTTCTAACTACAGTTTCCTATATGATAACTACTTTAATTTGGTGATAGGACTGTTACTGCTACATCAATATACATTTTATTGTTCTTCATACACATTCATATCTGGCTTTGTTCAGCTACATCATCCTGCTACATTTGCTTTATATAGCTATAGACAACTGTGGATGTTTGGTATGTCAGACAATCATACTATCTGCATATTGCAGACTGAGAGCAACATATCCAGATTTTGGGATACACATTCCAGCTGCAGCAACACTTTGAACAGATTTCGCTGTTTGGTTCTGCTTTTCACATTCATTTCATTCTGTACTGACTGCAGTATACTTTATTCAGGGGTTGTTACTACTTTATTGGCGGATTCATAACTCTTTCTCACACTCTCTCACATGTTTTCATTTTACTATTCAGGATGGTACTTACTTCTAGGCTTTATTGACATGTTTTACCTGTAGTTATTACAATCCTTTCCAGCAGTTTCACTTCTGTCATGTTTCAGTATTTCAACAGGGGTATATTTCACACATGTGATTTGCTCATCTTCTGCAGTTGTACTTTTCAGCCTGCTGCAGGTTGTATACTATTATATTACAGGTGGGGCATCTTTATTTCAGACTTTATTTCAGACATTTTCATTTTTCTGTTTGGATTACAGACTGCAACACACTTTTGTAATCAAGCAATACTTGCAAACACTCTTACACTGTTACTTGCACATTTTATTACTTAGTGACTACACTGCACTCTTTTGCTAACTGTCATACTTTTATATTTCTTTACAGTTACTAGGAGAGGATTACTGACCTGCCTGGTGGCACAACCGCACCAGCCTATCGCCATAGGCTCTGCGGTTCGCAGAACGGACACCTGCAGCTGTAATATAAATGAAGTAATATTGGAATACACATCTCCATAATATCAGCTAGTTTAATTTCTTACATACATAATTAAATGTAACTTAGTAGTGGGGCATTGGGCATTTGCCGGGCCTCCTGGATCCAAAGGTTCAATTGGTCCTGCTTGCGTCTCTTCAGGTCCGCATGGTGGTGACGAACCTGCTCACCAGTCCTTGGAATCCCTGTGGCACTGGTGAGATCACGAGCCAACCGGCCCCACGCCTCAGCCCTATATGCTCCCCACAGGACCTGGCCCTGCATGAGTTGGGCCTCATGATTGTGGACTAGGAGCCAGACCATGTATCTGGACTCCTCAACGCCCCACCTCTGTGCTCGAAAGCAATTACCCTCACCTACTCCTGACATTCTGGCTGCAAGTTAGTTCTACATTCGTTTATGCTGTGTATTCCCGCCTATGGGGCTTATATATGCCGTTTTTCCCGCACATATCTGTGATTGGCCATTTTGGAATTGTATCAACTTCACAAAACCTGCTTTGTCATGCTCCACTTTGTATTCATTCCTATATATTTGCTATTACTGCATTTCTAGGTACTACTGTCATGGCTTAGTAGTTCAGTACCTTGACTATGGTGCATAGTATCCTGGTTTCAAACCTGGCCACTGCTTTTTATTTTTTATGACTGTCTAGACAGGCTGAGGGGTGTGTCTGTGTAAAAGCAGTTTTGATACAGCTTGCTCAACGTTGCCCGTCGGTTAGCTTGTTGGCACGGTGTGCAGCTCCGCGCAAATGGGTTACGCTGGTTTACGCTTCATTTGTCTGTTAGCACGCATATTACGCTCAGCTCAGCTAGGGGCACTCATTTTATACCTGTTAATCCACTGTTCACCTACGGGCACTCATTTTACACCCTTTAAATCACTGCTCACCTACAGGCAGATGCACTCACCTTGTTAAACTGTAGCTCAGCTATAGGCACATCTCGCATTTTTTATTGTTTTGTTATCTCACATTTCTTCAAAATAAATGGACTATTTCATTACATTTTACATAAACTATGATTTTATATGTGTACATGTTTGTCAGGGACTTGTTTCGTGCTTATTTTACTAAAAATAAAAATTGATGTTGTGGGGGCTTGAACCATGAATGCCTGCTCTTCAGCCAATGTCTCCACCGCTACGCTATTGCTTCTTGGCTTACTTTGCATATTTAGTTCTTATATCCGTTTCCACTGACTGCTAACTGTGGCTAAGCTACAGGCACGCCCGCGCAAACGAGCGCACTCACGGGCAAACATCTTTACGATTTAAAAAAAATATATAAGATGTTCATTTATATATTTTATGTTCATAGTCTGTGGGGGCATGTGTTGTGTTGTGTTTATTCACATTTCCATGGCCTCTGTCGTGGGTGTTTACTTTGGGCAATTTTACTCTTCTGGGGGTGTGTCCACTTGCAGGGCTCGGCCTATGGACACACCCCCTACTGTCTTCCATGGACCGTGTTAGCCTTAGGTGTGATTCAGCATACCCTCATGCATATGCATGACATGCTGACGTCACAGCATGTCAACTGCAGCCTCCGTGTAAGCCATGTATCTCTTACACGGAGGCTTCGTGAATCCTGCCCTATGTGTCTGATCATTATGTATTATATGTTTAGCTAGAGAATTATTAGCATTCCTTTGTCTCATGGCACCTATTATATTCTTTCATTCTTTCCATCAAACTACCGTTAACAAGAAGTACCAGCCACTATTAGAATGTTTGCCAGGTACATTATGCTTAAGCTTTTGTTCCCTAATAACAGTGAAGTAAGTACTTTTAAAACACTGAGTACTTTTAATCCTACTTTAAATTCTCCTTTGGAGTTTTTTTGTAATCTATGTGAGAGAGATCTGAATGTTGTTTTAAACAATGATTATGCCAATATATCCTGTAAGAAATACTATAACTTATACAAGGCAGAAGCCATAGCCCTTAAAAAGCTTTGTCTAGATTCAAGCATAGCAATACGACCAGCGGGCAAAGGAGGCGGCATAGTAATAATGGACATTTTTATACAAATGCTATATTTAAACATCTGAATAATAAGCATATATATGAAATAGTTACTTTAAAAGATATAGAAGACCCGATTAGGAATGCACGTATGTTACTTTATGACTGCTTACAAAGTAAGATTATTACAAATGATATATATCTTTTTGCTTTGGGGAATTTCCTTTTATCCCTATATTTCAAGCATTACCTGAAATTCATAAGGATTCGTATAACCCCCCATGAGGCCTATAGTTTCAGGTGGGTTTCTATTAGAATGACGGAAATGCATTTTGTCGATTGCGTTTTCATCAACACATTTAGAGCGAACAGGCAAAACAGTGAAGCATCTGTTCAGCAAATTCTTTCCCTGGGAAAGAAGTCGCTTGACCGCTTTGTTGCTTTGCCATGTTCTGCAGTGTAGTATGGTCCCTTGTCCGGTATAGCTCCCGAGCATGAATGTGCAACAGTTACTGACCTTAGGGTTAGGGTGCAGGTTAAGGTAAGTGCATATGTATGAAAGTGTTTACTGTTTATTATTTTGCGTTAGATGTATGGTTGAGTTACATGTGTATGTGTTTTCAGCTGTTTACTTTTGTTTGAGGGGGTAGAATTAGGGTTAAGGTAAGTGTGTATGTGTTTGGAACTGTTTATGTAAATGTGCAAGAGTTACTGACCTTAGGGTTAGGCTGCTGGTTAAGGTAAGTGCATATGTTTTAAAATATTTACTGTTTTGTTTTTACGTTAGAGGTATGGTTGGGTTTCGTGCATATGTGTATTTAGTTGTTTATTGTTTTTTGGGGGATGTACAATTAGGGTTAGGGTATATGTGTATGTGTTTGGAAGTGTTTAATGTTTCTTTTTGTTTTTTTTTTTTTTTTTTTGGTTGGAACAGCTGTTTCTTTCCCTAGGAAAGAAATCACTGTTCTATGGTTTCGACATTTTCAGCTTTCGCTGAAAATGTGTCGATGAAACATCGTTCGCTGTTTTCAACATCTGATGTTTCAATATAGACCCATTTCAGGCCAGTGGTGGCTAACTGAAAGGATGTCTGTGTTTGTAGAGACGCATTTAAGGGGAGTGGTTAATGAGTATGACATAGTTTTGAATGATTCCAGACAGTTTATGATCGACAGACCACAATGCTTTTCCAGAGATAGCCCGTATCTGTCTCACCTGGGCTTCAGGCTTTGGGCAAAGGCTATTGAGTCTCCTATAGTGCCTTTTTTAGGAAAAGTGATGAGGTTAAAACTAGCAACATAAAAATTTCAACAAAACACAAATTAAAGGTCATGCTGCTAAACGCTAGGAGACTAAACATAAAACTGCCCTCATTGCAATCATTCCAAACCCTGGGAAATGCTGACATCTGTGCAGTCACAGAAACCTGGTTCAAAGCTGTGGACAGCACCCCAGCCTTACCTGATTACTCATCCTATCACATATTCAGACCCCAAACTGTGGGCAGTAAAACCAAAGGAGGTGGAGTTTCAATGTACTTTAAAGACATACACGCATCCAGGTTGGTCAAACAGTATGACGCACAGGAGACACTCCAGGTGCACTTAACCATTGACAAGACCCCTATTCAAATCATAGTTAGCTACCCGTCCCCAAATCTGATTCAGAATACCCAATCCACATATTTGGACCTTTTTGAATCTATCGAGATTCAGCCCTTTACCATAATCTTGGATGATTTAACTTCCCAAACATAGATTGGAAGAACTACTAATGCAACAACACAAATGCCCAGAGAGTCCTTGATTTTGTCACTGCTAATACCTTGGAACAGCTAGTTGATACCCCCACAAGAGGTGACAATATCTTGGACGTGGTATTAACCAACATGAGTAACCACTGCAGCATGCCTATAGTATCATCCTCCCTGGTAAGATTTGACCACAAAGCAGTCACTTTCAAAGTCACCATCTCCCCCAACCCCCCTCTAGCTAGGATCAGACATAAAACCTTATCCAAAGCTAATGACAGCTTCCTGAGGGATGGTATAAACAGCTGCACAGCCCCCTCCCCCTCTGTAGGAACTGGCACCAATATCCAAAACTACACCAACGTACTATATGAGCATTTATATAGATGCATGGAATCAGGACTACCTGACAGGACTAAATCATCCTCCACAAGGAAGACTGAACCTGTCTGGTGGACATCTGCAATAAATAAACTATATAACAAAAGGAAAAAAATTGCTGTCGAAGACCAAGAAGGAGCAGGTGCGCAATTTAAAGCAATGTCTCCTTAGCCTGAACAAGCAAATAAAAGCACTAGTAAAATCCTCCAAAGCAAACTTCGAGTCCAAATTGGCCTCATCTGCTAGACACAATCATAAGGCCTTCTTCACATATGTCCGCAACCTCAAAGGAAGCACCCAGATCTGTTCAGAACCGGTGGTCAAGGACACCACATATACAAATGCCATAGATATAGCAAACTTGCTGGCTGACAGATTCAATGAAAACTTTACCCCTCTGCCCCCCATAAGTAAATCAGGACATCTCCAGTACCTGCCCCCCTTCCCCTTATACCTAGGGAACAGGTCATCACTGCTTTCTCAAAGGCAAAAAATACAGCCTCCATGGGACCCGATAACATCCTAGGCTGCATTCTATGTGAACTCAGGAAGGAGGATTCAGCACCATTAGGCTCCCTATTAAAACAAAGCATGAGTACTGGCTTCATCCCAGCTGAGTGGTGGACAGCCACTCTCATCCCTTTACCCAAAGGTGGAGCGTCCACCGATCTTGGAAATTATAGATCCATCAGTCTAACTAGCCTGATCTGCAAGGCCATGGAACAGATTATCATGGATCTCATTAACATGGACATTGGCAACCTCCAAATACTTGATCCCATACAGTTTGGCTTTGTCAAGGGGACGTCATATCTGCTAAATTTGTTCGACTTCTTTGAGATGGTCACCAAAGTCATGAACGAGGGGAAGATGGTGCACACCACCTACCTTGAACTGGCCAAAGCCTTTGACACCATTCCCCACTCAGGCATAATAGATAAACTCTCTCATCTAGACATCAATCCATATGTTACCAGATGGGTAGCAAACTGGCTCACTGACAGAACCCATGTAGTCAAAACAGGGGAAGCCACCTCAAACAGTAGACCTGTAACAATTAGTGTACCCCAGGATTCAGTCTTGGGGCTTCTGTTATTTGGTATATATTTTTCTGAGGTACACACCAAATCCAGTGGGCTATGGCTGACCAAGTTTGCAGATGACTGCAAGCTGGATGCTGTCATCAATTCCCCTAGTGGTGTGGACATCCTCCAAGATGGTCTAATTCAGTCAAATGATTGGTGCCAGACACATGGCCTCAAGCTGAATACAAATGCATCATCTTCTCCTTTGGGTGAATGATGTCCCCTCAAATTATCACATTAATAACAATGTCCTAAGCACCTAATCAGTCATGAGGGATTTGGGCACCCAGGTTGATAACAGCCTGACTTTTGGCCACCATGTTGCTTCCGTTGTATGGAAAGCCTTCTACATGACCCACCTCATAAGAAAGGGTGTCTCATCCAGGAATAAGGATGTTATAACATCCCTGTATTCTTCCCTTACAAGGCGCATTATTGACTCCCCTTTTGGCATGTACCTTGCAAAGCACATGCAGCAGCTGGAGAGACCACAGAGGTTCCTCACCAGGAGAATCCCGGGCTTCAAACATCGACCCTATACAGATAAGCTAAAAGCCCTATCCCTGTACTCAGTTTCATACAGACTCCTCAGAGGTGACCTCTGTCTGGCATAGAAGGTGATCTTGGACCCCACCTTGATGGGACTGCTGCATATCAGCAAGTCAAGCTCCACCCATGTAACCCACATGCACGGTCTCAACCTGGTCTGTGACATCAAGAAAACTTGTTGGCAGGACAAATTTGTGTCCCAGAGACTCCCCATCTATGGAATAAACTCCCTCTCCACATTAAGCAGAGTTCCTCTTTACCCCTTTTTAAGTGCAACCTGGATAACTGGATGAGAAATAGAAAATATACCCCTGGGATTTCACCCATATCCCTGCTGGACAGGGGCATCAGGTGGTGATTTGTCTAAACATGGGTTAAACTCTTGGCTAGGCTTATAAGGGCCTCAGGGCCAATAGCCTAGTAACCTCCTATGATCCTATGATCCTATGAATTTTATTCATGTTATACACAATTAAGAGAGAAGGATGATTGTTGTTTTAGCAGTTTGAGGATAAAAAGCAGACTGTTTTTGGAAGAGCTAATGAATGCATATGGAAGATAGTGATGTCTTTTAAAAAGAAGCTGTAGGGTGAGAAACAGTAGTGGAAACTCAGAATGCAGAAGATGCACATAAAACAGGTTTTATGTATGAGTAGTAAAAATAAGCTGGTGTTTAAGTATGCTCTTCTCTCAGGTAGGTTAGGGAAATAGGCAGAAAAGGTGAGCATAATGTACATTATTTGCTATGATAGTCTCTGTGTTGATTTTTAATGCAGGCGGTGCATGTGACTTTATACCAAGAGTAGCTGGAAGCAGTATGTTTAAGTTTTAATTCCTGCTCTAATGTGTCATTTAACTGGTAAGAACTGAGCCCCAACCATTAAAGTGTAACAGGCCAGGTCACCCTCATCTGTTGTCTACCCATTCCCTTTACCAGTCCTGATAAGTCCACCTCTCTAAATATGCCCCCTCTAGACCTGTCTAGCTGAGCTACTTTGCTGAATCCATTTTATGTACCTTATTTAGTCTCATTGCTAATAACTACCTGTCATTTCCACTTACTCTCTGCCTAGGTTCAGCTTGTACAGTATTCTTCCTTATTTTTAGAAAGGTCACAGAAAAGGAAGGGGTATTTGATGTCAGCCAGAGACAGTACAATGTTTTTCTCACACTTTCTTCGAAATGTGCATGTCAGACTACAGTGCATTCTCTCCCAGGTGAAAAGTACCTTGATAGTGTCCTGAGTACTGAGCATAATGTGTGATAGCGCCCTGTTTTATCAAAGTCCTTCCTTCAGATGCTGTTATTTTCACTAAAATGTTATGTAGCTGAATCCTGTAAGACATTCAGCTAAACAATACTTGGAAATTACTTCTTATTCTGTCTTCTTTTCAAAATAGTCTGTACAGCTGCTTTTCAGAAAATATTGTAAATAACCCACCCTTCCTGCTGCTTTGTCCTACAAGTTCTACACTCACCCCTTGAAAACAGAATCCTTCATAAGTTATTGTTAGTGGCCCCTCAATACAAGGACAGGTATAAGCTTCTGCATGTACAGATTACCACTCATCAGTGGCTTGATGTATCAGACTCCCACCCCCATGTTGCATATTTACATCCCAGTGCCACCCCCAACTGATGGGGACCTGTGTGGTTTGTGGCCAGTTGTTCTTCACCTTCCCCACAAGGATGGCAAACTCTTCCTCCCTTGTCAGCATTGTCAGGCTCACAAATCTCTAACTGAACTAATGTCACCTGGATCATAGACAGGCTTTAACGCTAGCTAAGATGCCAGTTCTGAATTGGACGTTAGACTGTGATAGTAAGACTACTTGACTCAGAGAAACGTCCCTGTTTGTTATAATCCTGCTCTTATACCATGAGTTGCCAGTGTCGCTAACATTTAGTCAGTGTCGCTAACATTTAGTCAGTGTTTCTAACATTTAGTCAATGTCTCAACATTTAGCCAGTGCCACTAACACTTAACTGATGTAGTCTGTCAGTAGTGAAATGACACCTTGAGAATGTCCTGCTACTTGAAGTAAGGCACACCAAGTACTTAGGGAAAAGGTAGAAAAGGTGAGTATGTACGTCATTTGTTAATTGATATAGCAGGCAAAATACAACTTCAGATTTATAAATCATGCCTACAACAAATAAAAAAGAGCCAATAACCTATATTCCAGTGTTCTCCCCTCCATTCACCATCACACATCCCCTTCTGAGCTCAATTTACAACAAGCCATTTAGGCATTTTTTTAATTAAAAGACTACTTACATGGATCTTGACAATATCCCTGGATGCCTGCTGAGAAGTATAAAGTCCCATTTAGTAACGTCTCTCCATTAGCTCTTCAACCTAAGTCTGTGAGCTAGTTATGTCCCTGAGGAGTGCAGAATGGCAGTTATAGTGCTAATTCATAGCGGTGGTCCATCTACTGTGCCTGGGAACCATTATTTTTATTTTTATTATTTTTTTGTAAGGCTTTGGAATGTATTATTACTGAACAAATCATGATACAGATGACCTTATAGCCCTGGATACACATCAGTTTCCCTGTGTAAGAGACAAAGCATGCCTGACGAACATGCTTGAGTTCTTTGAAAGGGTTACTGATGCCATGGATAAGGGGTATACAGTCCACACTGCTTAGCTAGACCTCACCAAGGCCTTTGACATTATCTTCTATGCTGGGATTATTGACAAAGTCTTCCAGCTCAACATTATCTCATACATAGTTCACTGGATTGGTAATTAGCTGTCCAGCAGAACCAACTATTAACGTCAAGACTATTTGTTCTAGACAGAAAAATGTCACTAGTGCTGTCCCACAAAGCTCTGTCCTGGGCCACTCCTCCTTCGTTTATATATTTCTGTGACCTAAAAGATGATATTAAGGGACTTTGGTTAACCAGGTTTGCTGATGCGTGCAAACTGAGGAAGGTAATCAAATCTCACTCTGATAATCCCGTTGTCCATTAAGGGCTGGATCAAACAAATGTTTGGAATATTAATCATGGGCTTACCCTATACACCAGAAAATGCAGCATAGATTCCTTTGGTAAATGTGGCATCACTTTTGCCTACAATATAGATAAAAGTTCACTTAAATTTGACACATTAATCAGGGGACTTGAGTACATATATGACCATGAACTCTCCTTTGACTCGCACGTCTCTGTGAGAGCTAGAAAATCCTTCTGCTTTGCAGATCTTATCCTCTGTAACATCGCGTCAGTGTCCAACGAACTTGTAGCCCCACTTTATTCATTCCTTATTAGGCCTATCTTTGAATATAACGCACCTTTTGGCACATACCTGACAAAACACCTGAACCACCTTGCCACACCTCATCATTTCATCATTTCCTCATCAGAAACATTGCAGGGGGTCTCAATATCCTTAATTACTCTGATACACTAAAACCTTTGTTGCCATATTCAGTATCATACTGGCTTCGGTGGGGTGTTCTCTGCTTAGCCTTCCATGCTACAAATGACCAAGAACTCTTGGAGCTCCTTGACCTAGATAGAAGGGGTAAAGTAAATACCCATTCTAGAAACGAAATATACATTATCATGTCACTTAAGATACTTAATCCAATGGATAGTCTGTTTCTAGAATAGGCTGCCCTTACCTATCAAACAAGGTCATTCTCTAGCACCCATTAATACCAGTCTGGATGACTGGATGGGTGATCACAAGAATTCACCAGCTGTATGTGCATAATATCTACATAATGGGGTGGACACTGACAGTTTACCACCAGCACTGAGTGATGTGTTTGAATTTCTTGATGCTCTATTTTGGCTCTAAGCTTTGCAAGAACCTATGAACCTATGAACAAAGAGACCTGTCCAAGACAACTATATACTTTTTCTGCTTCTTTACTGTGATCCAAAGATAAACAAAGACATAGAAGGACAGCACAGAAGGACAGCATAGAAAGATAGCACAGAAGGACAGCATAGAAAGACAGCATAGAAGGAAAGCATAGAAGGACAGCATAAAACGACAGTATAGAAGGACAACATAGAAGGACAGCATAAAAGGACAGCATAGAAGGACAACATAGAAGGACAGCATAGAAGGACAACGTAGAAGGACAGCATAGAAGGACAGCGTAGAAGGACAGCATAGAAGGAAAGCGTAGAAGGACAGCATAGAAGGACAGCATAGAAGGACAGCATAGAAGGACAGCGTAGAAGGACAGCATAGAAGGACAATGTAGAAGGACAGCATAGAAGGACAGCATAGAAAGACAGCATAAAAAGACAACATAGAAGGACAGCATAGAAGGACAGTGTAGAAGGACAGCATACAAGGACAGCATATAAGGACAGCATAGAAGGACAGCATAAAAGGACAGCATAGAAGGACAACATAAAAGGACAGCATAGAAGGACAATGTAGAAGGAAACCATAGAAGGAGAGCATAGAAGGACAGCATAGAAGGACAACATAAAAGGACAGCATAGAAGGACAGCATAGAAGGACAACATAGAACGACAACGTAGAAGGAAACCATAGAAGGACAGCATAGAAGGACAATGTAGCAGGACAGCATAGAAGGACAACATAGAAGGACAGCATAGAAGGACAGCATAGAAGGACAACGTAGAAGGACAACATAGAAGAACATCATAGAAGGACAGCATAGAAGGACAACTTAGAAGGACAACATAGAAGGACAGCATAGAAGGACAGCATAGAAGGACAACTTAGAAGGACAGCATAGAAGGAAAGCATAGAAGGACAGCATAGAAGGACAACGTAGAAGGACAACATAGAAGGACAGCATAGAAGGACAGCATAGAAGGACAACGAAGAAGGACAGTATAGAAGGACAATGTAGAAGGACAACATAGAAGGACAGCATAGAAGGACAACTTAGAAGGACAGCATAGAAGGACAGAGTAGAAGGACAACATAGAAGATCAACGTAGAAGGACAGCATAGAAGGAAAGCATAGAAGGACAGCATAGAAGGACAATGTAGAAGGACAACATAGAAGGACAGCATAGAAGGACAGCATAGAAGAACAACGTAGAAGGACAACTTAGAAGGACAGCATACCGTTACCATAAGAGGAAACAGAAGAGGGAGAATGCTAAGGAGGAAAGGAAACAGAAGAAAGCTTTACAAGACTCATTCTCCTGCCCTGCCTGATCAGATTTCAGCCAGTGCTACTTCAGCTCAGGTCACTGTTGGCTCCCTTCCAGCTAGTTTGTATTGGCCAATTGTTCATACATTGGCAACTGGCTTCAGCCAAGATTTTGAGTTGGTCACAGATATTCTTCATGCAATTAGTAAGGCTTTTTTATGGCTTTTTTTTCACATGCTGATTCCAATGCTCAACAGAAGCTAACTCTCAACCAAGTGGAGAATGAGTGGACATTTTATTTATTTATTTATTTATTTACTTACTTATTTGCATTTTTTAACAGAAATCTTCTGACTGGATTAAAGCCTGTTTTCAGCAGATGATCACTAAGAAAAACTCCATTAATGAAGGAAAAAGTTATAAACTTTGTTTTAAAATGTGATTAGGTATGCATTGAAGCAAATTGCCTAGCATGAACAATTACACCAGGGCATTTTCAGGTTATTCATTTGCATATAACTAGATTGATACTGATGGAATACAGTAATACTCCAAAAAGCAATGATAGCACAGTATGAAACTTAGAGCCAGTCATGTCCTGTGCTGGTGGTAACAGCAGATAAAGCAATTGATGAAGTCCTTGGTTGTTGTACGATGAAAGCACTTAATGTTTAAACAAACCTTTGGAGTGTGCATACTATAGTTTATTTACTGTATTTCTTCAATTTCTTTGCCCGTTGTTATCTCTAGCACACACATGACAGATGGAATATAAGTAAACATAAATATTCTATGTAGGATATATATAGGATTAGGGTATATACATTAGTATGCTTAGGAAACAAGTTAAGGTAATGCATAAGTACAGATTAAGTTAATGCAATATATATGTACAGTTTATGTGACATCCAGAGGAGCAGCAAAAGAAAAACAGGAGTGATAGTATGAGAAAGGTGAGTAAATAGGGGTGCAACACAGTGCCAGTAGTGCAACAAGTAGCACACTTACCTTTGATGCTCAAAGAACAGTAGGATGTGGGTTCTATTCCCACTCCAGGTGACTGGATTACTGAAACTGCGGTGTAGCATTAGAAGGGACTACTCTCCTGGAAGACATGTTAAACTGAGGTCCCATCTGCTCTAGCTGCTGGTAGTGTAGGTGGATATAAACTATTCCATGGCATCTAGCAAAAAGAGTAGGGGTCCTTTATGTACATTATGTATACAAAATTCACAACTTGCTTACAGTTATGTACATGTGATTCACACATTTTCAAAAGCAAAACATTTTTAGAGTTTCAAACCCCCCGACTCTTTCCTCCACAATCAAAATCTTATTTTCTTCAAAATTTCTGAGAATATCCATTTTCCATTACATTTTGTCTCATTCATTCTTTCATACCATAAGGTCCATATTAAACAAAACAATTTCTTATCTAATCTATCTATATACTTTTGTTTCATATTTTCATAATATCCATATTCTATTATATCCATATTTATACATTTAACATTTTCAGTCCTTTTAAACTTATCTTGTCACATATTTTTTCCACAGTTGATTCACTCTTTCACATTTCAGAAAAAAACATGTTCAGTGGTCTCTAATCCCCCTCAATGTATACAAACTCTGTGTTTTATTGATTTGTATGGCATTTTCCTATTTACCAGTAACTTATTTATAGACAACCTCCATAAAAAATCTGTACATTATACATATTTTCACATCTTTTCCGTCTTGCTTTTACCGCTTTTACTTTTTTATCTTCTAATTGGTTGCAAAGGTAAACATAATAAAATGTTCTCATTATATTTTGATGCTGTTTTCCTGTTCTTGCCAATGTTTCCTAAATCAATCTTCCATAGTAATGTTTTGTTGATATAGTTCCAATTCCATGCAAGTGATCCCTTTACTTCTTTTTAAACATTTAAGTCTTTCCCATATTGTTTTATATTTTATGATCTTTACTGACACATTTCTTTTTTCTTGTATTCCTATTAACACTTTATACAAATTTAATGAAGCTATATATACAGATAGGTTTACTAAACCCAAACCTCCTTCTTTTTTGATAATATACATAATTCCTCTTTTAATAGGGTTCAATCTAGATCCCATGTGAATAAGAATAACACGTTCAATAATTCTTTTTTCACATTCTTGTGGTATCATAAACACACTCACCAGATGTGCCATCTTATCTAATATCACAGGATTAATTAAACATACTTTTTTCTTTTATGAAAATTTAAAAGTTCTCCAGAATATACACATACTAAGTATCATATCCTTCCATTGTGTCACTCTCTGTTGTTCACTACCAAACGTTATACCTGGAATTTCTGTTTGTTCTTTATTAAACTGAATACTTCTTATTTTTCCAAATAACCTAGTCCTTCACCTTTTTCTTCATTAACACTTAGGCCTAACATCTTTAGTTCTTTGTCAAGTATCCAAATAGCTATACCCATCTGTTTTTTTTTTTTTATTTTAACAACTAGTACTAAATCATTTGCATAAGAGATTTTTACTGGAATCTGCATTCCCTCTGGTGAACAATATTTATCTTCCTCTAAAGTCCAATTTATCTTAGAAATGACAGCATTTGTAATTAATGCAAATGGTATACTGCTTGCTGGATATCCATGCTTAATACCACTCTTTAATTCTATTGTCTCACTTTACCAACCGTTTATCACTAATCTCACCTTATTCTTATTATAAACAGATTTTAACACATTGATTATTTTGTTACTTATATTATATTCTGTCAAGATGACCCATAATGTTTCATGCTGGATTTTGTCATATTTTTATTTAATTATTTATTTGACATTTGTTAACAGGGATAGTCCATCTGAGCAAAAGCCCTTTTTCAATGGAGGCCCAGAGAGAAAAGCTCCACAGTACAAGTTAGCAAGAACATTTACAAAACTGAAGAAGAATACAGTGAAACATTTACAATAAAACAGTTAAGCAAATCTAGATAAAACTCCACAGTACAATATAGTAAGAGGCATTATAACATTGAAGAAAAAATATAGCAAAGAAATATACAATAAATTAATTACTTTACATAACACACTGGGTTATCTTCAGAGGGTAATTGTACAATACAGAGCAGTTAAGTGAGTTATGGTAGTAAGGAAGGGAGTAATAGAGAGGACAGTGATAGAGAAAGGGGTGAGTTCATGTGGGATGATTACAGAGGCAAATCCATGTGCTATTAAGGTACCTTTTGAGAGTATTCTTAAATTTGTGGATGTAGGAAATCTTTCTAAGGTTCATGGGGAGCTTGTTCCAAGCAAGAGCAGGGAAGTAGCTGTAGCGATTCTGTCCAACAGATTTTTTAGGTTTGTGAATTTGTAAAAGATATTGGTCAGAGTTTCTGAGGGATTGAGAAGGTTTATAGAGGGAGACAAGTGAGAAAATACTAGAGCAAGAGGAGGGCTTATTCAAAATAGTATAGATAATGAGAACTTGGGTAAATAAAAATTGATTAGGAAACTCTAGTCAGCCGAGTGTCTGGAGAGTGTGACAGTGGTGTGATCTTAAGGGTAGATTGGCTGAAAATCTAGCAACTTTGTTGTAGGTGGTTTCAAGTTTGGAAAGTAAGGAAGACTGCAAGTTGGTTAAAATTTGAGAGCTGTAAAAGAGGTTGGGGAGAAGGTAAGCGTGGGCTAGTGAGATCCTGAAGCTGGGTGTGTGGAACCTTTTCTTTCTATAGACCAAACAAGCTTTTGGCAGGTTTTCTTGATGCATTTAAGTACATGAAGGTCAAATATTAGTTGATCATCCACTATTACTCCAAGCAGTTTAGTGTGCGATTCAGCTATGATTGTAGTGTTGTTGAGGGAAGAGATGGTGAATGAGGATTTAAGATGGTAAAGTAACTTTGGGAAGAAGAGAAGTTTAGTCTTTTTAAGGTTTAGTATGAGTTGGTTGTTAGTAAGCCATGTTTCATTGAAGTTGAAAGATGTTTGTGTCAGGGTTAGTAGGTCAGTGGGGCTGTCAGTGATAGAAATGATGGTGGAGTCATCTGCATACTGTATGAGGGAAGACTGAGGACAGGATGTGTGAAGTTGGTTAAAAAAATGTTAAAAAGGGAAATATGCTTTACTTACGTCACCTGCTAGCATTTCCAGTTGTTTCCCTATTTATTACATCTTCGACCAAGTCTCTTGTTAACATTAAAAGTTCTTGAGTTCCTTTATCTTTTATTCCAAATATTGTTTCAGTTAGTAATTTGCTAGCTTTACTTATTATTCTTTTTTTTATTTTCATAAAGATCTTATAATTCACATAATTTAATACTATTGGTCTCCATTTTTTTAGCTCTGTTCTTTCTTCCTTTTTCCATACAAATTTCATTGCACCCATACATATTTGTTTCATTTACACCCTTTTCAAACCATTCATTCACTACCTCCAAAAATACTCCTTTTGTCTCTTGCATGTTGTTATACATTAGATATTCAAGTTCATCTAAACATGCGTCTGCTTCTACAGTTGCTGTTTTTAATACATTTTTTAATTCTGTCATTGTAAACTTTTCTTCCATTCTCTTATTATCCACTTCAGTTAGATTTTTTAACTTCCATCCATTTCTCCTTATAGTATCACATATGGAAAAAGGTTTTTAAATGTCTGCATAATTTCTTTTTGTGTATTCACGATACATCTTTCCTCATTCCTTAATTCTCTTATTATTCATATTTTTTAAACCATTTTACTTAGATATGATGTTGCGTCTTCCTTTCTTCATTGTAAAAATATATTTGTTTAAATACATTTTTTAAATTTTTTCTTGGTTTATTTCATAAAACACTCTTTCTTTTTCTAGAAGCTTTTTTTTATCATCTATACGTTAATGACTTGATTACTAATGCCTTCATATTTGCTACTATCTTGTGTTCTGTTTGTCCTTTGCCATTGTAATATCTCTTTTTTATATTTTTCTTTTAAATGATCCACCAACTTGTCCAATCATTATAAAATCCTCTTATTTATATGATCTAGTCATAACTGATGTATTATCTCCTTTATATGCTCACTTAGATCTGATTTGTTAATTTTTTTTAGCCCTCTGCCTATTCTTATGCAACCTATTCTTTTTTAAATTTCTATCCAAATTTCTGCATGATCTGAGAAACCTGTAATTTTAACTCTTAATCTAATATATTTAAGTTCTCTGGTACTATAAAGTAATCAATTTTAGTTCTTAGATTATTCTTTCTGTATATCCAGTTAATTTTCCATAAAAACATTTCACAACTTTTGATCAAATCTGAAATAACTTTTACATCCACATCTTCTTTTCACCCATGTCTTAAATCACAATTAAAGTCTCCCACTACTATTACTTGCATATTTACTCTCATATAATGAAGTACTTTCTTTGACATGAACTCTCTTTGTTTTTGTATAGTGTATGCATAGAGTGTAATTATCCTATATATTTCATTCTTCCATCGTATACACAACCTAAAATAATGGGGGGCAAAGGCTCAAAAATAGGGACAGATTTTAAATACTGCTCTTATAAACTTAGAAAGTTGCTTGAATAACAAATTCATGTTAGCATTTATTTTCTGAATGATATGAAGTCTGAAACTCAAATGTATGTGACTTCAATCCTCAGTGATTTGCCAGAAAACCACAAATGTTAAGATGAACATATCAAAAATATAAGTCAAAAATCTAGACATTCTGTGAAAATCTGGATAGTGTATGTTCTATAGTCCAATATGCTGGGACTCCATACTTACGTGTTCAGCAAAACTGCTCCTGGCATTGCAACATCTTACTCAGTAATATTTCTTTTCTTTAGACTCCTGGCTTTACAGCTCTCATCTGTTACTTAACCCTATAAAAACAAGTTAATGTTGTTCACCCCTAAACAACTTAAAACCCAAAAATAGCATTCCTCCATAACATCAGATTACAATAATGCCAATATTAACTAGTTACAAATACTAAACTGGTAGGAGTATCCATAGACAATCAAATTAATTTTGACATTCTGTCTGTATAGGGCCAAACACTTCCTCACTGATGATGCAAGGATATGCATTGCCACTACCTTACCATTCACAGCCTTTCTGTATACCTCCCCAGTTCTAGAGAAACTAAACTCATCCACATCTCTTAAGTTTCAACAGTGCTACAACAAAATTGTTTGCCACCAACATGCCTCATAAAAGTCATAATTGCCTGCATCTAAAAAAGCTCAACTGGTTAGAATTTTCTCATGCCTTTACCTTTTCCCAGCTGCAAGTAATCCACAAATTTCTAGATAAACCTGAACTATGTCCATGTCTACAATTTCTTATCTACTCTATTCCCCTTAACAAAACATTATGGCCTGGTAAAAACATGTTTCTTGTAATAACTAAATCCAAAAGTCTGGCTGGAGATTCTCTGTACTATAACTGTGTTGCTAGAAAGTGGAACTCAGTGCCACTTTCCATATGACACATTGAAACAAAACACTTTTCAAAGCCAATCTAAACAAACACCTCAAAAAGACATGGCTTTGTACCTGTGATACTCCAGGTTAACGACTTCCATACTTTTGCTACATTTATCTTTCGTATAATGTTCATAAACTCATTCACTACATTGTACTCAACAATGACCATCATATGTAAAATGAACGTTCAGCATACTGTAGTTGTGTTTGTTGTCTAATGTACTGCAGGTACCTTGATTGCATTCTTTATGTTGTTTCTTTGGAGCTTTGTTCCCTGAGTCTCCAGTGAAAAGGGGTTCATGTCCAGTTGGACTTTCATAGTCAACAAATGCCATCAATAAATAAAAATAACAGCATTGACACAGCATAATTCTGTTCCAGCCATCTAAAGATTATGTATCTTATTCTACAACTAATATATTCAAAACCGATGGACTTTAATACTGTCTCCTTACTTTGTAGACTTGCAACGTTGCTACAAAAGGCTGTCTAAAATCAATATCCTAGCATGGGATGATTACAGCTTTACTAAAGGCTACTGTATGATGGCAGTTGTCTGGTCTGTGACAGATTCCTTCCTTCACGGCATGCACATTGTGCAGAGAAGTCCATTCTTGTGGATCTCAGGAAGGTGTTTAGCAGTGAAGACCTTCTCCTTTTACAGCTGAACTTAGGCCTTTCTCTCATTCACTCAACATCCAGATATTGTTTAGATGATATGTTTCCAAATGTACTTTGGCTGCTAGGTTATCGCATAAGCTGCCAGCACCTACAGCTATAAGCACAGAATTTCCACAAGACTCTGTATGTTTTGAACCGCTTGTTCGCACTCTATTCATTAGTTCTTCACTGAGTTATGCCATCGACATCAATCCTCTATGTAAAGGAACTAATCATTATGTCAGATCTTACATCTTGACTGATTTTGAAGAATATCCATGAATTTGCCCCATATTTTGTCTTGTCTCTCATAACATTTTTGAATTTTTGCTAAATCACTGTGAATTACTCTCAGTCAGTGTGTGTGTGTTGTCTTTCAGCTTTTCCTGGTTAGGGGTCGCCACAGCGGAACTCCGGTCCGCTAATGATTGGCAGTAGATTTTCATGAATGCCGAGGTGCCAGCTCAACGTTCAACCTTTAACGAAGGCATGCCCATTTACGCATGTCTTTTGAACACCCACCCAACCACAGGGAGGACATGCAGACTTCACACAGAAAGCACTCCCTGCACTCCAACCGAGAATCAAACGGGAGAACCTCTTGCTATGAGGCAACAACACTACCGCTGCACCACTCTCAGTCAGTAATGCCCACAATTAGAGTTTTGTACTTTTTATTGTTCATAAAATGCATGTTTTTTGCAAAACCTGATATTCTATTAACTTCTTAAGTGAATTAGAGTAGTATTTGTATTCTGTCTCTGATTTTAGGCCTTTTAGTCTCCACTGTTTTAGGTATGTGTACATTTCTTGAGTAAAGAAGTTGAGAGATATGTTTCAGATGTACCCCAAGTGCAAATAACCTACATCTTGACTACTGCATACAACTTTTTCTTTGGAGAACATCTTCTGTAAGCAGCAATAAACTAAAAATGCTACCTTTCATAATGCCTTAGCACTTGGAAAAAAATGACAATTACTACTCATTCATGAGTCTTAGTTTATAAATGTTGAATTCTTCCTTTACTTAGGATTCTAGTCTGTCCCTAGCCTAACTTGACTCACCCTCTATAAATGCTACTTCTGAAATAAATTTTAACAAAATAACGACTTGCAACAAACCAGTCTGATTGCACTTTTATGCAGCCATAAAAATCCTCCAGCAAAACTATTGTAAACCTTTGGATGGACTTTGACCTCCTTCTCTTTCTATTCATATCAGCTATTAAGATCAATGAGTTCCAAAATACCTTCAAACATGTTTGTTGCTTCATAAGACTAGCTAATAAGAATAAATATTATTGTGCCCCATTTCAAAATGTCAGCTGACTTCTTGTCAAAGAGTGTGCAGAGCCTTTGCTTTTTGTAAGACATACCACATATCAGCTAGAATACCTGTGGTCCTAGAACAATGAAGCTGTAGGGATCTCAGCATTAAGAATGTTTTTAGTGCCACGTGTCATGACCTTCTCTGCTTTTGGGCCTTCCATTTGGAATTAATTTGTTCACACTTTAGGATCCACACAGAAAATGTCTTAAACTTTGGGATCCACACAAGACCAGTGAACTTTAAAAAAAACAAAAAACAAATATCTTTAATTTCCTTAAAGAAACTGTAAATATAAATGCTGGATCAGTGCACATAGCTCATTGAGCTCAACTTGCATTTAACTATTTTTTTTATCTTAGCACCCTTGTTTGAATTAATAATTACATTACAGCACATGTTGCCTGTTGACTAGCATTGATAACTGGTATATACTCACAGCGAATGTTGCCTGTTGACCATCAGTCATAACTAGTATATACTCACAGCGCATGTTGCCTGTTAACCATCACTGATAACTGGTATATACTCACAGCGCATGTTGCCTATCGGCTATCATTGATAACTGGTATATACTCACAGCTCATGTTGCCGGTTGACCATCACTGATAACTGGTATATACTCACATTGCATGTTTCCTGACGACCATCACCGATAACTGGTATATACTCACATTGCATGTTGCCTGCTGACCAGCACTGATAACTGGTATATACTCACAGCACATGTTGCCTGTCGGCCATCATTGATAACTGATATACACTCACAGCTCATGTTGCCTGTTGACCATCACTGAAAACTCGTATATACTCACAGCTCATGTTGCCTGTTAACCATCACTGATAACTGGTATATACTCACAGAACATGTTGCCTGTTGATCAGCACTCATAACTAGTATATACTCACAGCACATGTTGACTGTTGGCCATCATTGATAACTGATATACACTCACAGTGCATGATGCCTGTCGGCCATCATTGACAACTGGTATATACTCACAGCGCATGTTGCCTGTCGACCATCATTGACAAATGGTATATACTCGCATCGCATATTTTCTGTCGACCATCACCGATAACTGGTATATACTCACATTGCATGTTGCCTGTCGAACATCACTGATAACTGGTATATACTCACAGCACATGTTGCCTGTCAGCCATCATTGATAACTGGTATATACTCACAGCCCATGTTGCCTGTCGCCCATCATTGATAACTGGTATATACTCACAGCTCATGTTGCCTGTTGACCATCATGGATAACTGGTATAGACTCACAGCGCATGTTGTCTGTTGATCATCACTCATAACTAGTATATACTCACAGCGCATGTTTCCTGTCGAGCATCACCGATAACTGGTGTATACTCACATTGCATGTTGTCTGTTCACCATCACCAATAACTGGTATATACTCATATTGCATGTTGCTTGTCGACCATCACCAATAACTGGTATATACTAACAGCGCATGTTGCCTGTTGACCATCACCGATAACTGGTATATACTCACATTGCATGTTGCTTGTCGACCATCACTGATAACTGGTATATACTCACATTGCATGTTGCCTGTCGACCATCATTGATAACTGGTATATACTCACAGTGCATGTTGCTTGTCGACCATCACTGATAACTGGTATATACTCACAGTGCATGTTGCCTGTTGACGATCACTGATAATTGGTATATACTAACAGCTCATGTTGCCTGTTAACCATCACTGATAACTGGTATATACTCACAGCACATGTTGCCTGTTGATCATCACTCATAACTAGTATATACTCACAGTGCATGTTGCCTGTTGACCATCACAGATAACTGGTATATACTCACAGAGCATGTTGCCTGCCGACCATCATTGACAAATGGTTTATACTCACATCGCATGTTGCCTGTCAACCATCACTGATAACTGGTATATAGTCAAAGTATGTTGCCTGTCAGCCATCATTGATAACTGGTATATACTCACATTGCATGTTGCCTGTCGACCATCACTGATAACTGGTATATACTCACAGCAAATGTTGCCTGTTGGCCATCATTGACAACTGATATATACTCACAGCACATGTTGCCTGCTGGCCATCATTGACAACTGGTATATACTCACAGCACATGTTTCCTGTCGGCCATCATTGATAACTGATATATACTTACAGCTCATGTTGCCTGTTGACCATCACTGATAACTGGTATATACTCACAGCGCATGTTGCCTGTTGACCATCATTGATAACTGGTATATACTGACATTGCATGTTTCCTGTCGACCATCACCGATAACTGGTATATACTCACATTGCATGTTTCCTATCGACCATCACTGATAACTAGTATAAATTCACATTGCATGCTGCCTGTCGGCCACCATTGATAACTGGTATATACTCACAGCGCATGTTGCCTGTCTACCATCACTGATAACTGGTATATACTCACATTGCATGTTGCCTGTCGACCATCACTGATAACTGATATATACTCACAGCGCATGTTACCTGTCTACCATCCCGGATAACTGTTATATACTCACATTGCATGTTGCCTGTCGACCATTACTTATAACTGATACATACTCACAGCACATGTTGCCTGTTGGCCATCATTGATAACTGGTATATACTCACAGCGCATGTTACCTGTCGACCATCACTGATAACTGGTATATAGTCACATTGCATGTTTCCTGTCGACCATCACTGATAACTGCTGTATACTCACAGCACATGTTGCCTGTTGGCCATCATTGATAACTGGTAAATACTCACAGCACATGTTGCCTGTTGGCCATCATTGACAATTGGTATATACTCACAGCGCATGTTGTCTGTCGACCATCATTGACAACTGGTATATACTCACAGCGCATGTTGCCTTTCGACCATTATTGACAAATAGTATATACTCGCATCGCATGTTTTCTGTTGACCATCACCAATAACTGGTATATACTCACATTCCATGTTGCCTGTTGAACATCACTGATAACTGGTATATACTCACAGCACATGTTGCCTGTCAGCCATCATTGATAACTGGTAGATACTCACAGTACATGTTGCCTGTCGGCCATCATTGATAACTGGTATATACTCATAGCTCATGTTGCCTGTTGACCATCACTGATAACTGGTATATACACACAGCACAGGTTGCCTTTTGACCATCATTGATAACTGGCATATACTCACAGAGCATGTCACCTGTTGACCATCATGGATAACTGGTATATACTCACAGTGCATGTTGCCTGTTGATCATCACTCATAACTACTATATACTCACAGAGCATGTTTCCCGTCGACCATCACTGATGACTGGTATATACTCACACTGCATGCTGCTTGTCGACCATCACTGATAACTGGTATATACTCACATTGCATGCTGCCTGTTTACCATCACCGATAACTGGTATATACTCACATTGCATGTTGCTTGTCGACCATCACTGATAACTGGTATATACTCACAGCGCATTTTGCCTGTCGACCATCACTGATAACTGGTATATACTCACAGCACAGGTTGCCTGTTGACCATTATGGATAACTGGTATACACTCACAGCGTATGTTTCCTGTTGACCATCACTGATAACTGGTATATACTCCCATTGCATGCTGCTTGTTGACCATCATTGATAACTGGTATATACTCACAGCACCTGTTGCTTGCCAACCATCATTGATAACTGGTATATACTCACAGCACATGTTGTCTGTTGACCATCACTGATAACTAGTATGTACGCGCAGCGTATGTTGCTTGTCGACCACCATTGATAACTGGTATATACTCAAAGCGCATGTTGCCTGTCGGCCATCATTAATAACTGGTATATACTCACAGCGCATGTTGTCTATTGACCATCACTGATAACTGATATGTACTCACAGCTCATGTTGCTTGTTGACCATCATTGATAACTGGTATATACTCACAGCGCATGTTGCCTGTTGGCCATCATTAATAACTGGTATATACTCACAGCGCATGTTGTCTGTTGATCATCACTAAGAACTGGTATATACTCACGGTGCATATTGCCTGTCAACCATCATTGATAACTGGTATATATTCACAGTGTATATTGCCTGTCAACCATGATTGATAATTGGGATATACTCAGCGCATGTTGCTTGTCGACCAATACTGATAACTGGTATAAACTCGCAGCGCATGTTGATTATTGACCATCATTGATAACTAGTAAATACTCACAGTGCATGTTGCTTGTCGACGATCATTGATAACTGGTATATACTCACAGCACATGTTGTCTGTTGACCATCACTGATAACTAGTATATATGCACAGCGCATTTGCTTATCGACCACCATTGATAACTGGTATGTACTCACAGCCCATGTTCCTTGTGGACCATCATTAATAACTGGCATATACTCACAGCGCATGTTGTCTGTTGACCTTCACTGATAACTGGTTTATACTCACAGCCCATATTGCCTGTCAACCATCACTGATAACTAGTATATACGCACAGCGCATTTGCTTATCGACCACCATTGATAACTGGTATGTACTCACAGCCCATGTTCCTTGTGGACCATCATTAATAACTGGTATATACTCACAGCGCATGTTGTCTGTTGACCTTCACTGATAACTGGTATATACTCACAGCGCCTGTTACTTGTCAACCATCATTGATAACTGGTATATACTCACAGCACATGTTGCCTGTTGACCATCACTGATAACTAGTATGTATGCACAGCGAATATTGCTTGTTGACCACCATTGATAACTGGTATATACTCACAGTGCATGTTGTCTTTTGACCATCACTGATAACTGATATATATTCACAGCTAATGTTGCTTGTCGACCATCATTGATAACTGGTATATACTCACAGCGCATGTTGCCTGTCGGCCATCATTATTAACTGGTATATACTCACAGCATATGTTGTCTTTTGACCATCACTAATAACTTGTATATACTCACAGCCCATGTTGCTTGTCAACCATCACTGATAACTGGTATATACTCACAGTGCATATTGCCTGACAACTATCATTGATAACTGGTATATACTCACAGCGCATATTGCCTGTCAACCATGATTGATAATTGGTATATACTCACAGCGCATGTTGCTTGTCGACCATCACTGATAACTGGTATATACTCACAGCACATGTTGCCTGTTGACCATCACTGATAACTAGTATATACCCACAGCGCATTTGCTTATCGACCACCATTGATAACTGGCATGTACTCACAGCACATGTTCCTTGTCGACCATCATTAATAACTGGTATATACTCACAGCGCATGTTGCATGTCGGCCATCATTATTAACTGGTATATACTCACAGCGCATGTTGTCTGTTGACCATCACTAATAACTGGTATATACTCACAGCGCATGTTGTCTGTTGACCTTCACTGATAACTGGTATATACTCACAGCCCATGTTGCTTGTCAACCATCATTGATAACTGGTATATACTCACAGTGCATATTGCCTGTCAGCCATCATTGATAAGTGGTATATACTCACATCACATGTTGCTTGTCGACCATCATTGATAAGTGGTATATACTCACATCGCATGTTGCTTGTCGACCATCATTGATAAGTGGTATATACTCACAGTGCATATTGCCTGTCAGCCATCATTGATAAGTAGTATATACTCACATCGCATGTTGCTTGTCGACCATCATTGATAACTGGTATATACTCACAGTGCATGTTGCCTGTCGACCATCATTGATAAGTGGTATATACTCACAGTGCATATTGCCTGTCAACCATCATTGATAAGTGGTATATACTCACAGTGCATATTGCCTGTCAGCCATCATTGATAAGTGGTATATACTCATATCGCATGTTGCTTGTCGACCATCATTGATAAGTGGTATATACTCACAGTGCATGTTGCCTGTCAGCCATCATTGATAAGTGGTATATACTCACAGCGCATGTTGCCTGTCAGCCATCATTGATAAGTGGTATATACTCAGCGCATGTTGCTTGTCGACCAATACTGATAACTGGTATACACTCACAGCGCATGTTGATTATTGACCATCATTGATAACTGGTATATACTCACAGCGCATGTTGCTTGCCGACCATCATTTATAACTGGTATATACTCACAGCACATGTTGTCTGTTGACCATCATTAATAACTGGTATATACGCACAGCGCATTTGCTTATCGACCACCATTGATAACTGGTATGTACTCACAGCCCATGTTCCTTGTGGACCATCATTAATAACTGGTATATACCCACAGCCCATGTTGCCTGTCAACCATCACTGATAACTAGTATATACGCACAACGCATTTGCTTATTGACCACCATTGATAACTGGTATGTACTCACAGCCCATGTTCCTTGTGGACCATCATTAATAACTGGTATATACTCACAGCACATGTTGTCTGTTGACCATCACTGATAACTAGTATATATGCACAGCGCATTTGCTTATCGACCACCATTGATAACTGGTATGTACTCACAGCCCATGTTCCTTGTGGACCATCATTAATAACTGGCATATACTCACAGCGCATGTTGTCTGTTGACCTTCACTGATAACTGGTTTATACTCACAGCCCATATTGCCTGTCAACCATCACTGATAACTAGTATATACGCACAGCGCATTTGCTTATCGACCACCATTGATAACTGGTATGTACTCACAGCCCATGTTCCTTGTGGACCATCATTAATAACTGGTATATACTCACAGCGCATGTTGTCTGCTGACCTTCACTGATAACTGGTATATACTCACAGCGCCTGTTACTTGTCAACCATCATTGATAACTGGTATATACTCACAGCACATGTTGCCTGTTGACCATCACTGATAACTAGTATGTATGCACAGCGAATATTGCTTGTTGACCACCATTGATAACTGGTATATACTCACAGTGCATGTTGTCTTTTGACCATCACTGATAACTGATATATATTCACAGCTAATGTTGCTTGTCGACCATCATTGATAACTGGTATATACTCACAGCGCATGTTGCCTGTCGGCCATCATTATTAACTGGTATATACTCACAGCATATGTTGTCTGTTGACCATCACTAATAACTTGTATATACTCACAGCCCATGTTGCTTGTCAACCATCACTGATAACTGGTATATACTCACAGTGCATATTGCCTGACAACTATCATTGATAACTGGTATATACTCACAGCGCATATTGCCTGTCAACCATGATTGATAATTGGTATATACTCACAGCGCATGTTGCTTGTCGACCATCACTGATAACTGGTATATACTCACAGCACATGTTGCCTGTTGACCATCACTGATAACTAGTATATACCCACAGCGCATTTGCTTATCGACCACCATTGATAACTGGTATGTACTCACAGCACATGTTCCTTGTCGACCATCATTAATAACTGGTATATACTCACAGCGCATGTCGCATGTCGGCCATCATTATTAACTGGTATATACTCACAGCGCATGTTGTCTGTTGACAATCAATAATAACTGGTATATACTCACAGCGCATGTTGTCTGTTGACCTTCACTGATAACTGGTATATACTCACAGCCCATGTTGCTTGTCAACCATCATTGATAACTGGTATATACTCACAGTGCATATTGCCTGTCAGCCATCATTGATAAGTGGTATATACTCACATCACATGTTGCTTGTCGACCATCATTGATAAGTGGTATATACTCACATCGCATGTTGCTTGTCGACCATCATTGATAAGTGGTATATACTCACAGTGCATATTGCCTGTCAGCCATCATTGATAAGTAGTATATACTCACATCGCATGTTGCTTGTCGACCATCATTGATAACTGGTATATACTCACAGTGCATGTTGCCTGTCGACCATCATTGATAAGTGGTATATACTCACAGTGCATATTGCCTGTCAACCATCATTGATAAGTGGTATATACTCACAGTGCATATTGCCTGTCAGCCATCATTGATAAGTGGTATATACTCATATCGCATGTTGCTTTTCGACCATCATTGATAAGTGGTATATACTCACAGTGCATGTTGCCTGTCAGCCATCATTGATAAGTGGTATATACTCACAGCGCATGTTGCCTGTCAGCCATCATTGATAAGTGGTATATACTCAGCGCATGTTGCTTGTCGACCAATACTGATAACTGGTATACACTCACAGCGCATGTTGATTATTGACCATCACTGATAACTGGTATATACTCACAGCGCATGTTGCTTGTCGACCATCATTTATAACTGGTATATACTCACAGCACATGTTGTCTGTTGACCATCATTAATAACTGGTATATACGCACAGCGCATTTGCTTATCGACCACCATTGATAACTGGTATGTACTCACAGCCCATGTTCCTTGTGGACCATCATTAATAACTGGTATATACCCACAGCGCATGTTGTCTGTTGACCTTCACTGATAACTGGTTTATACTCACAGCCCATGTTGCCTGTCAACCATCACTGATAACTAGTATATACGCACAACGCATTTGCTTATTGACCACCATTGATAACTGGTATGTACTCACAGCCCATGTTCCTTGTGGACCATCATTAATAACTGGTATATACTCACAGCGCATGTTGTCTGTTGACCTTCACTGTTAACTGGTATATACTCACAGCGCCTGTTACTTGTCAACCATCATTGATAACTGGTATATACTCACAGCACATGTTGCCTGTTGACCATCACTGATAACTAGTATGTATGCACAGCGCATATTGCTTGTTGACCACCATTGATAACTGGTATATACTCACAGCGCATGTTGTCTGTTGACCATCCCTGATAACTGATATATTCTCACAGCTCATGTTGCTTGTCGACCATCATTGATAACTGGTATATACTCACAGCGCATGTTGCCTGTCGGCCATCATTATTTTTTTTTTTATTTATTTATTTATTTTATTTTACATTTGTTAACCGGGCTAGTCCAACTGGATACATGTCCATTTTCAGTGGAGGCCCGAGGAGAAAAGCTCCACTACAATCTATTAAAACAAGTAAAAATATCACAGGTGAAGGAATACAAAGTTATACGATACAATAAAATACAATAAAAACATAAGTAAAACCTACCTATTAACTGGTATATACTCACAGTGTATGTTGTCTGTTGACCATCACTAATAACTTGTATATACTCACAGCCCATGTTGCTTGTCAACCATCACTGATAACTGGTATATACTCACAGTGCATATTGCCTGACAACTATCATTGATAACTGGTATATACTCACAGCGCATATTGCCTGTCAACCATGATTGATAATTGGTATATACTCACAGCGCATGTTGCTTGTCGACCATCACTGATAACTGGTATATACTCACAGCACATGTTGCCTGTTGACCATCACTGATAACTAGTATATACCCACAGTGCATTTGCTTATCAACCACCATTGATAACTGGTATATACTCACAGCACATGTTCCTTGTCGATCATCATTAATAACTGGTATATACTCACAGCGCATGATGCATGTCGGCCATCATTATTAACTGGTATATACTCACAGCACATGTCTGTTGACCATCACTAATAACTGGTATATACTTACAGCGCATGTTGTCTGTTGACCATCACTGATAACTGGTATATACTCACAGCCCATGTTGCTTGTCAACCATCATTGATAACTGGTATATACTCACAGTGCATATTGCCTGTCAGCCATCATTGATAAGTGGTATATACTCACATCACATGTTGCTTGTCGACCATCATTGATAAGTGGTATATACTCACATCGCATATTGCTTGTCGACCATCATTGATAAGTGGTATATACTCACAGTGCATGTTGCCTGTCAGCCATCATTGATAAGTGGTATATACTCACATCACATGTTGCTTGTCGACCATCATTGATAACTGGTATATACTCACAGTGCATATTGCCTGTCAGCCATCATTGATAAGTGGTATATACTCACTGTGCATGTTGCCTGTCGACCATCATTGATAAGTTGTATATACTCACAGTGCATATTGCCTGTCAACCATCATTGATAAGTGGTATATATTCATAGTGCATATTGCCTGTCAGCCATCATTGATAAGTGGTATATACTCACATTGCATGTTGCTTGTCGACCATCATTGATAAGTGGTATATACTCACAGTGCATATTGCCTGTCAGCCATCATTGATAAGTGGTATATACTCACATCACATGTTGCTTGTCGACCATCATTGATAAGTGGCATATACTCACAGCGCATGTTGCTTTTCGACCATCATTGATAAGTGGTGTATACTCACAGCGCATTTTGCCTGTCAACCATCACTGATAAGTGGTATATACTCACAGAGCATGTTGCCTGTCAGCCATCATTGATAAGTGGTATATACTCACAGCGCATGCTGCCTGTCAGCCATCATTGATAAGTGGTATATACTCACAACGCATGTTGCTTTTCGACCATCATTGATAAGTGGTATATACTCATATCGCATGTTGCCTGTCAACCATCACTGATAAGTGGTATATACTCACAGCGCATGTTGCCTGTCAGCCATCATTGATAAGTGGTATATACTCACAGCGCATGCTGCCTGTCAGCCATCATTGATAAGTGGTATATACTCACAGCGCATGCTGCCTGTCAGCCATCATTGATAAGTGGTATATACTCACATCGCATGTTGCTTGTCGACCATCATTGATAACTGGTATATACTCACAGTGCATGTTGCCTGTCGACCATCATTGATAAGTGGTATATACTCACAGCCCATGTTGCCTGTCAACCATCATTGATAAGTGGTATATACTCACAGAGCATGTTGCCTGTCGGCCATCATTGATAAGTGGTATATACTCACAGTGCATGTTGATTATTGACCATCATTGATAAGTGGTATATACTCACAGTGCATATTGCCTGTCAGCCATCATTGATAATTGGTATATACTCACAGCGCACGTTGCCTGTCGGACATCATTGGTAAGTGGTATATACTCACATCGCATGTTGCTTGTCGACCATCATTGATAAGTGGTATATACTCACATCGCATGTTGCTTGTCGACCATCATTGATAAGTGGTATATACTCACAGTGCATATTGCCTGTCAGCCATCATTGATAAGTGGTACATACTCTGATATACTCTGATTCTGCCGCCCAGTGACATCACCTTTGTTGCACAAAAGGATAAGGATATGACCTCACTGAGATGAGTTTTATTACGGACAGAAGTGTTGGAGGTGATGGTCAAGGAGGACAAAGGAGTAGCATTATGAAGCTTGCTTGCATCTCTTGGGGGTGAAGGGTGTGGGAAAATACTGGGATACATCCAGTTTTCTGTGTTCTCTGACGGACACCTTGGATCAATGGCTGAGGACAGCAATATACATAAACAAGTGAGTATGGGGTGTCTCAGGCAGCATGGTGTCACAGATGTAGGCATCTCATTTTGCAAATGGCTAATGCACTGCCCTCACTGGATTACCTTCATAATAACTGAGGAAAAACAGGTCCCCATGTCCTTACACATCATGTGGCATCTACTATGTTGAAGGCAGCTTCCATGATGCTGTGCTCCTCTTCAACTCACTGCTTTCCAGCTCCATGACCAACCTGGATAACCTACTGCTTGGGGGGGGGGGGTTAGCAGTCTAGGTCACCTGGCTAAACTACTGCTTGGGGGGGCTAGCAGTCTAGGTCAGCTGGTTAACCTCCTGCTTGGGGGGTAGCAGTCTAGGTCACCTGGATAACCTACTGCTTGTGGGGGGGGGGCTAGTAGTCTAGGTCACCTGGATAACCTACTGCTTGGGGGGGGCTAGCAGTCTAGGTCACCTGGATAACCTACTGCTTGGGGGGGCAGCAGTCTAGGTCACCTGGATAACCTACTGCTTGGGGGGGCTAGCAGTCTTGGTCACCTGGATAACCTACTGCTTGGGGGGGGCTAGCAGTCTAGGTCACCTGAATATCATACTGCATGCGGGGGCTAGCAGGCTAGTTCAGGAGTATAGGGTGGTTAGTTGAACAATGTCAGCTGAGCTAAAAGCATGGACTATGGCAACTGCCTCACTGCCTCAAAAATCACCACTCCACCATAAAACATTCTCCCTGGAGCCCTTATCTGGTTGGGAAAAATGTTTGTCATTTGCTGTATTTTCCCCACTGAGATGTATCTGTATAATACTTCATGCTTACATTTATCTTATTGTATTATTTACAATGTGTATCATAACTGTGCCTCTCATTATTTTATTTAAGTGGTTAAATTTACCCCCTAGTCATTATTACTGTCACCTTGGGAACATAGACCTGGTGATCTACCCAGTCAGCACAATGAAATAAATATGAAAAGAAATAAATACACACTTTAAACTACAGACTGTAATTAACTACATTTCTCTAATAAGTACTATATATAATGTTGTTTATTATGTACAACTTCTAATTTTTAATATCTCTGCTGATGGCCAAGTTTGTTGATAAAAATTGTCTGTCAGACACTCATTCTTATCTGGTTAATACTATAGAACAAATGATTTTGAGCAGTTACCTTTCAGCTGAGAAAATGAGGACTTCATTATTATAATCTGCACTGCATTGTGGTGGTCATTTTAATAGCTTCAGATTTCAGTAACGCATGCCGCATTTTGCTATATTAATTCTATTTGAACCATTATGCAGGTTCTAATTATCTTCTGCCTAACCCCCCACTCTATTTATCCTCTTTGCCAAATACAACTATTGAAGTTACAGCAGTCAGGCTTATACTTTTACAGTAACTTAATGCTGTCTGTGTCTGTCACACATCATGTCAGTGCATTTTATTAAACAAAGCAGAAAGCAGCATCCAGTTTCCTTGGTACTGGCGTCACATTTTCTGCTGATACTTGGAACAAAGATACCCACAAAGGTCCATAAAACTGCCTGCTACACACTAGACCTAGTCTTTTGGCTAGAATATGACATTTAGAGTTCAGTCACTTTCCATCAGCCATATAATTATCATTTGAGGTGACCTTCAGAGCACAATTTACAGTATCCAGACCTTTTGATAAGTTGAAGTATTTACTCTCCAATTTTGTCACTTATTTCTCCATCAATAAAAACATTGAATAGATACCCTAGAAATGTTGTCTTTGCTCTTTCTTATTATTTAGAAATGTATTAGCTCAAACAGAACTGACGTCCTTGCCTTACCACGAGCACTAAATCACAATGACAAACACTTCGGCTGAGCTATCAACTAATTTAATTTACCTCAAAGAAATCCAAGGAATATAATAAAACATACCAGCTTACTACACTGGAAGGCATTCATACAAGCTACTCAACTGATTATTTTTTTCTCATTAACTTACTCATCATATTTTTCATTCTGCCTCCCTAACAGACACCCTTATCTATATTTTATTTATCATTATGGAGACGGCTCTTGGTCTGCCGTTCCTGTACATCCCAATGTGTTTATTTTCTTTCAGCAGTCTAATGCTTGAAGGGTACATGCATCAATACACAGCCCCATCTATCTAGACAGCACTATGCAAAATTGCTTTATTAAAACTTTGATTTAATTTCTAGCTGCTGACAGCCTATATTGAATGTACTGTCACCTCCTGCATAAGCTGGTTTACCAGGATTTATTTTTTTATTTTTATTTAGTGCTGAACCCTTGGGTTTATTCACCCTTCTGCTGTTTAGTTTCCCAAAAGTAGTGTAACTGCTTATTCCTGTTTATTTCTGGACCTGAGTCTCTGCACATGCAAACCATGACTATAGAAACAAAGTGAATGTCCTTTCTTAATATTCTTATTACATTTTACAGGTGTCATTTTCCCTAAAATTTATATGAAAACTCAAGAAGGTCCATTTCCCAGTTCATGTAAAAGTGAATGGTCTGCGGCTGTCATACACCCCCCCAACAAAAAAAATAAATAATTCATACCCAATTGAAATTTTATATTGTTTTTATGAATATAAATTGCTTTTACAAGGTTTATACAATGCTAGTTAATTAACGTAACACTGCTTCATCCTTTTGTTTCCTTAATTACATCATTTTCATTTCTTAAGGATGAAATGCTTGTAGTCAGAAGTACAGGGTTTGAGTCCTTCTACCTGCATTGTCTACTGAGTAAATCACTTGACCAGATAGTGGTACCACTGAAAAGGGACACTTGCGTCCAATGAGTTTGCCCAATTAACTCATTTATAAAAAAAGTTATATAAATTGTATTAAGCAGTGTTTGTCTGGGAGGTTCACTGTGCTGTTTTTCTAGTCAGTAGTGTAGTATTAAGTAATTAATTAATTTAATTAATTAAATATTTGATAACCATCTTGATGGTATGAACAAAATGAATCCTTTACACAGTTTAACTGGGCATAAGGCACTGATACATCTCTTTGCATCCTCAGCCACAACATATATCAACATAGTGTTTACTGAAGGAAAATCTGGCCTGACTAATTTAATAAATTTTTCCCAGATGGCCTGGGAATCTTTGACTCATATCTTAATATTAAGCTCACTGCCCTTGTAGGCCATTTTAAGCATAGACAATTCCCCCTTGTGAGAATCAAACCATACACCTTGAGTCTGTAATAGAAGCACCTTAACTATTATGCCAACTTCCCACCTAATAACTCACAGACAAACACATTGACTTGTGTGGTTTCTATTTCCTTGTTTGAATGCAATGTGTGGTTTCTATTTTCTTGTTTGAATACAAACAGTATGTGATATGATCTTCAGTTCTAGAAGCTGGATTATGACTGGTTATTTCTTCATAGTGACACTGTTATGCATTTGAGAAATGGACATCAAGAAACCCATCTCTAGAGAGAGAGAGAGGCTTGATTGCTGAAGCCTGACATCCTTTTTGAGACCACATAACACAGGGTTGTGACTGCAGACCCATTCATAATTCATTTATAATACATGGGGAATTTTAACTGGCCACTTACAACTTTATTTAAAAAAATGAATATTTTTTTTATGACAATGCATGGTGAGCAATAGATTTTTAAAGCTGTTGGTGCTTATTGGTACGTTTCACTTCTGGTTACTATTTGCACAGCAGTACAAGCGTTATACAACTTTTGGAGCTGTCATTTGGTGACTGATTCACTTTTTGGTGGCTACCATCTCTTTATAAGCATGAGGTTCAGCTTCGATTATAGCAGTCAACTCAATACATAAAAACATGGTTTTATGAAACTTGTTATAGTTAGGACTTTTATGTATGCATTTGATGAATTAAGGTTCCATTTCTCTCTCTCTTTTGAAGTATAAACAAAGCACAGGTGTTATATTAAGGTAAAGTTAAATTATGCACAGAGGATGTTTATTTGCATTTGCGTGAGGAACAGAACCTGATTATCACTGATTACCTTTTCCAGCTCTGTGAGAATATCCAATGACTATTAACCCCATCTTTATTGTTTCCTTTAGTGGAAGACAGAATGTTCTGCACTCTCTGTAACTGTGAAGGGATTACTGAGATCCTGATGTTATATTTCAGCATTTCGTTCAGCGTGAGCAGTGTCAGAATGAGGAAGAACCTAACAGCAGACACATCACTATGGTAAGCAGTACAATGTCTTCTGTCTTTTTATTGCCCTGTTTCAAACAAAAAAAATGGCAAAAGAAATCAAGTCACTTGGCAGAAAAGTTCTACCCTTTACATTTAGTGGGTTGGTTTTATTAATTGTACATGAACAAAGGGTGTGCGTGACTACTTTAACTCCATACCTGCCAATCAGGCAAACACACTGAACAATTTTAATTGAATCTGTAGGAGGAGTGAAGATGGTGCCTGTGACAGTGTGTCCCCCTCTATTTGTAACTAACACTGCTGTGACACGTGACAGCTTCGTGTTTATGTAATGTGCAGAATTCAGAAGTATTAGTTTCACAACTTAGAGTGGGATCTTGGAGAGGAACAAGATACTCAGGATGTGTTATTGTGTAAGCAAAGTACAGTAATCCTGTGTTCTCTGATGGCTCTTAACACTAATTAAATATAGGCAAGAGAAGAAAGGCTAAACCCATGAGTTAGTAGCCATTTCTATTTAGTAATCCACAGATAAGGTTTTCCACCTGAAATTACAGAGTTTCATCATGCTGTAGGGTACAGTAATGACAGCTCCATAATGAAATTTGTGAGATTTATAGAGAAAATCATTTTATAATTGTTTCTCCAATTAACACATGGACTATTACATTTTTCATTCTGTTTTCATAAGGGAAGTTGTAATGTAGTTTGGAAAGACCATGAGGATTTCTGTTATTAAGAGAAAAAAATCATTATATTTGAATATGAGAGAAAAGTTACAGTTCTTGGTTTACTGCAGCTAATGGTGTCTGCAGGATCTCAATATGTGTTTGAATCTGTGACAGGGAAGCCCTACCAGTTGAACTTATGGTACAGACCCTAGCTTTGTTTTTAGTTACTAATAGATTTGTAAGTGTGAAAGGGCTTGGTGTTGTGAGGAGTTCTGTCCTTGTGTCCTTGTGGCTTGTCACTAGTAGCTGTTTTAGGAGAGTCCAAATCATTTTCATTACTAGCAGATCTGTGACAAGGGAAAACGTCCTTCTGTTTCATCACTGGGTGCTGTATCCTTGTGTCGCATCTTGGCTGGTTCCATGATGCGATCATCCTTGCATTTTGTCACTAGTGAATCAGTAATACATAAGCCTGTCTATGGTTTGTTTGTTTGTTTGTTTGGTACTAGTTGACATGTGGTGGTAAACCTATTGTTTTGTTTTGTCACTAGTGGAAAAAATGACAGCGAAGCAAAGCAGTATAATTTTGCTTCATCCGTAGAATGTTTTTCCTTTGTGATTCATCCCTGCTTAATCTGCGAGAAAACTATATCCTTTTGTTTTTGTAGGCATTGACAGCACCACACTCTTCTCATCTTCCATCTCTGCTACAGTTGTTTGACAGAGCTATTCCATCTAGGACTTTGAGCAACAAACAAATTCCCACAAACATTTTATTTTTACTTCTCCTCTCTACCCCCCTTGCTTCTTCCATCACATAGTCCACTGACAGGTTTTGTCTTTAACCTCCTGTTTCACTTCTTCTACCCTAGTCCTTTCTCTAAGTTTGGAAAGCACTGTGAAAGATGTGCATGTTTGATAAAAAAAGTAAATAAATAATTCCTCAATCATAAAATCATAAAAGATTGCTAAGACTACCATGTAGTCTTAGCATGACATCTTAGATGCTCAGGTAAGAGCCGCCCTCTCCAAAGCAAAAAACACAGCATCAATGGGACCAGACGGTGTCCCGGGCTGCGTCCTACATGAACTCCAAGAAGAGCTAAACCCAAACAGAAAACTACTGTTCAATCTCAGCCTTACTACAGGATATGTACCCAAAGAGTGGCATACAGCAACAGTGGTCCCTCTCCACAAAGGTGGTGCCTCAACGGATCCTGGAAACTATCGCCCCATAAGCCTGACTAGCTTGGTCTGCAAAGCTATGGAAAGGATCATCATGGACCTCATGAATAAAGATATTGGGGACCTACAGACACTGGATCCTACCCAGTTTGGCTTTGTTAAGGGCAGATCCTGCCTCTTAAACCTGGTCGATTTCTTTGAAACAGTCACCAAGGCCATTGACGAGGGGAAGGTGGTCCACACAGCCTACCTGGACCTCGCAAAAGCCTTTGATACAATACCCCACTCAGGCATTATAGATAAGCTCACCAGCTTAAATATAAACCCCTATGTCACTAGATGGGTTGCAAACTGGCTCAAGGACAGAACCCACATGGTTAGAATTGCTGGAGCCATGTCAGACTCCAAACCAGTTACAAGTGGCGTCCCACAAGACTCAGTCCTGGGACCTCTCTTGTTTGGTATATATTTCTCGGAGATACAGGCCAACACGGAAGGACTGTGGCTGACAAAGTTCGCAGATGACTGCAAACTGGGTGCCATAATCGACTCTCCAGCCGACACAAGCATCCTCCAAAAGGGCCTCATAGAAACAGACAACTGGTGCCAGAGCCATGGCCTCAAGCTAAACACCAAAAAGTGTATAGTCATCCCCTTTGGCAAAAACAAAGTGCCCACAAATTACCACATAGGTGGTAATCCATTAAGTATAGAAGAAGTAATTAGGGACCTGGGGACCCAAGTTGATAGCAATCTCTCATTTGACAACCACATGGCCAAAGTGGTTAGAAAAACATTTTATATAGCCTACCTAATCATGAAGGGATTCACATCTAGATCAGGGGAGGTCATCGTGCCTCTTTACTCATCCCTCATCAGGCCCATAATTGAGTACAGTGCCCCTTTTGGGATGTACCTTACCAGACACCTGCAGCAACTGGAAAGACCCCAAAAGTACCTAACCAAGAGGATCAAAGGGCTCAAACAGATGCCATATGCTGCCCGGTTAAAGAAACTCCAGCTCTACTCAGTGGCATACCGTGCCATATGTATAAAGCCATGTCCAACCCGGAATTAATGGACATGCTGCAGCTCAGAAAATCCAAATCCCATCGAGCTACGCGCTCGAGAGACTTGAACCACAGCACTGAAATAAATAGGACAAGCTGGAGGGACAGATTCATAACCCAGAGGCTCCCTTCACTCTGGAATAAAATCCCAGTCCAGGTTAGGCAGAGTCCCTCATTGACTCTCTTCAAGAGGAATCTTGATGAGTGGATGGGAGATCATAGGTTTACCCCGGGTATCACTTCTGTGTCACTGTTAGACAGAGGCACAGTATACTAACCTCGAAAAAGGGCATAGCAAAATTTATTTAAAATGGGTGGCGAAAGCCAAACACACTCTGGCTAGGCTTATAAATGCCCTAGGGCAGATAGCCTAGTATGAACCTATGAACCTATGTGGTGGCAACCACCTCATGACCCAGTTACACACATGCACGCATACATGCACACGCACAGACACGGCTGGCAGTGGATATAATGATTAGCACACTCTGGTCGACAGGACAGATAGTCGACAGTCATGCAAGATCTGACAATCTCCAGGGTTGGGGAATATGCCCTTTGCATGGGAACTGTGTGATCTTGGAGTTAGTATATATATATATATATATATATATATATATATATATATATATATATATATATATATATATATATAATTAACTGAGGGCGGGTGTACAGGGGCTTGCCCAGCTGCAAAAATTTTTTTTTGCAATTTTTTTTCTTGGCTGGTTTGCAAGCTGTGAAGGTATTCCTCATGCGTGTATACTGATGTGTCGGCAGTTGCATTGTCAATCTTTGCTGTAACAGTAGTGACATTGACATTTGTGGTTGTGATTAAATTAAGTAGTTACAGATATATATATATATATATATATATATGTATATATATATATATATATATGTGTATGCATGTATGTATATAGACAGATATCCTAACAGTAGTCATGCACAGTTACATACTAGAAGCAGCCACTGTGCACATCAGTAAAACATTGGCTAATGGCAGATGTAAGTTGTAGTTTTTAAGTATGTAAAATGGTAAGTTAGGAACTGTCTCAGCATGTGTGGCAGAGGAAAGTATGTTTCATTACTTTAATCTGAGTAGTGCACACACAGAATACTGCCTTAGTAGTAAGGGAGGAACAGCAGAATGAGGGGAAACGTCAAAGTGAAATGCACAGAAATGTGTTGAAACATAGAACTTCGATGTTTTCACAGCACCTAGTGCCCCTGCAGCAAACTGTTCAACCCAGCAACTGAAAATTAGCATCCCAAGGGGACACAATCGAATGGAATGAGTCAACATTTGTACGTGCCAGAAAAGTACATCTCCCCTTACCCCCGAGATTACATGACTTCAGAGTTAGACTATAATAATAGGGTAATGATGGCATGTGTGTTTATGTTCTTAAGGTTGATTTTATGTTTATTGTGTTTTGGTACTTTTGGTCTTAGTGTTTCAGTAGTTTCACTGATTTTGGTCTTGTAGATTTTCACATTTTGAATGTTGATCTTGTAAAAAGTTAGCAGTTCTTGCTGCACGTAATTTAAGTGCAGCGATTAATTCCCATATGCGATACATCAATACATAATATACATTAGACAGCCTGAGATACCCTTGATCCTAGCACTGACAAATCCACAGCTGCATATCAGTTAGAGCTTACAGCAAAAAAAAATGTCTACATCACAGAGGATATGCAAGGAATTAAAAAGTGCTATGTAGTCCATGCCCTAAGATCTATCATAAATAGTCATTTCACTCAGAAATATCAAATACAACTAAAATCATTTGCATGTTCTGCTTGATGTGCTTCACTGATGACTGTTTTATATAAATTAATTAAAATATTCACACATTTTTGACTACACAAAACATCTTTTTTGTGAGAGAATATTTGGAGGCTTAGAAGTAGTTTTGTTTTAGCTTAGGTATTAAATATTTTACTTTATTTGTCACAATGGGCTACTGTATAACTCCAATTCTTCCAGTAATATAGTTGGTGTTTGGCTGCAGCTGGGTTGGGTGGGGATGATACAGCAGTTTGATGACTTCTTTGAACTGCAGTTGGTTAACCAAAAGAGTTCTATAATATGTTATTGATGTATGATGGATTATACTGATATACATTGAAAGTTATGATACATGAGGAATTAATAAGTCCCAGAGCATGGCTGACTAGTTTCCTGGGCTCCTTAACTTTGCAAATAGTGCAAGAGATGTAGATTTTCCATAAGTAATTTACAGGGAATGCATGAGTATTTATGTTGTTCATATGTCCGTAGGTAAGTACCAGGCTAGCTGCCATTGCAGGCCATTTTAAGCCTAGCCAATTTCCCTTTTTGTGCTCAAAATAACCTATCCCATTTGGTTACAGATTGGCCATCCCATGGTCAATAATTATATACCATCTCTAATGAGAATAACTGGCATCATACCATAGATAAATTAAGGGGAGTCATGCACAGGATGAAGCATTTAAGAGCTACTTCTGTCCATAGGTAGTACAGAGTTAGTAGTGATGTCAATTTTCTTTTTCCCATCCACAGATTCAAGTTGTTCTTGAATATGGACAGGGATGAAATTTGCTTTATGTAGGTGAGGAGTCTGTTCTAAAGCACTAATATCCTCCGCAAAATATACCTGGCCCTCCAAACTGTTCTGTTGATGTTGCAGAAGAGGTTTAGATCCCTATACCAAGTATTTCTAATGCCATTTGACTTGCTGATATGCAGTAAATTCATCAGTAATGAGAGGAAGGATGCCTTCTATGTCATAAGTAGGTCACCTTCTAGCACTCTGTAGGACACCAAGTATAGTGACATGGCTTTGTCCAGCTAGAACTGCTCCAATGTGCGTAGTCTCCCTAGCTACATGACAGTTTTGCAGATTTTATTAGGTTCAATGAAGTATTGCTTTTAAAGGTGGAGGCAGATGAGTTGATAACTATTTGGGTTACTTGGAAATTGGCTTGATAGTGCAACTATATGCAAGGTAACCTAGTTATGACTATTCTGAGGATAGAGTAGAATTAGATGTAATTGTCATACTGGATCACATATGGAGATATACTAGAAGAGAAAGACTGTATGTAGCCTCCTTTACAGTGAGAAAGTGATTTATGTCTTATATTGACTGCTTAAGGCTGACTTCAATTTCACCTAGTTGCTATCAGGCTTAATATGATGAAAATACAAGTCAACTATTTAAGAGCTCCTTGATGTTTTTTTACGGTTGTTTACTGTTTATTGACATTCATGGCCTACGTAATGAAAGGAGTGCACTTGATAAATAAACTGTAATTAAAATGCAAGCATTCATTATCATCAACCTCCTTTTACCCATTTTCTTTATGGGTTGGAGTTCTTTGTCAACTATTGCCACAACATTCTCTCTAGTCAGGCAAACACTCTTACCTTCCAGGTCTTCTCTCTCACAAGGCATCCATCTCTTAGCTGAATGTCCTTATCTTCCCTTGGTTTCATCCTGTTTCTCCTAAATCTTTTTTTACTACCTTAACAAAACCACCATAATCGCTCCTTGACATTTTCTTCAACTTGAGGTTTCTTTGACTTCTGCTCACATGTCCTGATTTCTTCAACTGTCCAGTAATGTGCGTCCTACCACCCATGTCAGAAAAATCACCTCACACTTCCTCAGCAGTTCTGCTTACACTGCTCAGGATCTTATACCATACAAAAGTACTGGTCACACCATTGCTTTGTTCACCTCACACAGGATCCTGTAAAATACAGAAGTACTGGTCACACCATTGCTTTGAACACCTCACTCAGGATCTGTAGTGTATAAACGTACTGGTCACACCATTGCTTTGTACCCCTCACTCAGGATCCTGTAGCATACAGAAGTTCTGGTCACACCATTGCTTTGTACACCTCACTGAGGATCCTGTAATGTATAGACGTACTGGACACACCATTGCTTTGTACATGACATCCAGAATCCTGTACCATTCAGAAGAACTGGTCACACCATTGCTTTGTATACCTCACTCACAATCATGTACCATACAGAAGTACTGGTCACACCATTGCTTTGTATACCTCACTCACAATCATGTACCATACAAAAGTACTGGTCACACCATTGCTTTGTATACCTCACTCACAATCATGTACCATACAGAAGTACTGGTCACACCATTGCTTTGTATACCTCACTCACAATCCTGTACCATACAGACGTACTGGACATACCATTGCTTTGTATACCTCACTCACAATCATGTACCATTCAGAAGTACTGGTCACACCATTGCTTTGTATACCTCACTCACAATCATGTACCATACAGAAGTACTGGTCACACCATTGCTTTGTATACCTCACTCACAATCATGTACCATACAGAAGTACTGGTCACACCCATTGCTTTGTATACCTCACTCACAATCCTGTACCATACAGAAGTACTGGTCACACCATTGCTTTGTATACCTCACTCACAATCATGTACCATACAGAAGTACTGGTCACACCATTGCTTTGTATACCTCACTCACAATCCTGTACCATACAGAAGTACTGGTCACACCATTGCTTTGTATACCTCACTCACAATCATGTACCATACAGAAGTACTGGTCACACCATTGCTTTGTATACCTCACTCACAATCATGTACCATACAGAAGTACTGGTCACACCATTGCTTTGTATACCTCACTCACAATCATGTACCATACAGAAGTACTGGTCACACCATTGCTTTGTATACCTCACTCACAATCATGTACCATACAGAAGTACTGGTCACACCATTGCTTTGTATACCTCACTCACAATCATGTACCATACAGAAGTACTGGTCACACCATTGCTTTGTATACCTCACTCACAATCATGTACCATACAGAAGTACTGGTCACACCATTGCTTTGTATACCTCACTCACAATCATGTACCATACAGAAGTACTGGTCACACCATTGCTTTATATACCTCACTCACAATCATGTACCATACAGAAGTACTGGTCACACCATTGCTTTGTATATCTCACTCACAATCATGTACCATACAGAAGTACTGGTCACACCATTGCTTTGTATACCTCACTCACAATCATGTACCATACAGAAGTACTGGTCACACCATTGCTTTGTATACCTCACTCACAATCATGTACCATACAGAAGTACTGGTCACACCAATTTTGTGTACAGCTCACTCTAGGTCCTGTATCATACAGAAGTACTGGACACACCATTGGTTTGTACACATCACTCAGGACCCTGGACCATACAGAAGTACTGGTCACACCATCAATTTGTACACCTCACTCAGGATCCTGTACCATGCAGAAGAACTGGTCACACCATTGTTTTGCACACCTCACTCAGGATCCTCTACATACAAAGTACTGGTCACACCAATGCTTTGTGCACCTCACTCAAGATCCTGTGCCATCATACCTCTCAACTGTACAGATTTTTGCAGAATGTCCAGATTTGTGCCTCATAGTTTTGGTCTATTCCTCATAAAACTTGTGTTTTTCTGGCAAATCACTGAAGAGTGAAGTTAAACTATAATAATAAATAATAAAAGCCATTTGAATTTCAGACTTCATATCCTTCAGAAAATGCGTAACAATACAAAACCTGTTATGCTATCGACTTTCTAAGTTTGTAAGAACAGTATTCAAATATTGCCCCTATTTTTCCCCGTTATTTTTGGCTTTGTCCAGATTTCTTGCTCTGAGAGGTTGAAAGGTATGTGTACTATACAGAAGTACTGGTCACACCATTGCTTTGTACACCTCACTCAGGATCTGGTACCATAGAAAGGTACTAGTCACACCATTGCTTTGTTCACCTCACTCAGGATCCTGTACCCTACAGAAATACTGGTATCACCATTGCTTTGTACACTTCACTCTGGATCCTGTACTGTGCAGAAGTACTGGGCACACCAATGCTTTGTACACCTCACTCAGGTACATAGGTATTGGTCACAACATTGCTTTGTATACCTCACTCAGGTCCCTGTGCCATACAGAATTACTGGTCACACCATTGCTTTGCACACCTCACTCAGGATCATGTACCATACAGGAGTACTTTTCACACCATTGCTTTGTACACCTCACTCAGGATCCTGTACCATAGAGAAATACTTGTCACACCATTGCTTTGCATACCTCACTCAGGATCCTGTACCATATAGAAGTACTTTTCACACCATTGCTTTATACACCTCCCTCAAGAACCTGTACAATGCAGAAGTAGTGGTCACACCATTGCTTTGTACACCTCACTCAGGATCCTGTACCATACAGACGTACTGGACATACCATTGCTTTGTACATGACACCCAGGATCCTGTACCATACAGAAGTACTGGTCACACCATTGATTTGTATAGCTCACTTGGGGTCTTGTGCCATACAGAAGTACTGGTTACACCATTGCTTTGTACATGACTCCCAGGATCCTGTACCTTACAGAAGTACTGGTCACACCATTGATTTGTGCACCTCACTCAGGATACTCTACCATACAGAAGTACTGGTCACACCATTGCTTTGTACACCTCACTCAGGACCCTGTACCATCCAGAAGAACTGGTCACACCATTACTTTGTACACCTCACTCAGGATCCTGTTCATAGATTAGGTTCATAGATTAGTACTACGCTAACTGCCCTTGTGAGCCATTTTAAGCCTAGCCAGTTATCCCTTGTGAGACTCAAACCCTGCACCTTGTGTTTGTAAGGCAACCACCTTAACCATTAGACCACCCTCCCAACCCCACCATGCAGAAGTACTGGTCACACCAGTGCTTTTCACACCTCACTCAGGATCCTGTACCATACAGAAGTACTGGTCACTGCATTGCTTTGTACACCTCACTCAGGATCCTGTACTATCATACCTCTTAACTGTACAGATTTTTGCAGAATGACCAGATTTTTGCCTCATAGTTTTGGTCTGTTCCTCATAAACCTTGTGTTTTTCTGGCAAATCACTAAAGATTGAAGATAAGCTATAATAATAAATAATAAAATCCATTTGAGTTACAGACTTTCTATCCTTCAGAAATGCATAATACTACAAAAGCTGTTATGCCATGTTGGTTTTTGGAGAGGAGATTATTAGCTAGAAGGTAGTTGGAGTCCTGGGTGTTAATACATTTTTGAAGTATCTTGGAGAGAGGGGAGAGGATAGCAATGGGGTGGTAATTGGAGAGGTCAGTGGAGGGGGTGCCTTTGTGGAGGGGAATGATGTGGGATATTTTCCATATCAAGGGAACATAGCCTTCTGTTATGGAACGGTTGATTAGAAGTGAAATTGGGTAGGCTAGTGTATCAGATGCAATTTACAAGTATTCAGAGGGGAGGTTGTCAGCTGTGAGTTTGGTGGGTTTAAGTTTTGACAATAGTCTTTTTATGTTGGAGGTAGGTACTGAGGTGAAGAAGAAAAGAGGAGTGGGGGTTTAGGGTTAGGAGTTGGGGGGCTGTTGTAGGGAAGCGTTGTTTGTTTAGATATGTTATAGTTTCAGTGAAGTGTTTGTTGAAGGATTCAGCAATACTGCTGGAGGAGGGGGGAATGGATGGCTAGGGGGTATCAACCTTCCATGGGTGTAGGATAGTGTTAATAGTGGACCAGAATTGCTTAGGGTTGTGCTTGGTAGAGTTTAGGCTGGATTTATAGTAGAGGGATTTGTCTAATTTTATATGCTTTTTGGGTTTAATGCGCAGTTCAAGGAATGATTGCCTATCTGAGTTATTTTTTGTTAGTTGCCAGTGCTCCCAGGCCTTATCTCTGGATTTCATTAGGGTGCTGGTGGTCTTTTGTAACCATGCGGCATGCCTGGATCTGACTCTGGCATTTCTTACAGGAGCATAGGTGTTTAGGATGGAGGTGAAGGTACTGTTGAAGAAGTGGACAGCCTTATCTAGGTTGAGGTATTTTAGTGGTGACCAGTTAATTTTTTGCAGGGAGGAGATGAAGGAGTTGGGGTTGAAGTTTGACTTGTTCCGTATCTGCCTGTGGATAATGGGCTTCAGACTGTTTGTGTGGTGCCGAATTAGGAAAGTGGGGGAGTGGTCACTAAGACTGTCAGGTAAGTAGCCTGCTAGGTAAGTGTGAGGGGCTTTGTTGACTAGGATCCATTCAAGTAAGGTATGATTGTTAGGATTTTTGTTGATTCGGGTAGGGGATTGAATGAGTTGAGTAAACCCATAGAGATTAAGGTGAATGGTTAGGAGACTGTTATTACAGGATAGCCAGATGATGTTAAGGTCACCGAGAATTATGGTTTCCTGGGGTAGAGAAAGAGTAGCCCAGCTCAGGAGATTTTCTAGGGGTGTGATATTTTGTCCTGGTGGGAAATAGCATCCTATGATATTGATTGTTTTGCTTTGGTTTAGTTTGAGATTGGTATAAAGGATTTCATCATTGTGGTGAGGTGCAGATGAGTTCAGGAATTAAATATTGAGGTGGTGTTTAAATATCAATGCTACACCAGCCTCCTTTTTTGGACAATCTGTCTATGTGAAGGATGTATTCAGGTGGAAGTATTTCCTCACTTTTGATGTGAGGTTTGAGCCAGGTTTCAGTTAGGAAGAGAATATCTGGGGAATACTTGCTTATGCTGGCGTGTAGTTCTTGGATTTCATTGCATATGCTTCTGATGTTTAGGGATATTATAAGTAGGTCTGTTGTTTTCTTGTTGGCTAGGAGTTGAGTTGTGGGTGGGGGGGGGGGTTGTTTGGACTAGGGTTTGTGGTTGGGTTGGATTTGGGATGACCAGGGATTGGATGGATGTCTCCAGCGAGGGCTAGTTTATAGAGGGTATTTAGGATATGTTTTATGTACATAGTAAAATGATTATGGTATCTTAGGGATATTTTATTTTTGAGTGTGTTAGGTGTTTGGTAATGGAGTGTGTGTATTGGGAGGATGGTTTTGGTGGCAGGGGCTGTGTAGTTATAGTGTAAATGTTTGAGGGAGGGTGTTGAGAGAGTACAGTGGAAGTTGTTGGGGTATGTGACTGTGGAGCCTTGGTAGGATGTAATGTGAGCTAGAACTACGCAGGTTAGGATTGTTATTATATTAGGTAGTAGCATGATTGTGTTGGATGTAGGAGGAGGTGGGTATGTAGTGGTGTAGCCTAATTGCTGGCAATTAGGGGTGGGGTTAAGGCTAAGAATAAATGTTGAGGTACTGGGGATGGGTGGGAATAGGGAGCAGGGAGGGGAGCGAAATGAGCGTAGCAAACAGAGTGGGCTAGAACCTCCCCAGGCTAAGGATTGCAGGGTAAGTGTCTAAATAGCCAAATTGTTAGGTGTTATTAGAATGTAGTAGGGAAAAACAATCTATAGACCTGATTTCAGCTGTGCCCTTTCTGGGTAGATACCTAGTTTGAAGCAGACAAAAAACAATCTATAGACCTGATTTCAGCTGTGTCCTTTCTGGGAAGACACCCAGTTTGAAGCAGACAAAAAGTGGCAGTTTAAGTACCTTTTTGCCTCTATTTTACAAGTGGGCAATTCCAGTGTATCTACTGGGTTACCTTTTTTTTCGCCTAGAGCTTTACCTTGGTTTACTGATAACTAAAAAGAAAAAGTTAACTGGGGAATGTATTTACAGCAGATGGGGGTGGGGGTGCAGCTGCCGTCCCTAGCCATGTGGGTAGAGACAGTTATTTCTGCTTTGCATTGCTTTCTACACCTCACTCAGGAACCTGTACATTACAGAAATAATGTTCACACCATTACTTTGTACACCTCACTTAGGATCCTGTACCATACAGAGATACTTGTCACATCATTTCTTTGTACACCTCACTCAGGATCCTGTACCATACAGGAGTACTGGACACACCATTGCTTTGTACATGACACCCAGGATCCTGTACCATACAGAAGTACTGGTCACACCATTGATTTGTACAACTCATTCAGGATCCTCTACCATACAGAAGTACTGGTCACACCATTGCTTTGTACACCTCACTGAGGACCCTCTACTATACTGGTCACACCATTGCTTTGTACACCTCAATCAGGATCCTGTACCATGCAGATGTACTGGTCACACCATTACTTTGCACACCTCACTCAGGATCCTGTACCATACAGAAATACTGGTCACACCATTGCTTTGTACACGTCACCCAGGATCCTATGCCATCATACCTCTTAACTGTACAGATTTTTGCAGAATGTTCAGATTTTTGCCTCATAGTTTTGGTTTGTTCCTCATAAAATGTGCGTTTTTCTGGCAAATCACCCAAGATTGAAGTTACGCTATAATAATAAATAATAAAATCCATTTGAGTTTCAGACTTTATATCCTTCAGAAAATGCATAACAATACAAAACGTGTTATGCTATCAACTTTCTAAGTTTGTAAGAACAGTATTTAAAAGGTGTCCCTATTTGTCCCCCCATTATTTTTGGCTTTGTCCAGATTTCTTGCTCTGAGTGGTTGAAAGGTATGTGTACCATACAGACGTACTGCTCACAACACTGCTTTGTACACCTTACTCAGGATCCTGTACCATAGAGAAGTACTGGTTACACCATTACTTTGTACACCTCACTCAGGATCTTTTACAGTACAGAAGTACTGGTCACACCATTGCTTTGTTCACCTCACTCAGGATCCTGTACCATACAAAAGTAACAGTCACCATTGCTTGGTACACCTCACTCTGGATCCTGTATTGTACAGAAGTAATAGTCACACCATTGCTTTGTCACTTAGGATCCTGTAGCATGCAGAAGTACTAGTCACACCATTACTTTGTACACTTCACACAGGTACAGAGGTACTGGTCACACTATTGCTTTGTATACCTCACTCAGGTCCCTGTGCCATACAGAAGTACTGGTCACACTATTGCTTTGCACACCTCACTCAGGATCCTGTACTGTACAGAAGTACTGGTCACCACATTACTTTCTACACCTCACTCAGGAACCTTTACCATGCAGAAGTACTTTTCACACCATTGCTTTGTACACCTCACTCAGGATCATGTACAAGAGAGATGTATGGGTCTATAGCACATAGCTGAATTGTCAAAACTTCAACTATGTAAATATTAAACCCAAAAATTCGAAATCTTAAAAAGTCCATACACTCAGAACAGCATTTTTTTTCCTGTGGCAAAAAATCACTGTTCTGGAACAAAATGTGGAAACACACAGACACTACATACTGTTTCTAATGTGGAGGCTTTTGCCCCCCACCCCCCTACTTAAATATACCAACTCCAAGATCACACCACAGTGGAGGAAATAGCAAAGCCTTGGAAATGGCCCACCAAATTCTTTTCCTGGGAAAGAATTCAATGTTCTGCAGCTTCGTTATTTTTAGACTTTGAACTTCGCAGTTCGAAGTTTCAGCATTTGGACATTTCAGCGTTCGGACATATGATATACACCAGAGATGTACTGGTCACACCATTGGTTTGTACACCTCATTCAGGATCCTGTACCGTACAGAAGTACTGGTCACACCATTGCTTTGCACAGCTCACTCAGGATCCGGTACCATGCAGAAGTACTGGACACACCATTGCTTTGCATACCTTACTCAGGTACAGAGGTACTGGTCACACCATTGCTTTGCATACCTTACTCAGGTGCAGAAGTACTGGTCACACCATTGCTTTGCATACCTTACTCAGGTACAGAAGTACTGGTCACACCATTGCTTTGCATACCTTACTCAGGTACAGAGGTACTGGTCACACCATTGATTTGCATACCTTACTCAGATACAGAGGTACTGGTCACACCTTGCTTTGTACACCTCACTCTTCACATTCTTTGGCATTCTTCTGTCATACACTACACCTGACACTCTGTGCCAGTCGGTCGCAGTTCTCTCTGGTTCTAGCTTTGATCTCCTCATTTAGACTTTCCATCTTCTCCATCACACCTCACATATACTTTACTCGGTTAACCTGCTCCACTATTTCCCTTCCATCTCAAGTTTGGGCTTCTGTATCCCCCCATTTGCTGCAAGTACAATTGTCTTGCTTGTAGTCAGTTTCATCCCATTTATCTTCCATTTTGTATTCCAGTCTCCCATCCTCAGATGAAGTTCTCATTAAGAAATTGCTTATGATGCCACATCATCTTGATCTGTTCCCTCTGTTCTGTTTGCTAATGTTGTCCATCACTAGTATGAACATGAATAGGCACAGAGAAGAACTCTGTGAGTCTGAAATCTGTTTCTACCTTTGTCACTGGATCTTTACACATAGTTTGCACTAGCTCTATGAACGTTTCTGGGATTTTGAACCATCACAGGACTGTGCAAATCAGCTTTCATGAGACCTTGTCATATACTTTCTCCAGCTCTAGGGATGCCCAATTGGACTTTTTTTATCAGATCTAACTTTTACTCCATTATCCATGTCACTGCCGACACACAATATTTATGCAAAGGAGAAAGCCAAATTAATCAATAAAAAATCAGTAACTCGAAAGATATTCAAATAGAAATACAGGCAAAGGCACCCAGATATGGAAAAATTCATAATACAAAAAATAAGATCACAAAAGGGGAATGTAAAACAGATTAGTAAAGTAGAGATTAAACAAATAGAAGCTGAAGTTATGGAATATCTGCGGGAGGAAGGATTTAGTGTAAAATGTCTAACACAGGTTATGTTGCAGCATGATGGAACAATGAGTTCCCCAAATAAGGAGCAACAGGAGGAGTAAGAGACATCTGAAGAAGAAATATGGACATGGGAAATAAAAAGAAAGCAACATTTAAGCAAAGGAGAAAGCAAAACTTATGAGTAAAAAAAGCAGCAGCAAAGATGTTTGAAGAGAAATACAGGCAAAGGCATCCTGATAAGGAAAATTTTACAATGCAAGAAATAAGAAAACAAAGGGTAAAGTATAAAAGAGGATTAATAATGGATAAATTAAAGAAATAGAAACTAAAGTTATGGGTTATTGAGAAATGAAGGATTTAGTGTAGACATTCTAACTCTAATAAGATCACAGCATGATAGAATAATGAATCCCCAAACTAAGGAGACACCTGTTGAGTGGGAAGCATCTAATCAGTTGCCATATGAAGATACCCTGGAACTTTCAGTAGGAAACCGGTACAAAAGTTCAGTTGGAGTTGCACATCAAGGGAAAGGAACAGGAAACTGTGGCAACTCTGACACAGTCAATGTTATAGAGTGATAGACTAGTGAGTTCCAGGTTGAAAGAGGAATGGATGACACATAATGAAGCTGAAGAGAATATGGCATAGGAAAGACATTCTGAAACTTTCTGTAGAATGCCAGCAGGAAATGGAAAACAAAGAATGCACCCTTAGTTTAGAAGGAAAGTGTAGCTTAATTTAAGATGGATAGACATATTAAGATCAATTAAAGAAATAGAGTACAGAAAGTCAATAAGACCTAAAAATGTTATAAGTTTAATTTAACAGATAACATAACTGATACAAGATTTTGAAATCTTTATCCCTTCTGATTGTTTTTGTGGCACTCTTGCCTCTTTCAGTGGGGGCTAGTCCCACACTGTTTGCCCTCACTATGCTTGGGCTCACTTCGCTTCCCTACCCTACCCCCATTCCCATACACCCCATATCAATTACATTTATACCTAACCCTGCCACACCCACCACCAATCACTCACCTCAACCCCATAACACCTCCCACACTTCTCATATTACCCTATCCCAATCATAGCTTTCCTAATTACCACCTCTCACTCCTCCCCACACTCCCCTCCTCCAAGCTACATTACCTTCTACTAACTCTACCTCCTACCACCTTTCCACTACCTGACTCACCTCACTTCCTAATTCTCTTCCAACCCTTTTATTCCACCTCACCCCAGAAATAAATAACTACAACCAATGTTCAGTATACCATTACTCCTTCTCTACCCTACCAGTTCATCCTCTCTCACCCACACCCATCTACTTTTATCTTAGCCTGTCCATGCAAGACTAGCTTTAGCAGCTCTCATGCATGCCCCTACAGGCTGTTCCTGGATCACACGGCAGACATCTTGCCTGTGTGACGTCATACACTAGTCTAACACTCCGTGCAAGCTTTTGAGAATCCTGCCGATTAGGGTGCAATGCAAGTGAAAAGAATGAGTTAGAAGTATGAAGCAGGTGACAGAAAAAGACAGGAAGCTATAGACAAGAATGGTGGAGAGTTTATAAAGGTTGATAGAAATTGGGGATCTAGAGTGGGAAACCAGGTGTTTGGATTTAATGGTGTTGTACAGGAGCATAGCCAATGAGACAGCAAATGTACTTTTAGAGATTTTTTAAAGGATGCAGGATTGCTGATAGTTCTGAAAGATGGAGGAAGATTATTCCATAGCTTGGAGACAGCATAGGAATAAAGCATTTGGCCAGCAGAGAGTTTGGGTTTATCTATAGACAACAGCATTTTGTTTTCTGAACTGAGGTGACAATTAGGTGGTATATCGTCAGTATGGAAGAGATGGAAAGGCAGCTTTCAGGTTGGAAGATTAACTTGTGGGCTGAGATTAATTGTAGGCAAGTAAGATTGTGAGGAGATTCTAGTCAATTTAGTTGATGCATTGTGGAGCAGTGGTGGGTAGAGTATTTTGCGTTTGTAGCAAATTTGGCGATTTTATTGTAGCAGGAGTCAAGCTTACTTTTTAGGCAGTGTGATGTGGGTTGGGTAGGCTACTAAGTCACAAACTATATTGGAAGCTAAGGTTTGTAGTACAGTGGTATGCCTCAAGCCAGTAAGATAGGCAACAGTACAGACTGTAATGGAGTACCTAACATAGCAGTGCAGGCCTAACAAATGTATATAAGTGTCAGGTGTACCCCTCATCCTCTGTACACCCACAGTAACAATCAGGTGTGCCCCCCTGGGTAGAAATGTACAAATAACAGCTGCCCCCCCCTGTACATAGAAATGTTGATAAGTCTATGCAAATTGACTCATGGAAGCCCTGCAGGCACAGCGTGCTTCCTGTCGATGTACAACACAAAGGTGAGCCCTGAAGTAAAAATCAACTTGATTTTTCACACACATATAGTATATATGCCCATAGTGGGCATGCTCACACACTTAAACAAATTTAACAAATTTCAGTCAACAACATACTGAAAGGTCATACTGGGCATGCTCACACACTTAAACAAACGAAGCAAATGTCAGTCAACAACATAGCGAAAGGTCATACTGGGCATACTCACACACTTAAACAAACAAAGCAAACGTCAGTCAACATACTGAAAGGTCATACTGGGCATGCTCACACACTTAGGTCATGTCTGAGTACAGCAGTGGGCCACACATATCTGGCAGTTGCAGTTCTTACTCCAGACACATGTCACTATTCACCAATCCTGCCTTGCACACACAGTGATAAGAAAACAGACCCATATAATATATTGGACCCCTGTTATAATCAAACTATGTAATACAAGTACTTAAGTTGTTCAAAGAAAGTTAAAATCCAAAGAAGATCAATAAATCTCCGATCAGTATCATCAAGAAACAATGAGCACTCCTAACATTATCCAAGCCAAGCTCTGCCAAAAATATTGCCAAAGATTCCATCGAGAACCATGAAGCTTTCTTTAGCTATGTCATAAATATCAATGTAAACTCATATATGTGCTGAGTTAGTGCGAAGTGTAAATGAATACATGTACATGATTGATATTAACAACATCTTGTCAGACAGGTTCATACATATTTACCCCCCTCTCAGTGACAAAAGGGCCCATTACCATACCTGGAGATTGTGAAAACCCAGAAATCACATATACAATGGTTAAACAGCTCTATCCAAACCTAAAAACACAGCGTCTATGGGATGACATGGTGTCCCTGGCTGTGTCATACGTGAACTCCAAAACAAACAGACCCTGCACCTGAACAGTCTGTTGAGACTCACCCTCTGTACAGGATATGAAACTGTTGAATGGGTTACAGCAACATTTGGCACACTCCACAAGTGTTGGTGCACAACAGACCATGGGAACTATTGTCTTATAAGCCTAATAAGCCTAATCTGCAAGGCCATGGAGTCCATCATTATGGAACTCATAAACAGAGCTATTGGGAGCTTACAAATACTGAACCCTACCCATTTTGGTTTGGTCAGGGGCAGATCATGGTCCCTAAACCTGCTAGACTGTTTTCAAGGCAGTTACCCAGGACATACATCAATGAAATGAGCTCCACACGGTCTACATAGACCTTGAAAAGCCCTTTTCCAACATCCCACACACATGTTGTATCCACAAAATCAACAACCTGTGCATAAACATGTATGTCATCTGATGGATTGGCAACTGAAGCACAGATAGATCCCACAAGGTAAGAATTGTGGTCTCCCTGTTGGACTATAAGCTGGTGACAACTGCTGTCCCCCATGGCTCAGTCCTGGGACCCCACCTGTCTGGTGTATACTTTTCAGAAATACAGTCAAACACACGAGGGCTATGGTTAGCAAACTTTGTGGATGACTGCAAAAAGGTTGTCATAATCGATGTTTGGGACAACAGAGACATTGTTAAAAAGGGTCTCAGTCAGACAGATGTGGTGTCAGTATTATGGCCTTGAGCTACAGTCATACAAATACCACATCGGTGCCAACACCCTAAATATGGAGGTAATAATAAGGGATCTATGGACACATGTGGATAGTCATCACTACTTCCAGAAACACATTCACAAAGTGGTTAGAAAATCATGCTATGTGTTGCCACAAATTGCCAAGGCCTTTGCATGTAGGTCAGAGGAGGTTCCCTCTACTCATCAGTCATCAGACCCATCACAGAGTACCACAACACACTTGCTATGCATCTGACTAGGCACCTTCAGCAGCTGGAAAGACCACTGAAGTACTTCAACAAGAGGACTACCAGCCTCAAACAGTTGCCCCATGCAAAATGACTGAAGTTAACTCAATCTGTACTCTGTTGCATACCATCTACTGTGGTGATCTCTGCCCAACATACAGGTCCATGTCCAATGCAGAACTGATGTACATGCTCTATCTGAAGTAAACCCAAGCTCACTGTGCCACATGCTCTAGGGATATAATCATCACAACAATAAATAGAACATGTTGGAGGGATACATTACTAACTCACAGACTTCCCTTGCTTTGGAACAAGCTCCCAACCTACATTAAGCTGAGTCCCTCACTGACACTCTTCCAGAGGAGCCTTGATGAGTGCATGTGAAACTGAACTTTCACACCATGGATCACTTCATCAGCTCTACTACACAGAGGTATAGGAAACTAACCCCAGGTGTGGTGATAGCTGCACACTCTGGCCATACTAATATATGCCTTCAGGCAGATAGCCTATTACCTACCTATGTACCTATATATATAGGGGGAACACAGTATAATAAGCCAAAGATGGATGGGCAGAGATGTGTGTAAGAGGGTGACCATGACAAGGAGCTAGCCAGGACTGTCCCACCCAGCACACATCCCAATGGCACAAAAGACATGAGGTGCACATCTCACCCACTGTACATAATAGCCACCAGTATTTGTAAGCATTACAGTGTATGTGGTGCATGTGCCTGCTGTACAACATGACTGTACAATGAAGTACACATCTACTATCTGTAGACATGTACCTGTCACATAGGTTCATAGGTATGTAGTAGTAGACTATCTTCACAAAGGCATATATTAGACTAGGCAAGTTGTGCAGCTTTCACCACCCCATTGGTTAGTCTCCTAAGCCCTAGTTCTAATAGTTAGTACCCTAAGCCTCTATCTAGTGGGACTGCTGATGTGATCCCCAGCGTGAATTGTCTGCTTCCCATCCACTCATCAAGGTTCCTTTTGAAGAGTGTCAGTGAGGGGCTCTGTCTTATGTACATTGGGACTCTGTTCCACAGTAAGGCAAGTCTCTGGGATGGTACTCTATCCCACCATTATGTTGTATTCATTGTTGTGATGAGGTTCATACCCCTGGAGTGTGTAGTGTGACTCAGTTTTGTTTTCCTTAGATGGAGCATGTTCAACAGTTATGTGCTGGACATGGCTCTGTATGTTAGGCAGAGTTTGCCTCCGAGTAGGTGGTACACAACAGAGAACAGACTTTGTTTTTCCAGTTGTGTTGTATAACACATCTGTTTGAGGCAGTAATCCTCTTGGTGAGGTACCTCTGTGGTCTCTCCAGCTTCTGGATATGCCTAGTCAAGTACATCCAAAATGGTGCATTGTACTCAATGATGGCTCTGATGACTTAAGAGTAGAGGGCCACCACTAACTCTTTTGATCTTGATGCAAACCCTTTTTTGATTAGGTGGGCCACATAGGATTTCCTAACCACTTTGGCAACATGGTTGTCAAAGGAAAGATGACTATCTACTTGTGTCCTCAGATCCCTTATTACCTCGTCAGTTTTTAGGGGGTAACACCTATGTGGTAGTTTGTGGGTACTTTGTTTTTTCCCAAAGGGGATTACTATGCATTCTTTTGCATTGAGCTTGAGGCCATGATTCTGACACTACACATCTGTCTCATAGAGTCCCTTCAGGAGAATATTTGTGTCATCCGTGGAATCTATTATGGCACACACTTTACAGTTCCCAGCAAACTTAGTCAACCACAACCCTCCTGTGTTGGCATGTACTTCTGAGAAGTATATACCAAACAGGAGGGGCCCTAGGACTGAACCCTGCGGCACATCAGCTGTTACCGGTTTAGAGTCTGACATGTAGCCAGCAACTCTTAATTTGTGGGATCTATCTGTGAGCCAGTTTGCAATCCATCTTGTGATGTATGGGTTTATGCCCAGGTTGGTGAGTTCATCTATGATACCTGACTGGGGAATGGTGTCAAAGGCCTTAGCAAGGTATAGGTAGGCTGTGTGGAGCTCCTTTCAATCATCTGTAGCCTGGGTAACTGTCTCAAAGAAATCTACCCAGTTCAGGAGGTATGATCTGCCTTTGACGAAGCCATACTGGGTGTGCTCAACTGTGTGAAGGTTCCCAATGTCTTTATTGTTGAGTTCCATTATGATTGGCTCCATTGCCTTGCAGATCAGACTCGTCAGGCTCATAGAGCGGGAATGCCAAGAGTCTGTTGTGGCCCCACCCCTGTGGAGTGGGAAAAACGTTGCTGTGCAACATTCTATGGGTACATATCCTGTAGAGAGGATGTAGAGAGAGGTGTAAGTATCCTTGATGAATATGGATACATCCCCACCCTATGTGCTATGATCCAGGTCCTGATGCTGGAAGGTATAGAATGAGTAGTGTCCTGGTAGTGCTGGTGTGCTGTCTGGAGCCTTGAACTAGGTTTCTGTTACTGCACTGATATCAATATTCTCCATAATGAGAAGTGCCTCGAGTGTGTGCATCTGGAGGCTGAGACTTCTGGTATTGAGTAGCATTTAGCTCACTTTGTGGTTATTTGTGTTGGTTACGGGGGTTGGTTTGTCCTTTGAGCCTTGCCTAAAAAAGGTAATATGGGGACAGCAAGAGCCTTGGCCAGTATTCAAAAGCATAGGGGTGACAGGTGCAAACCATCTCTAGTGAAGCAATGAGGCTTGTCTATCATGTCATCCCAGGCAGACAGAGACTGGATCCCCTTTGAATGACACCAGAAGCTCAGCCAATTGTTGAGGTTTGTCATCTTTCTGTTATATTGCAGTATCATGGAGGTGTAGGTAAGATGCTACTCAAGGTCAGGGTCATACCAGCCTGGGCTACATGATCATAGAGCTACTATATATCTCTTGTCATGTTGTCCTGGGAGGTAGGTCTCAGATCATTCACACTGACATGTGCAAAGACCACGTCATATATGTACCTGTTCTGGAGTGATGTAAGTGCTTGTGTTATGTGGCGGATCATAGCACCTGACAGACAACTGACAGTAACCTTCCCCTTGTCCAGCCTAGTGAGTGGAACATCTGTGTGCCTGACTATGGAATCACCTATTACTAGTGTGTTGGGTATGTTGTTTTGCCTTAGGGCCTGTTGTGAGGCACACTGCTTTGGTGTATTATGTGTTTTCTGGCGTGTGCTTGGAGGTGCATGTTGTTTGCTTGTCTGCTTAGGAGGACACTTTCTCTTTTTCAGATTAATATTTGTATTCTCCGAGTATGTTAATGTGTATTTATGTGTGTGTTTTGCTGGTGCTTATATTGTAGATCTATGTGAGACTGTTGGTGTTGTGGTTGTATGACCCTACTCCTCTTGACTGTATTTTCCAGTATTGGGTTGACAGAGCTTAGCCACCAGTTTGACCCTGTGTGTGCCAGCATGTAGTGCATCAACCCATATATGATATGGTCATGGCCTATGCATACAATACACTCACAATACACCTAGTATGATAAGCCTGTTGAGGTTAGCAAATGTGAAAAAATCCTTTGGGCAAACTGTCAGCAAGTAATGTCTGTATTGTATCTTGTAACTCCATATTGCTTGCTGAAGTGAAAAAAAGTACTTAGTTTGGATTAAGAACCCAGCACTTGCCAACTGTGTATGTGTGTGTCTGTCTCTCCCTGGGGAAAGAGCAACCTTTTTGGAGACTACTCACAACCCTTAAAAGTGATATACTCATCTTTGTCAAGTCTGATGATGTCACCATCCTACAAATATACCTGTGGGAATATGAAATCCCAGTAATGTGCATAGCATGTTGTGTAAATGCATACTGCTGTAATATCATAATGTAGTTAGGTAGGAGTTTGAATTCCGCACTTGCCAACTGTGTGTGTATTTGTCTCTCCATGGGGAGAGAGCAACCTTTTTGGAGACTACTCACACCCCTTAAAAGTGATATACTCATCTTTGTCAAGTCTGATGATGTCACCATCCTACAAATATACCTGTGGGAAGGTGAAACCTCAGTAATGTGTATAGCGTGTTGTGTAAATGCATACAGCTATAGTATCCTAATGTAGTTAGGTAGGAGTTTTAATCCCGCATGTGCCAACTGAGTGTATGTCTGTTTTTCCCTGGGGAGAGAGCATCCTTTTTGGAGACTACTCACACCCCTTAAAAGTGATATACTCATCTTTGTCAAGTCTGATGATGTCACCATCTTACAAATATACCTGTGGGAAGGTGAAATCCCAGTAATGTGTATAGCGTGTCGTGGAAATGCGTACTGCTGTATTATCATAATGTAGTTAAGTAGGAGTCTGAATCCTGCACTTGCCAACTAGTTGTGTGTGTCTGGGAAGAAAGAGCAACCTTTTTGGAGACTACTCACACCCCTTAAAAGTGATTTACTCATCTTTCTCATGTCTGATGATGTCACCATCTTACAAATACACCTGTGGGAAGGTGCAATCTCAGTGATGTGTATAGCGTGTTGTGTAAATGCATACCACCGTAGTAGCATTAGGTAGGAGTTTGAATCTTACACTTGTCAAATGTGTGTGTGTCTATTTCTCCCTGGGGAGAAAGCAGCCATTTTGGAGACTACTCACACCCCTTAAAAGTGTTACACTCATCTTTGTCAAGTCTGATGATGTCACCATCCTACAAATACACCTGTGGGAAGGTGCAATCCCAGTAATGTGTATAGCATGTTGTGTGAATGCATATTGCTGTAGTATCATAATGTAAGGAGGTAGGAGTTTGAATCCTGCACTTGCTAACTGTGTGTGTGTGATACAGTTGGTCAATGTGGAGTAGGTTTTGATTTTTCTAGTGCATTACATATCACAATGATAACTGTATGTGTATAACTCATGTAAGGTAACTGTGGGGCAAAGCCCTACACATACATGTGACCTCAATTTTTTCATAGGTGGGTACTATGCTTTCTCCATGAAAGCCTCTGTTAGCCTTGCCAGAGTGTGCTGGCACTTTCCAGACCTTAGGTTACTTCTGTATACTTGTGACAAGCTTAGCCACTGCAGTGATCCCTGGGCTATGCCTTCTGTTTCACATCCACTAATCACGGTTTCTATTGAAGAGTGTGAGTGAGGGTTTATGCTTAAGGTATATTTGAATCCTGTTCCAAAGCAAGCAAAGTCTGGCAAAGATGACTAATCATTATAGGTGTGCAACAACCTCTGCTGATCTGCATGCAAACCCTTTATTGCTTATGTGCTATACAGAGGGATTTTCAAAACCCTTTGGTAATGTGATTATCAAAGGAGAGATGACTAAACACATGGCTCTATGTATACATTAGTACCTGTTTCACATTTTGGGGTTACAACCTATGTGGTACTCTGGGGATATGTTGTTTTCTAAAAGTGGGTAACTATGCTTTCTTTGGATTATAGCTTTGCAGCATGATTTTGACACCAGGTGTCTGTCTCTATGATACCCTTTTGGAGGATGTGTGTGTCATCTGGAGAATAAAGTATAGCCCACAGAATGCATTTTCATCAAACGTGGGCAGACATATCCCAACTGTGTTTGCCTGTATATAAGAAAACTATATGCCAAATAGGAGTGGTCCCAGGACTGAGTGCAGGTGAATACCACTTGTTACTGGCACAGAATTGCACATGGAGGTTGCAAATGTTAACTGTGTGTCCTACATCTGTACGTCAGTTGTCAATCCATCATCTAACAGTAATTTATGGTCAGTCTGTTGAGGTTATGTATAATGCCAGAATGTGGGATTGGGTATGAACTGCTGGGTGAGCTATAGCTTGGCTGTGTGGACCTCCCCTCCCTCACCTATAGCCTTGTTAACTGGTTTGAAGTCTACTAGGTGTAGGAGCCATGATCTGGCCTTTAGAGAACCTAAGTGGGTATGGTGCAGTGTTTGCAGGTTCATAATGTCTCTGTTAATGAGTTCCATAATGTTGTGCTCCATAGCATTCCAGATAACATTTGTCTAGCTTATAGGGTGAGAGTTTCCAAGATCTGTTGTAGCTCTACCCTTAATCAATTTATGTTAACATTTGCACAGGGTGTGATGAGGGTGGACAGAATTATGAATAACTATATTAGAGGGTCAGCCCAGGTTTGAAGGTTGGTAGACCAAGCCAGATAGGCACGCATCAGAAGGAGCAGCTAGAGCAGCGGGTTCAGCTGCTGTCTTGAGACGACATGCCTGGATGCACTTGTGCAATTTCGCGGAACCCTTTAAGGCTTTCTTAATGCTCCCATTGAGGCCTCCTCATTGTTTGGACCCAAAGTTAAAAGCACACTGGCCAGATGTGAACAGACGGTAAGACCCTTTCTCCCGTAGGTGTCCACTATTCTCCCCCTCAATGTGCTTTCTCCCGAAACCAAAAGAGTGGGAAGATATGGTTCAAGAAATCTCAGGGTCCTTTCTGTGACACACAGGCCGAGTTCTCCCCCAGAGGCAGAGGGGGAAACTCACAAGAAAGACACTCCTTTCAGGTCAGAGGGGGTCCACGTAACCAGGGTTCCAGGTATTCTTTCCCTGGCCAATCCTACCAGCATTCCTGAAGAGCGGCCCAACTCCTTTCCTCTGGAGGAGGTAGTTGGGGGACATTTCTCCTTGTACCCTTCTGCCTGGCTAACCATCACCACTGATTCTTGGGTACAAAGTATTATAACCAGAGGTTATCATATCCCCTTTGATCTTTGTCCTGTCCCTTCAAAAAACCTTCCCGACGTTCCACTCAGTCAAAGGGAAGAAGCAGCACTAGAGATAGAAAAGCTGCTAAGAAAGACAGTCATCCAAATAGTCCCTCCAGACCAGATAGGATCCAGATTCTACTCAAGACTATTTTTGGCACCAAAGAAAAACGGGGACTGGAGACCAATTTTGGAGCTCAGTGCATTGAACAAGTTTGTGAGAGTACAAAAATTCTGGATGGTAACAATACAGTCTATCCTCCCACTTTTGGAAAAAGATGATTGGATGTGCTCGATACATCTTCAAGATGCGTACTACCACATAAAATTGGACAGGCCATCAAGAAGATTTCTACACTTCCGTGCTGGAGCCAGTCACTACTAGTTCACAGTACTGCCCTTCGGACTTTCTACAGCCCCCAGAATGTTCACAAAGTGCATGGCAGTTGTCACAGCTCACTTGCGACTTCAAGGATTCCAGGTATTTCCATACCTAGACGACTGGCTCATTTCCGCCCCCACCAGACATCTACTGGAAGAAGCCCTGCCATACTCTCTCCTTGCTGCACAAAGGCTAGGCATAACCATAAACTGGCAAAAATCCAATCTCACCCCATCTCAGTCGACAGAATTCATCCTTGAATCCCTTGATAGCAGCGGAGATCTTCCACTGCTGGGGCCATCCTTGCTGTGACCTCTTTGCATCCCCGATCAACTACAAATGCAGCAACTACTTCACCCTGATTACCCCTTCGGGACAGTCACCCAGGGACGCTCAAGTCCACGATTGGCCCTCGGGTCTTCTTTATGCATTCCCACCCTTTCCCCTCATTCCACAGTTTCTGAACAAAGTCCATCAGTTGAAGAGCAAGGTGATCCTCATTGCACTATATTGGCCTCGACAGATTTGGTTCCCCTTTCTTTGGCCTCACCTACTAGATCAACCATGGATTCTCCATCCAACCCCGGAGTTGATCTCACATCCACAGAACCTGATCCATCCCAACTTGAACAGCCTGAAGCTCACAGCTTGGCTACTCCAATTCCCTTGATTGCCAGGCAGAGTGATCTTTCTTTACCAGTACGGGACATTCTTATTACATCTCATAAGTCTTCCACTAGAATTACTTATCTGAGCAAGTAGAAAAGATTTACCTGTTGGCTGAAAGATAAACAAGTAGATCACTTCTCAGTGTCGATAATACTAGACTATCTGGCTGACATTTTTCAATCGGGTCTATCGGCCTCTACCATTAGAGTTCATTTGGCTGCAGTCTCTAATTTTCATGAGGGTGTCCAAGATTCCTCTCTTATATCCCACAAATTGTGCAAGACCTTCATAAAAGGTGTGAATCATCTGAAGCCACCTTTTAGGGAACCTATTCAACCATTGGATTTATCATTAGTTCTACAAGCTCTGACAATGCCACCTTTCAAACTAGCCTCTTCTTGTGACCTCAAGCAATTCTCATGGAAAACCTTGTTTTTGGTCACCATTACTTCTGCCAGACGTATTTCTGAGCTGCAAGCTTTATGTATCAAGAGTCTATACTTGATTTTTCATAGAGATAGAGTGTCTCTGAGAACTAATCCATCATTTCTGCCAAAAGTGATCTCTAAAGTGTCCATTAATCAAACCACTGAATTGCCAGTTTTCTTTCCCAATCATTCAAGCAGAAGAGAGTATTGCCTGCATACCCTAGATATCCACAGGCAAATACATTTTTATTTAAACAGGACTAGGTCCTTTTGAAAATCTGACCAGTTATTTTTGGCCTTTTCTGGACCTAGATTAGGATCTGCTGTTGCTAAGGCCACATTAGCTAGATGGTTGAAGGACTGTGTGACCTTCATCTATACACAATGCAATATCTTGTTGCCTACTATCATGAAAGCTCATTCAACAAGGTAAGTGGCAACTTCTGCTGCCTTCCATGCCAGAGCTTTTTTACATGACATCTGTGCAGCTGCAACTTGGGCTACGCTTCATACGTTCATGAATCATTACAAATTGGATTTGGCCTCCAGGGGAAGAGCATCTTTCGGTTCTATGGTGCTCAGGAATGTCCTTCCATGAGAGCCTCCCAGGAATAGAGGTAGCTGGGGACTCTGTCCCATGTGTAAGGAATGAACAAGGATTAACGATATCAGATAAAGAAGTTATGTCTTACCATAACATTCCATCTGTATTGTTGATCCTCGTTCAGTCATTACAACCCTCCCTCCTTCCCCCTCCTGTGGTTTCTAGTGGATCTCACCATCCGGCTCTCTTAGGTTATTTGACCAGAGGTAGCCTCTACCTTCTTTGACTTACAAAGTCAATCTGAGGTAACAGGGAGAGGGGGATTGTGGGTCAGAGTTTAGCTCGAGAGTTTGAAGCTGACGCGAGCTTGGAATATGGCCAGCTCGGTTCCGAGGTCGGAACAGATACCCATGAGTAATGACTGAACGAGGATCAACAATACAGATGGAATGTTATGGAAAGACATAACTTCTTTTTCCTGCTAGAATGGCTGCTTCTCTTATCACAGTCATGTAATGTAATCTCACAACAACTGTTTGTCATCATCCACAGTACAAGTTTTGTGGTACTGTAGTCCTAATTTTCCTTTACATTCACTCATTTTGATGCATGATATAATTATTTAAGCACCAACTTAATGTATATCTACCGTGGCTTAGTGGTACTTCATGTTGTGTAGTGTGTGCAAGGTCTGGGGTTCAAGACTTACAGAGGTGTTTTATTTTGTTCCTGAGCAAAACAAGGGCCCTCACATACAGAGTGACTAAGGCACTTTTAAGCAGTTGTGAGTGGGTTTGTGCAGGTGTGCGCAATGCCTTGCACTGCTTAGCCAAGTGCAAACAAGCACAAACCCGCACAAACCCACTCACTACTGCTTAATAGTGCTTATTCCCGCTCACCCCATGCTCATTTCTTTGAAAGAAAAGAAAAATGGGGAGAGAGGAAAGTGATGAAAAAGGGGCACAAAGAGGGAAAGACAGTAGGGAAAATAGCTCGGGATGTGCAGGACGGGTGTAGGGAAGGTCCATAGCTGCCCATTTCTTCAACAGCAACAACTATGCATATGCAATAAATTTGGAGGTAGATATGAACCCTTCAACCCCTGAGAGAGGAGTGAGGACAACAAAGTATGTTGTAATGCCAATTAAACAACATTTCATATGTCCAGTGGACATGTGTGCAAAATGGCCAGCTATGTATGGGGCATAATTTTTTTTGGGAACAGATTGCCCTTTTTTTTCAGGTGAGAGTGGAATGTAGGGTAGGGGAAGTAGGTATATTTGGGGAGGTAGGTTGGAGAGGTAAACAGACAAGACAAACAAGATGCATACAGGGGCAGTATATGACATGTGGTGGGCGAACACCTTTGAAGGGGAGAGATGTTTGGAAATCGCAAGCCCATGAGACCCCAGATGGAAACAGTGGGATTGAGGTCCCCAACCATGGGCATTCACCACTGCACCTTCATGGCCCAGAAGTTGGCTGTGCTGGGGGCTGTGTAGGAGGGGCAGGCTGACCCATGAGTTGCGCCACTCGGGCCTCAAGCTGGCGGAGAGGTTCTGCAACAGAACATTCAATCTCTGTGTGCACCACAGCCCAGACCATACGAAGGGTGATAGGTTCATAGGTTCATAGGTTCATAGGTTTATACTAGGCTATCTGCCCGAGGGCATTTACAAGCCTAGCCCATCGTTTACGCGCCACTGTATGGGGAACTGTAATTCCATTATTTGTTTGTCTGTGCTGTCGAGAAAGTGACACTGAGGTAATCCCTGGGTATATCTATCTCCTCCCATCCATTGGTCACATTTCTTGAACAAGGCCAGCGAGGTGCTCTGCCTCACATGTACCGGGATTTTGTTCCACAGCATAGTTGCCTCTCCGCCCACGCTTGCATGGGGGGGGCTGAGCACCATCCTCTGCAGTGCTTCAACCCGAAGGTGGCACAGAGCCAACAGAGGAGGAGGTCTCAGGCTGGGCACCAGATCTGCTGGTGCCAGGTGCCATGGCCAGCTGAGGTGGGACAGGTAGGTCCGCTGGGACTGGCCTTCCCATACGAACTATATTTTGGAGAGTTTAATAAAGATATGGGTTAGTAACAGTCAACAGCATTCCCAATTAGTTATAACAGCATGCAGAAGTATTCCCATTAACCCAACACACTAGATTTTCAACAGTTGAAAAGCAAGCATAACACATGCATATATAGAACAATAGTGGACATTACAACAGCATGCAGGTTTAATTGATGGCAACAGGCCATCGATATTGTGGTATTTTAATAGGGCACATGCATAGAAATAAATGCAAATATTTATAAACCACTAGGACATATGTTCCAACAAATGTTTTGAGATTAGACATACTGATTGAGGTGTGGAATTGCATTTTTTATGCACATACAGTAGGGTGGAAAAAGATAGCTCAATTAACAACTTATATATCCTTCTAGTTTTCACTACATTCTTATTAACTGCAGTTATATGTCCCTTACATGTATTATTACACTACCCAATGTCTTTATATTGTGCAATTGGATTTTGCTAGATGATTATATACATGAGCTGTATCTTACATACAAATTGTCCAAGATGCAAATGTTACTGCAACATATTTTGAGACTTGCTCACACACACTACTGCTAAGATGGTACACTGACAGCTCTACTTTTATCTAATTATCTATATATGTTCAGGTGAAAGTATCATTTATATGTTAACAGCTCCCTACATTTCTGGCAGCACACTGACATTTCTGGGGAACACAATAACAAGCTACTCATGTGCCAGATTAACCTGTACATGCTGGGCATGAACCAACAGGTGAAGGCTGCAAATATGCATAAAAGCTACTGACACTCCCTTCATCCATGTTATATGGGCCTACCCAAGTGTGGGTTGACACTGCTTAATACAACACTACTATTTGTAGAATGCAACAGTACAACATATCAGAGAAAATGACACAGACGCACTCCAGGAATTATACATTTATTAAAGGATTATTACACCTTTATTTATTGGGTTAAAACACTTTTTGAAGGCTCTCTCATTTATTTTATAGTACAGTACATGCAGAATAATTACTAACCTGCCTCATGATGCAGCCTTTGCAGCCTATGTTGATGGGCTTGCAGATTCATAGCCCAGTCACCTGCAGGTGTGAAGTAAATGCAGTGATATTAAGACATACCTATCCATAGTATAGACAAGCATGGCAATTCTTAACTACTTAATACAATGGCTACTTACTCAGTACTGGAGCATTAGGCATCCTACAGGATTCCTGGATCCACTGGTCCAGTTCATTCCCCCCTACTCCACTTCAGGTCAGAATAATGGTGACTGACCTGCTCACCAGTCCGAGGAACACCAGTGGCACTGGTGAGATCACGGGCAAGACTGTTCCAGGCCTCTGTTTTATGTTGGGTACCCTGGTACTGGCCCTGCAAGAGTCTTTGCTCATGTTAGTGGACAAGAAGCAAAACCATAATTTTAAACTCCTGGATGCCCCAGCGTTGCACTCTAAACTGAGTGCCCTCACCTACACCAGCCATGCTGACTGCAGAAGGAAGCTACAACCAGGTATAGCAAGTATTCCTGCCTGTGGAGATTAAATATGCCTCATTTCCCACACTTATTTGTGATTGGCCAGTTTTGAAAAAGCTCAGCTGTGGGCATGCCTGCTTAGCTGATGTTGGCAATGTTTAAAATCCCATTGATAGATATCTCTCTGTTGAAAGTGCATGTTTGTGAAATGCTATCGTGGCTTAGTGGTTAAGTACTGTGACTATAGTGCACAATATTCTGAGTTCGAGCACTGTCACTGCTTTTTATTTTCCTGCTGGGCAGAACTGACTGGTTAAGGAACAGTAAAGCAGGTGTGAGCGTGTTTACCCAACTTTGCCCAACATTGCTCTGGTTAGCTCGGAGTTGTGCGAAGGTAATCAGCAGTAACATGCGGTGAACCTGTGTTACTCCTCCTTAGCATTGCGCAGCTACATGCAAATGTATTTAAATATGCTCAATACTGGTAACGTGGTTAGCAGTGCTTTATATTGCTTAAAATAAGGTACTCATGCCTCAGAATGCATAAACATTTCACCTTCATATATATACTAAATTTAACATTTCAATGCTTTTTACAAAACTTGTATATAAAAAATTGTCAGGAAATGTTTTTATATACAGATTTCCCACAGAAAATGGAACATGCAGTTGTGGGACTTGAACCGGAAATGCTTCTTTGTTGTGGTAAAGCTCTAACCACTACACTATCGCTATGTCACTTAATTTGCATATATTTTTCTTGTTATCCTCTTCTGGTGTCTAGACTGCTGTAACTGTAGCTAAGCAATGGGCAAACCCAGGCAAACCCAAGCAACTACGTGCAGCTATATCGGAAGATAAAAAAATATATATTTTTATCTTTTATTCTGTTAGTTGTTGAACATACGGGGGAGTGTAGTGTTACATTGTACACATATGAGTGGACTCGCTCATTTAAATGTGAAGTTGCGGCATTTCTTCATTGCAGGGGCATGGATATTTGGACTGTTCGGCAATTCGACACACCCCCTAAACCCATCCACGATCCATGTAAGCTTTAGAGTTGAGGCAGCATGCCCTCATTAATATGCATGGCATGCTGCCATCATAATCTTACAGTGGCACTTCCATGCAAGACTAATCTAGTCTTACATGGAAGATTAGTAAATCTGGGGGAATATCTACACTTCTCAGCTTCTAACCCTACACTGCAATATACCTTTACCAAAGCTCTTAACTCATTTACTCTACATCCTTATTTCCTGTTCTTAACTGAGTTCTATACACTTTGCCATTTCTACTATTACTTCTATACACATTGCCATTTCTACTATCACTTCTATACACGTTGCCATTTCTACTATCACTTCTATACACGTTGCCATTTCTACTATCACTTCTATACACTTATCACTTCTATACACGTTGCCATTTCTACTATCACTTCAATACACTTGGTCATTTCTACTATCACTTCTACATGCTTATCACTTCTATACACGTTGCCATTTCTACTATCACTTCTATACAAGTTGCCATTTCTACTATCACGTCTATACACGTTGTCATTTCTACTATCACTTCTATACACTTATCACTTCTATACACGTTGCCATTTCTACTATCACTTCTATACACGTTGCCATTTCTACTATCACTTCTATACACTTATCACTTCTATACACGTTGCCATTTCTACTATCACTTCTATACACTTTGCCATTTCTACTATCACTTCTATACACGTTGCCATTTCTACTATCACTTCTATACACTTTGCCATTTCTGCTATCACTTTTATACACTTTGCTATTTCTACTATCACTTCTATACACGTTGCCATTTCTACAATCACTTCTATACACTTTGCCATTTCTACTATCACTTCTATACACATTGCCATTTCTACTATCACTTCTATACACGTTGTCAATTCTACTATCACTTCTATACATGTTGCCATTTCTACTATCACTTCTATACACTTTGCCATTTCTACTATCACTTCTATACACTTTGCCATTTCTACTATCACTTCTATACACTTTGCCATTTCTACTATCACTTCTATACACGTTGCCATTTCTACTATCACTTCTATACACGTTGCCATTTCTACTATCACTTCTATACACGTTGCCATTTCTACTATCACTTCTATACACTTTGCCATTTCTACTATCACTTCTATACACTTTGCCATTTCTACTATCACTTCTATACACGTAGCCATTTCTACTATCACTTCTATACACGTTGCCATTTCCACTATCACTTCTATACACGTTGCCATTTCTACTATCACTTCTATACACGTTGCCATTTCTACTATCACTTCTATGCACTTTGCCATTTCTACTATCACTTATATACACGTTGCCATTTCTACTATCACTTCTATACACATTGCCATTTCTACTATCACTTCTATACACGTTGCCATTTCTACTATCACTTCTATACACGTTGCCATTTCTACTATCACTTCTATACACGTTGCCATTTCTACTACCACTTCTATACACATTGCCATTTCTACTATCACTTCTATACACATTGCCATTTCTACTATCACTTCTATACACTTATCACTTCTATACACGTTGCCATTTCTACTATCACTTCTATACATGTTGCCATTTCTACTATCACTTCTATACACGTTGCCATTTCTAAAATCACTTCTATACACGATGCCATTTCTACTATCACTTCTATACACGTTGCCACACGTTGCCATTTCTACCATCACTTCTATACACGTTGCCATTTCTACTATCACTTCTATACACGTTGCCATTTCTACTATCACTTCTGTACACGTTGCCATTTCTACTATCGCTTCTATACACGTTGCCACACGTTGCCATTTCTACTATCACTTCTATACATGTTGCCATTTCTAATATCACTTCTATACACGTTGCCATTTCTACTATCACTTCTATACACATTGCCATTTCTACTATCACTTCTATACACGTTGCCACACGTTGCCATTTCTACTATCACTTCTATACACATTGCCATTTCTACTATCACTTTTATACACGTTGCCATTTCTACTATCACTTCTATACACATTGCCATTTCTACTATTACTTCTATACACTTATCACTTCTATACACGTTGCCATTTCGACTATCACTTCTATACACGTTGCCATTTCTACTATCACTTCTATACACGTTGCCATTTCTACTATCACTTCTATACACGTTGCCATTTCTACTATCACTTCTATACACGTTGCCATTTCTACTATCACTTCTATACACGTTGACATTTCTACTATCACTTCTATACACGTTGCCATTTCTACTATCACTTCTATACACATTGCCATTTCTACTATCACTTCTATACACTTTGCCATTTCTACTATCACTTCTATACACTTTGCCATTTCAAATATCACTTCTATACACCTTGCCATTTCTAATATCACTTCTATACACGTTGCCATTTTTAGGCTTAAAAATTGCTTGAAACCACCACGAGAAAGGTAGAAATCTTTTATTAATAAAAACAGAAACGAGCGCTTTCACGCAATAAAATGCGCTTCATCAGGTTACAAATTACACAAAGATTTTGGCTGCCTTTTATAGTACAAACTCATTATCAATTATTCAATCAACTAAAATAAATCAGTACATTGTTAAGAGGAAACTCATCAAAATGTCACTAATAACACTAATAAGCTTGTGTTCAATAGAAGAGCTTGAACATACTGTTTTAAAACATTTTCATTATGAGTGACTTTTCATGTTTTAAAGTCTTAGAGGCATATTATAATCAATATCATAAAATAACATCCATAATTGGCATAAATGCGCTTCACTAATGATTCTTAAGGAAGTCATGCCCATATTTGGAAAGTAAATGATTCAGAGTATTTTGTTGTAAGCCGCGTTTTCAAGTCAACGAGGGCAAAACGAAGTAAATGTTTCTCATTAACAGTTATGAAAACAAAATGCCATATGTCATTACGACATTTAAAACATGAAATGTTTATAATTACATTAAATAATCTTTCATCAAGAATATATAATATAAGAATAAAAACTGTAATAATTAATGAGATGCATAAGGGCACAAAAACTCTATTTTATCTCTTCTCTTTCAGGCCCTATAGCTGGAGAAAGTCATTGACTTTCTAAGAGCGGCCCAAAAATTCACATAGATGTAATTAATATTCAATGACCAACATCTATTATAGAGAAGGTATTTATATATATTATAATGTATACGGTATAAAAATATCAAGTAAATACCAGTTTCATATATACAGATTCAGAATGCAATGTCTTCGGCGCGACTAAGAATAGTAAAAAAGATCTTATCAATATGATAAATTTATATACAACTATATACATATATAAAAACTAATAATGTGCATTATATCCACAGGCAGCATAAACCGAAATTACATTCTAAATAAAGCCTCATTCCATAATTTATCAATATGATAATATTTTCAATCCTAAAAACAAAACAGCATATTAGCCAAATTTTTTCTAGTAATAGTTACAGCATCATAGAAATCAATTTTGATGCTGTAAAAATATATTTATAGATATCAAACATTAAAAACCATAAAAACATGGTTCTATCAAGAATGGTATCAAGCATTTAAAAACCAAAAACTATATCTCAACCAATAAGGCTGAATTAACTAAGAGACTGAGATAACTGTATAAATACAAGAACTTTTATAGAAGTGCACAAAAGTGTATATTGCTATTCTATCAGCAGCTATATCAAGTAAAAACAGCAATCACAGGCAAGGAACATAGTAATTAGCTCCTTAAATGGCTCCTTACATAGTGAAATGCATGGAGATATTGTCAGGTATGTTAGACCAAGAACATAATATAGACATGGCATATCAAGATTGTGGAAATACCAGGGGTAAGTATTCATGGAGTATATATTATAATCAACAAACAGGAAATTAAAGGACGAAAAAACTTTTCCATAGTAGAAAACCTGTTAAGGGACAGAAAAACTTATTCATGGTGGAAAATCCTACTTTTTAGACTGAGTATAACAAAGTATGTTATTTACTCATGTAAAAGTATAATGCAACAATATAGTAAATCATGTAGGACCTAGCAAGGCTGGCCGGATATTAACCATAGTATTTAAGCCAGGTGGTAAGTGGGCTTTAAATCTTAAGATCCATCTCAATTCAAAAGTTTCCAGAGTATTCATGTGATCACCTTCCCTTCTATTGGGATCTATTATTTGCAAAATCTGGAACGCAAAACTATACACATTGCCATTTCTACTATCACTTTTATACACGTTGCCATTTCTACTATCACTTCTATACACGTTGCCATTTCTACTATTACTTCTATACACTTATCACTTCTATACACGTTGCCATTTCGACTATCACTTCTATACACGTTGCCATTTCTACTATCACTTCTATACACGTTGCCATTTCTGCTATCACTTCTATACACGTTGCCATTTCTACTATCACTTCTATACACGTTGCCATTTCTACTATCACTTCTATACACGTTGCCATTTCTACTATCACTTCTATACACATTGCCATTTCTACTATCACTTCTATACACTTTGCCATTTCTACTATCACTTCTATACACTTTGCCATTTCAAATATCACTTCTATACACCTTGCCATTTCTAATATCACTTCTATACACGTTGCCATTTCTACTATCACTTCTATACACTTATCACTTCTATACACGTTGCCATTTCTACTATCACTTCTATCACTTCTATACACTTTGCCATTTCTACTATCACTTCTATACACGTTGTCATTTCTACTATCACTTCTATACACGTTGCCATTTCTACTATCACTTCTATACACTTTGCCATTTCTACTATTACTTCTATACACTTATCACTTCTATACACGTTGCCATTTCGACTATCACTTCTATACACGTTGCCATTTCTACTATCACTTCTATACACGTTGCCATTTCTACTATCACTTCTATACACGTTGCCATTTCTGCTATCACTTCTATACACGTTGCCATTTCTACTATCACTTCTATACACGTTGCCATTTCTACTATCACTTCTATACACGTTGCCATTTCTACTATCACTTCTATACACATTGCCATTTCTACTATCACTTCTATACACTTTGCCATTTCTACTATCACTTCTATACACTTTGCCATTTCAAATATCACTTCTATACACCTTGCCATTTCTAATATCACTTCTATACACGTTGCCATTTCTACTATCACTTCTATACGTGTTGCCATTTCTACTATCACTTCTATACACGTTGCCATTTCTACTATCACTTCTATACACTTATCACTTCTATACACGTTGCCATTTCTACTATCACTTCTATACACGTTGACATTTCTACTATCACTTCTATACACGTTGTCATTTCTACTATCACTTCTATACACGTTGCCATTTCTACTATCACTTCTATACACTTTGCCATTTCTACTATCACTTCTATACACATTGCCATTTCTACTATCACTTCTATACATGTTGCCATTTCTACTATCACTTCTATACACGTTGCCATTTCTACTATCACTTCTATACACGTTGCCGTTTCTACTATCACTTCTGTACACGTTGCCGTTTCTACTATCACTTCTCTACACGTTGCCATTTCTACTATCACTTCTATACACTTATCACTTCTATACACGTTGCCATTTCTACTATCACTTCTATACACGTTGCCATTTCTACTATCACTTCTATACACGTTGCCATTTCTACTATCACTTCTATACACTTTGCCATCTCTACTATCACTTCTATACATGTTGCCATTTCTACTATCAAATCTATACACGTTGCCATTTCTACTATCACTTCTATACATGTTGCCATTTCTACTATCACTTCTATACACGTTGCCATTTCTACTATCACTTCTATACACGTTGCCGTTTCTACTATCACTTCTGTACACGTTGCCGTTTCTACTATCACTTCTCTACACGTTGCCATTTCTACTATCACTTCTATACACTTATCACTTCTATACACGTTGCCATTTCTACTATCACTTCTATACACGTTGCCATTTCTACTATCACTTCTATACACGTTGCCATTTCTACTATCACTTCTATACACTTTGCCATCTCTACTATCACTTCTATACATGTTGCCATTTCTACTATCAAATCTATACACGTTGCCATTTCTACTATCACTTCTATACATGTTGCCATTTCTACTATCACTTCTATACACGTTGCCTTTTCTACTATCACTTCTATACACGCCGTTTCTACTATCACTTCTATACACTTATCACTTCTATACACGTTGCCATTTCTACTATCACTTCTATACACGTTGCCATCTCTACTATCACTTCTATACATGTTGCCATTTCTACTATCAAGTCTATACACGTTGCCATTTCTACTATCACTTCTATACACGTTGCCATTTCTACTATCACTTCTATACATGTTGGCATTTCTACTATCACTTCTATACACATTGCCATTTCTACTATCACTTCTATACACGTTGCCATTTCTACTATCACTTCTATACACTTATCACTTCTATACACGTTGCCATTTCTACTATCACTTCTATACACGTTGCCATTTCTACTATCACTTCTATACACATTGCCATTTCTACTATCACTTCTATACACGTTGCCATTTCTACTATCACTTTCTTCCATGCAATAGTAACTTTCCACATTATTTATTCCTAAGTATTAACCTTTCTCTCGCTAACAGATTAAGACTTTCATTTTTAATTAATGTAATGACATCATTGTTATATTTGTTTTTTATATTTGCAACCTTGTATCGGATTTTTCTATGTATCAACATTGTTTTTATTTTTTTTGTATGTAATATTGTGGAGCTTTTCTCCCCAGGCCTCCACTGAAAATATGTTAATCCCAGGCCTACTAGACTTTCCTGGTCAATAAATGCAATAAATAAATAATAAATAAATAAATGAACACAGCAATCAAGACAGTTCACAGAAAGTTATGTGACATAACAGAAGGAAGTACGATACATTACTGTGCAGTTAAATTAATAATGGATAAAGTTTTACCCCAAAAACAAATGGCAGTAAGGAAAGGAAGGGGAAAAATCAAATGCCATCATGGAAGTATCAAATACAGAAAACTTAAAGTAATTAAGTATCACTGTTCAAAGTGTACAGAAAAAGAAATAGATCAACAAAAATACTTAGAAGGATAGACACGCTAAAAGTAACATGCGGTACCAGGACAGGACATGACAAGATCTATTGTACACTATTGCAAAAATAAACTAAAGATATCAGCACAGGCAGAAAAACTTAGTAGATATGCAGATAAATATAAAGGAAAAGGAGAAAATAAACAATTTATTCATGACCCAAAAAAAGTTTTAAAAAGAATTGGGAAAGAAGGCAAAAGGAATGGAAACACCACAAAAAAGATGAAGTAGATACATTTTGGAGAAATATCTATGAAGATCCTGTGGAACATAACAAATATGTTGAATGGATAGAAGCAGTAAAAGAAAGACTAAGAAGTTTAAATGTACAAGATATGAAATGGGATGAAGTAATGGCCAGAGAAATTGCCACAAAATTATGAAAAGTTCCTAATTAGAAAACCCTAGGCCTAGATGCAGTACCTATCTTCTGTCTAAATGTATTAACATCTTTACATGAAGATTTATAAATAAGCCCTGGGATTCAGCAAACTTCCATACAAAAATAACTTATTCTTGCATGGAAGAGACTGTTCCCGTGCAGCATGGCAGCGTGCCATGCATATTCATGAAGGCCCACTGCTGTGCTCTAAAATGGACACTGTTCTATGCACGAACACAGGGGTGTGTCAGAGAGCACTACTCTCAGTATACATATGCCCCCCCTGCACACCATAATTGCCGTACGGCAATCTAAATATAGCGAGATGCCTTTGGACACCATTACTTGTCAACCGGACAAGTAATCTGGACAAAGCCATGGACAAATTTGAGATATTGCTCTCACAAATGTACAAAGTCAATAAAATGACAGGCTTTGCATTAGAATGAAGTCCACAAAGGGTATGAAGTGTAAAACTCAAATGTCTGTCATTATTTCCTAATGGAGCCCCTAATGTTGTGCCCAGTAATCTGCCAGAAAGCCACAATTGTGTGCAAAATGGACCAAAATATAAGGCAAATATCTGGGCATTCGTTGGCAATCTGTACAGTTGAGAGGTATGGCAGACACTGTTATTGTCCATGGAGCATACCTCTCAAATGCAAAGCCTGTCATGTCATCACCATTTTAAAAGCACTGCCCCCCACAGATAATGTTGCAGAAATCAATGTGCATACTCTTACAGTACCAAAATAAAACACAACAGTTTACATTTTTTTTCAGTCCGCAACAAAGTTTAAGCATAGCTAAGTGGGTGTGCACATCGCACAGCTCTGCTCAGCCAGGCTTACACATTATAAGGAGCTAAACAGGAATACACTCCACAGCACAATACAGAAATAGCAGCATGGTTAGAGCATTCAATTTACAAGTAGGCATTCCTGGTTTGATCTCAGGTGAAGCCAGTTAGCATTTTACATGTGAAAGCACTACATAATTTATTTTTTTAATACTTAGGTAGTAAATAACATATTTGTTAACCAGAGTGGTGTTGTATGTCCAGATGTGAGGTGTCAGTGTAATACATTTGTGAAACCCCCATATAAACACAAGTGCCCCATGCAGTATAGTCACACAAGAATAAATGTAATGAAAGCAGATTGGGGGCTGTCAGGGAAGGTAAACAAAATTATAATATGTCAGGAATGATGAATTATTCTCATACAGTTGATAGTCTATAAAATAAAACATAAACAATGCTAAGCATTGCACAGCTATGCTGACCGGGTGTAAGCTCTGTGTAAATATGAATGCTAAGCAATGAGTAGCCCAGCTAACTGGATTTGCCCATTGTTAAGAAGTGTTGAATCGGCCCCTTTAAGCACTGCCAACCTTAGCTAAGCAGGGTTGCCCATAGCTTAGCTTAGCTCAGCATATTCAAAACCATCCAATCATGGCAAAGGGTGGGAAATTAGCCATATTTAAACCTTTCAGGTGGGAATACAGCTCATAACTGGTTGTAGCTCCCCACTGTAGGCAGTATGGCAGGTGTTGAAGAGGGTATGCGCTTTCAGGTGGAGTGCTGGGGCATACAGGAGTCCAAGGTCATGGTAGGACTCCTTGTTAAAAACCATGACATGAGACTGCTACAGGACAAGTACCAGGGCTCCCAATATAAAGCAGAGGCCTTGCAAATCTCACCCATGACCTCACCAGTGCCACTGGCATCCCACTGACTGGTGAGCAGGTCCGGCACCACTATGTCGACTTGAAGCGGAGGAAGAGGGAGGTCTTGGACCAGTGGGTCCAGGAAGCATGGCAAGAAGGGTTGATGTCCCTGGCATGTGTAAGTATTCATATGAATAACTGTTTGCCAAAGTCCAGCCTGTGTATGTGATGGATAGGCATACATAAATGCTTCTCTATCTTCTTTACAGCTCCAGCTGAGTAGGCTGTGAACCAGGAAGCCCATGCCAGCAGCTTGCAAAGGCTGTGTCGCGAGGCTGGTGAGTAACAATCTTGCTTGTAGTATTCATACCAAATAAATATAAAAGAGTAGAATGTCACCTGGCAGTATTAAAAATGGGTATGGTTTGTACTGAATAAACCAGACAATATTACATTAATAGTCTCATATAGGTTATATAAAAATAAAACTGCAACTGCCTGTCAATAAAATTCAAAACCCTGGACTGGTTGTGTTTACTCTGGTATGGTATGAATTGAAATATGTACAGGTTATGCATAGCAACTATAGCTTTGAAAGCATTAAACAATCAAGTCTCATCTGACAAAGTTAGTGCCTCTGTAAGACACGAGATTAATGGATATTAAATATTTCATGCACCAAGATCTGATATCTAAATAGTAATGTTGTGTTAACCACTGTTTTCCACACTGTGCTATGTCAAAAGGTATGTATAGGAATGTATGCATAAGAATGTTGTAATTACAAGGTCAGATTGTAGAACAAAGAGAGAATGAGATAGAAATCATTCAAAGAAAAAGCAACAGTTTTTCAATAGCTCCTTCTGATGAAACACAAACTTGATGTATTTTTGCAGAAACAGCCACGGTTCGAATCCCGGGAGTGGTAGTAAGCTGTATGCATAATTTCAACTAGTATTTTGTGAATATGTGTAGAAACAGTCAGGTAGTGACCGATAGAAATCAAGGCAGAGTATGGCAGTAGCGCAAACATACGCGCGCGCGCACACAGACACACACACACACACACACACACACACACACACACACACACACACACACACACACACACACACATACAATGACTGCACATATGTAACCCACACACACACTCAAACACACACACACACACATACACACACACATATACAATGACTGCACATATGTAACACACACACACACACACACACACACACACACACACACACAATGACTGCACATATGTAACCCTGACTATGTGAATATGGGTAGAAACAGTCAGGTAGTGTTAACAAACATTCCCTCCACAGGTCTTCCAGGTAAGACAAGGTATAAAGTAGGAATAAGAAGGCTGTAGTTATACTGTGTCCAATACCTATGGTCATCCCCAAGGCTGCAAATGACAGCAAGATAAGTACATACACCAAGTGGTCTCCCCCAAATGTTCAAAGGTGTCATGCTGTCACAGCTACAGGTCCCTGCTACCAACAACCAGGGTGACTCAATAGAAATCAAGGGAGAGTATGTCAGTTGCACACACACACACACACACACACACACACACACACACACGCACGCACGCACGCACGCATGCACACACACACACACACACACACACACACACACACACACACACACACACACACACACACACACACACACACACACACACACACACAGTATGAGTGCACATATGTAATCCTAACTATATGAATATGGGTACAAACAGTCAGGTAATATTAAAAAACATTCTCTCCACAGGTCTTCCAGGTAAGAGAAGGTATAAAGTAGTTAAATGAAGGCTGTAATTATACACTGTGCACAAACATACAACCGTCCAACCCAAGGCCATAGGTTGTTGTAATAATACCTGTAGAACTTTGATTAGAGCAATGATCATTAAAGCTGTGAGCACTGCAAGAATCTACATTTGTTAATTGACATCTCTCTCTCTCTCTCCCACCTTATCTTCACCAATAATCTAAACACATAAATGAATGGGTATGTTTTCCACAAAACCTACTGTTGGGAAATGTGTCCTATTGTTCTGCAAACGTTAAAATGCATTCCAGTTAATGTTCGCTGTTCAAATACTATCATTGATGGCCTGTTGCTATCAATGTAACCTGCATGCCGGTGTAATGCCCGCTGTGGTTCCATATATGCTATGCTATGCAAATGTTCCAAATATGTTGTTTTGGGTTAATGGGAATACTCATGCATGCTGTTATATCTAGTCCTGGAATGTGTTTACCATTACTAATCAACATATGTTCTAAAACTGCAACACCATAGCACATCTGAGAAGGCCAATCCCAGTGGATCCACCTCTCCCGCCTCATCTGGCCATGGCCTGGGCCCCAACATGTCTGGGACCCACCCAGAGACCTCCTCATCCACTGGTCCTGCACCACCTTTGGGTGGAACCACCTCAGGGGATGGGGCTTATCCCCCTCCGGGCGCAGGTGCGGACAGGATTCTGTCACTCTAAGCCAGGTCTGGGGAAGGGTGCATTGTGAGCTCCGCAAGGAATTGGGAGATGTGCTACACCAGTTTGAGGGCCATGTAGTGCAATTAGGGGGTCAGCCTGCCCCATCTGCTCAACCCCCAGCACAGCCACATTCTGTGCCATGAAGGTGCAGTGGTGACTGCCCATGGGTAGGGACCTCAGTCCCACTGTATCCATTTGGGGACTCCTGGGCTTCTGATCACCAAACACCCCTCACCGTCCAAGGTATTTACCCCCACATGTGTCATATACTGCCCCTGTATGCTGTGTTATCTGTCTTGTCTGCCTTCCTACCCAACCTACCTCACCAAATATACCTACTATCCTTCCCCAACATCCCACTCTCACCTTAAAAAAAAAAAAAGGGCAATCTGTTCCAAAAAAATGTTGCCCCATACATAGCCGTCCATTTCGCACATGTTTCCACTGGACACATGTAATGTGGTCTAATTGGCTTCACAACACATTATTGTTATCCTCACCCCTCTCTCAGGGGTTTGAGTGTCTAAATATACCTACAAATTCAGTATATATGCACAGCTGTTACTGTAGAAGAAATGGACAGCTATGGACCTTCCCTACACTCGTCCTGCACATCCCTAGCTATCTTTCATATTGTATGTCCTTCTTTCTGCCCCCTTTTTCACCACTTTCCTATCACCCCTTTTTTCTTTTCTTTTAAAGAAATTAGCATGGGAGTAAGTGAGACTATGCCTCTTTGCATGGTGCTAAGCGATGCCTACACAGATTAAGCACTTTTTACAGCTAATCGGAAGTTTGCATTGCTTACCACCGGGCAAACCATTCAACAGTAGGGAAAGGAGTCTGTAGAATCAGTCAGGTTCTGTATATATACAGGTATACATGTATGGAGATGCATATATGTATACCTGTATATATACAGGTATACATGTATGGAGATGCATATATGTGGACCAATCTATACATAATACATATATATATGTTGTTGTCTTTCGTCTTTTCCTGGTTAGGGGTTGCCACAGCGGAACTCCGGTCTGCTAATGATTGGCAGTAGATTCTGACAAATGCCAAGGTACCAGTTTGATGCTCAACCTTCACAGAAGGCATGTCCATTTATGCATGTCTATCGAATGCCCACGCAACCGCGGGGAGGACATGCAGACTCCACACAGAAGGCACTCCCCGCACTCCAGCCGAGAATCTAACGGGAGAACCTCTTGCTGTGAGGGAACAACGCTACCGCTGCATCACCACAGCATCCATATATATATATATATATATATATATATATATATATATATATATATATATATATATATATATATATATATATAAAATATATATATATATGTATATACACGTATATATACACACATATATATATATATATATATATATATATATATATCTGTAGACAGATATAAATCCACTTTTATATCTAAACAATCAAAGTGATGAGGGAAGCTGAAAATAACAAGAACAACCAAGCACAGCTTCGGGGATAAGGCCAATAGATATCCAAGAACCAAGTGATGGAATACGCTGAGTTGTAACCTTCTTTATTAACGCTGATATTTCCAACAAATAATACACGTTTTCGTTGCTGAATGCAACTTCTTCAGACAATGAGAACTCCTGAATATTTAGTTTAAATACACCATCAATTAATCACATGTTGTTCCAATTAAGAACTTAAAGATGTATTCATAATAAATACTGTGTTCTAAAACTCCAAACATTATGAACTAATATATAAAACATGTATACAAAATACATATATACAAAGTTGGACCATTGTTTTGTGAAAAAACATAAATGTATCGCTGGTTGCCACCTTGAATAAAACTAATGACATACATAATAATCTTAAAAACAATATAAAATCCTGTGAAAATTAAAATATGTTTGTCTATGCTATACTGGCCTTGAGTTTTAGTATAGGCTTGATGGAAATGTAGTCATTTAAACCTGGTTTTTTATTTGAGTCTAGGGAAATTTGCCAATGAGTCTCCCTTTGTTCCAACCTGGCCTGCCATGGTCCCCCCTTAGGGTCCTTTTCTATACTCTCTAATACAAAAAATCTATATCTGGCTGTAGGACATGTCAATGTATGTTTGTACAAAGCATTGTTGATATTAGCTTTTTGTACATCATACATATGTTCATAAATCCTGCGCCTAAGAGTGCGCTCTGTTTTGCCCACGTAATATGCTGGACATTGTGTGCAAATCGCCAGATATACTACTCTTTGACTGTTACAATTAAAGTATTCTCTTGCTTTGATGACCCTGTTCAAAGCTGTAATAGTAACTTGTTCGTCCTGTATAATGTAAGAGCATTGTGTGCAGATCCCACATTTATATGTACCCTTACGTAGGTGTGTTGTTTTAATCTGGTAGGGGACCTGTTCCAGCAAACTTTTAATATTTCTACCCCTACTAAAAACAGTTTTTATTTCTTTGCCTTGCAGGTTAGGCAAGTCTGTAAATGCCATAAATGCTTCCCATTCCTGTACTATAATATCCCTAATATCACTAGAGTTGTTACTATATTGTGTGATAAAGGCGTGATCAAATTCTGTAATATTTTCATACATATCCTGTCTCTGCAAAGTAGTCCCTACCCCTAAAACTGGGGCATATCTATCTTTTCTGCCAGTAATAACTTGTTCTTGAATTTGGCTGATGAACCGTGCAGGATATCCCCTGTCCTGGAACATAGACATCAATTTGTGACATTCCGTGAGGAAGTCTTCGTCCTCTGACGTCATACGTGATATTCTGACGTATTGTCCCTTCACGATACTTCTCTTCTGATATAATGGATGCAAACTGTTAAAGTGAATATAGCTGTTAGAATAAGTGGGTTTTCTGTATATATTAGATTTAAAACCCCCTTGGGATTTCTTACTAAGCAGAACATCCAAATACTCAACCCTGTCATCATATATTTGATGCGTAAAAGTGAGAAAGTCTGTTGTGGACGCTAAATATTCCATAAATTCCTGAATGTCACTGTAGGTCCCTGTCCAAAAAAATACAAATATCGTCCAGAAACCTATAGTAAGCTACCCAATGTTGTCTAAAGATACTGTTGAATACAAATTTGCTTTCCCAAATGGAGAGTATAATGTCGCGTATGTCGGTGCACAGTTTGCCCCCATAGCCACGCCTGAGGTTTGCTTGTAATATTCTCCCCCGAAATGGATAAAGTTATGATATAATACAAGTTTCATTAAATTCATGATCAAAAAATTGTCCCGAAATTCTGCTTTCGGACAAGATGTAATAGCCTCATCCAACCATTGTAGACCTGTTTCATGTGGAATCACTGAAAACAGGTCCACAACATCAATGGTTAGAAATATAAGGTTGGGTACCATAAGGTCTGGGGTTGTCTGCTTTAAGAATTCCCAGGAGTCTTTGAGAAGATGGGAAGATCTGGGCCATAATTTCTTGAATTTATAATCCAGAAACCTGGAGATGGTAGAAATCTTGGAACCCTTGGCCGCAACTATGGGTCGCAGGGGGGGGGGTCTAGTAAATTCTTATGGACCTTCGGAACCCCAAACATGGAAGGTATTTTGGGTTCCGCATTGTTTAAAAAGTTGTAAGTAACCTGGTCAATCACTCCTGCATCTAACAACTGTTTGATAGCCAGATCTATTTTCTTGTAAGCTATGTTAATCTCATTTAAGGATACAGTAGTGTATCTGCAAGTGTTGTTAAGTATATTGAACATTTTACCTTCATATAAGACCTGGTCCATTACTACCATCCCCCCTCCCTTGTCTGGTTCCATGACTCTAACGGTTGAATCCTGCCTCAGGGATTCCAAAAGCTGTCTCTCAGGTGGTGTTAAATTGATCACATGTTTTTTCTGTCTACTCTGATTACGTATCCTTTGTTCGATTCTCATTTCCAAATTCTTTAGTTGTGGATGAAGTGGTGGATTAAAAGTACTTGTTCTGTGCGGGATATCATCCCTAGTGTAATCTGTATGACCTAAAAGATTCTCTAAGTTAAGCTTCCTGATGAAAAGTTTTAAATCTGTTATAACTTGTGTAGTGTCACTATACCTACTAGGGACATATTTCAGGCCCTTAGTAAAAAGTTGAAAAAAAGTATCTGTGATCTCCAGATGACTGTAATTGTAAATGGAAACCCCCCCCGATTTACATATAATCGGAGAAGTTTCTAACTCATGAATAACACCATTTACCAACTCAGTAGAATTTGAAATAACCTGTGTTGTATCCCCTAGTGTCTGTTCATTTGATTCCTCGTGTTCCCCCTGTGAGGGGGACTTGGAGGCAAAAAAGACTGGGATACACTCCTTTGATTACGAATCCTTTCTGACCTCCTAGGTAGTGGATCAACTGTCCATTCATCTAGCCTGTCCAAGCCCTGTTGTTGTTCATTTGGTAACTGCCCAGAAAAAGAAACTGTTCTTGGATGTTTAGAAAAATAAGGTTGAGAAATAGGTGGCATAGGGTACTGGTGACCCTCACTGTATTCCTTTATGTCCCTCTGTAACTTTCTACATTTCCTTTTGACAATAACTTCACATTTACTGTCTATATCCTGTCTTAGTTTATAGTACTGATTTTTACTTTCTTGTACTTGAAACAAAAGGTCTGTTGTAACTGCTTCATTGTATTTAGAAATCTCTTTATCAAGCATAATAATCTCTTTATCATTGTTTCTTATTATAGCCTCTACTATTGCCAGCCCACAATTATCAAATGCTGTAACCAATTCGTTATAAAATTCACTGTCTTTAACCACATTGTTGGGATACTTATGTATCCTAAGCCCCTTAGGCACCAAACGTTTACTTAGACATTCTTTTAAATATTTATTGTCTAAATTAAGTTTACGGTACCTATATAGGCTAGATTCAAGTGCCTTCATGGAGTCCTGAAAAGTTATAGTCCTTGAATTCACTTGTGTCGGGCTCCGCAATGTAGTAAACGAAGGTATGTCCTTATACCATTCTTGGAACGAAGAGATCGGTGTATGTAAGAAATCCGCTTCTCTTGGCGTTCCCGAAACTATTTCGGTATTAGTTTGTAGTAGCCTTGGCGTTCTGTGAAAGTCAGTAGTATTAACAGTACTTCCGGAAACCGCTGGTATAATTCCGCTGCCTTGCCTTTGACCCATGTGTAACGGCCCCTCTTGGCCGTCGGAGATGGCTGATGTGATAGGTTTCATGAGTACCTGCTGCAGTCCCTTCCCCAAGGGTACTAAGATGTCAATAAGTTCGCTTAATTGGCCGGACAACTTTCGTATTTCGCCCACCTCAGAGCGAAATGCAGAAACTTGGATATCGGCTGTAGATGTCTCCCCTGTGTCCTCCATACAAACGCCAAACAATCAAAGTGATGAGGGAAGCTGAAAATAACAAGAACAACCAAGCACAGCTTCGGGGATAAGGCCAATAGATATCCAAGAACCAAGTGATGGAATACGCTGAGTTGTAACCTTCTTTATTAACGCTGATATTTCCAACAAATAATACACGTTTTCGTTGCTGAATGCAACTTCTTCAGATAATGAGAACTCCTGAATATTTAGTTTAAATACACCATCAATTAATCACATGTTGTTCCAATTAAGAACTTAAAGATGTATTCATAATAAATACTGTGTTCTAAAACTCCAAACATTATGAACTAATATATAAAACATGTATACAAAATACATATATACAAAGTTGGACCATTGTTTTGTGAAAAAACATAAATGTATCGCTGGTTGCCACCTTGAATAAAACTAATGACATACATAATAATCTTAAAAACAATATAAAATCCTGTGAAAATTAAAATATGTTTGTCTATGCTATACTGGCCTTGAGTTTTAGTATAGGCTTGATGGAAATGTAGTCATTTAAACCTGTTTTTTTATTTGAGTCTAGGGAAATTTGCCAATGAGTCTCCCTTTGTTCCAACCTGGCCTGCCATGGTCCCCCCTTAGGGTCCTTTTCTATACTCTCTAATACAAAAAATCTATATCTGGCTGTAGGACATGTCAATGTATGTTTGTACAAAGCATTGTTGATATTAGCTTTTTGTACATCATACATATGTTCATAAATCCTGCGCCTAAGAGTGCGCTCTGTTTTGCCCACGTAATATGCTGGACATTGTGTGCAAATCGCCAGATAGAAACTGTATAACAGAAGGAAGGAAATGACATGTAATAAGGTGAAGTCCTAAGATTGGAAAAAAAACTTATCAGCCCCAATTAAAAGTTGAGATCCCTTATCATGTACTGCAAAATTAGCTGTGACAAAAGAATTGGAACACATAGTAAAGACAACCACAAGGCCTCATACAGTTATGTAAAGAATCTCTGTGGCAATACAAAGACTTGTTCTGAGCTACTAGACAATGGTACCTCCTAGACTAAGCCAACAAATATTGCCAATATACTGGCTGACATACTGAGTACAAACTTTACCCCCCCAAAGGACCAATCACAATACCAGTGCAATGCTAGGCAACCAGTATTACTGCTGTAGAGGTTAAACACCACTGTCCAAGGCCAAGAATACAGCTTCTATGGGGCCTGTCAATATCCCTGACTGTGTTCTACATAAACTACAGAGTGACCTGGCACCTCACCTATGTGCCCTGTTCAAGCACAGCCTCACCTCAGGCTTTGTCCCTACTGAATTATGCACTGCTACAGTCACCCTTCTCCACAAATGAAATGCGACTACAGACCCTGGGAAATACCACACCAACTGCCTGACAAATCTGTTATGCAAAGCTGTGGAATGTGTCATCATGCACCTAATAAACAGGGATATGGGAATCTGCAGACTCAGGATCCCACACAGTTTACTTTTGTAAAGGGTAGGTCATACCTGCTCAAACAATCTGGTCAACTTCTTGGCGTCAGTCACCTGAGCTGTGGATGAATGCAAGATGATACATTCAGCCTACCTTGATCTGGCCAAAGCCTTTGATACCATTCCCCACTCAGAAATCATGAAAAACTCACTAAGCTAGGCATCAACCCCTATATCACTAGGTGGGTTGCAAACTGGGTCACAGATAGGACTCACAGTGCGGAAGTAGCTGACTCCAAGTCAGACTGCTGAGCAGTCATAAGTAGAGTCCCACAGGGTTCTGTCCTCGGTCCTCTCATATTTAGTATCAACCTCTCTGAAGTCCATGCCAACATGAAGGGACTCTGTCTGGCAAGGTTTTCAGACAATTGAAATGTGGGAGCTATTATTAACTACCCAAGTGATGTTGGCACCCTACTGAAAGGCCTCACTGAGACCAATGACTGGTGTCGGAGCCATGGCCTTAAGCTCAATGTCAGAAAATGTGTTGTCATCCCCTTTGTGGAAAATCCTGTTCCCATGATTCACCACATTGATGGTAGTGCACTGAACAAAGAAGGTGTTATAAGAGGTCTGGGTACACAGGTTGACAGCAATGTCTCTTGACCACCACATTGCCACTGTGGTCACAAAGTCCTTCTATGCGGCACAACTCAGTACTAACCCATTAGCCTCCAGGAAGGAAGAGGTCATTGCCCCCTTGTACTCTTCTTGACAGAGCGACACAGTTGTTTCAGCATACATATTCTGATGGATGTGAGGTAGGTAAATTAAATGTATGTCCTTATTTTATGATAACAATCATATCATTACAGTGATTTACCAGAGAAATTATAACAATCTGTAAAACAGACCAGAAATGTGAGCAATAAACTTGGACATCCTGAAACAATCCAGCCAGTTGACAGGTATGTTCAGAACCCTATTCTGCAATGAATCTGGACCAAGACTGACAAAGTGGCAGGTGGAAGCCATGAAAATGGGGATGTATCTGAAGTACTGGCCTAGATAAGCTAACACAGTTGCTGTAGTAAGACCCTCCTGTGTGCTCTAACATATATTTACTGAAATAGCAGAAGTAACTGAATTAGGACGTCTGCTATGGGTAATTACACGTGCATTTGCAAATGTATCAGGCACTACGGGGATGTAACAGCAGTGACAAACAGACACCAGTGTGAAAGTGCATACCCACAACAAACATCACCACAGCCACAGTCACGTACCTGTAAGTCAAGTGAGCAGTAGAGTATGCAGACTGTGTGAACAAATATATCGTTTGCCACTCACACACTAGCCCTACATATACAGTCCCAATTCTCAGTGTAGTCTGAATTCTGACCCTGGTACAGGACATGTCTCAGTCTGCCCCTACAAACACATACAGCCAAAAGATCAGCGGAAACTGGAGCTGCATGTACAGTCAGATAAAGAAGGAGGCCTAACACTTACATCCACCCCCTCCATACACAGCCCAAATAACATGTACACATGACATGTGTGCACAGTCATGACAGTCTGATAAAAATGACCAGACATACACAGGCCTCTCACATGTACAGTTCAACTCAGAATGTAAGGCTCAGGACTCATATCTAAGGCCTCTTCCCTGACATGTCTGTGGGCCTACTACATCACTGGGATGGTAGCAGGAATGAAGTCAAGAAATAATGATAATAAATACGCTCTGCGCCTTATTGACATCTGGACAAAGCCTGACATCATATGAGGACAGAGGCACAAACACAGGAGTAGATTGGACATATTGCTGTCATACATTGAGACAGTTACAGATGTTACTGGGTTTGTTTTGTTGTAACATCCTTTATGAGGAATATGATGTTGGTAATACCAATAGATGTGACTATTTACTGACTGCATTCCCCAGAGTCCACAACTGATTTACCAAGGTCACCGACTGTCTGGGGAACAGACAAAACATAGCAGGCAGACATGTGGCCAGTCTGTGGACAGCATGCCAGTGAAGTGGTATGTCAGAGACATATCATTGTCAGTTGTGAAGTCACTCACTGAATGCATGTCCACACAAACCTTGTCAATCTATCAATCTACCATGTGTATCACAGCATGGATGGCATAGAATCTGTTCACAAATCTGGGGATATGTCCCCCATGTTGTTTGTCTGTCTCCACTTGTCCTATTCTGTAATGTATTGCCACCTACTGAATGTGAATCTGCAGGCCACCACCTCTGTAATATCCCTCACACAGACAAGGAAAATGGGCAAGGTCCACATTAAAGAATGTCCCATATGTCGAAACTAGCAGCAGTGTCCAGGCTCACAGTACAATACAATGTGGGTATATATATATATGGGTCTACCTGAGATGGTCGACAATTCATTTGATCGACTTTTATTTGGTCGACAATTCATTTGATCGACAAGCAGATTTGCCCACCTCCCCAATGTTGTGCGACCCTGGAGTTGATATATATAGTTAGGGGGGTGTGTGGGGGGTGAAGCCCCTCACATAAAACTGCTTGTCGATCAAATGAATTGTCGACCAAATAAAAGTCGATCAAATGAATTGTCGACCATGTGAAGTAGACCCATATATATATATATATATATATATATATATATATATATATATATATATATATACACACACACACACACACACACACACACACACACACACACACACACACACACACACACACACACACACATATATATACATATATATATATATATATATATATATATATATATATATATATATATATATATATATATATATATATATATAGATAGATATATATGTGCATACATGTCACAAAATGCCCATACAAACATATGCTGCTGATAGACCAACTGGGGCAGCATGCACAGTTGGATACAAAAGCAGCCATGACACTCACATCTGACGCCCTCCACAGTCCAAATAAATAAGTGAACAGTACACTGCTACAAAAGCATGATAGGCCATACACAATGGCCACACATATAACAACCTCTTAGCAAAACAAATAAAATGTCTGAACATAGCAAAGAGAAATACAACCAGCCAGTAATTCACACGTTTATTATACTCTGATGTCTTGGCCAAAGCCTTCAAGGAGTAAACATTACCAGAAATACATGCCTTAATCACAAGAAGCAATTAATACATAATTACATAATTGAATACACAGCCTCTGATTACACTCATTTAACCCCCTATGGGATAAAGTATCACAGTTAATATTAATACATTGAGTCTGTACATAACTGTCTTTTTATGAATGTTTCATCAAACAGAGGAACAGACTTTTTCAAAAAAAGTACCTTGGAACCCACTACTGTCCCCATGGTGAGATTTATTCAAATGTACAGCTATAAAACTGTCATATTTCTTATCAGTAATATGTCTCACATGTTCTAACAGCCTAGTTTTAAAACATGTATTACTGTCCCCCACATAAAATATGTTACAAGGGCATCTAAGAGCATTCTCTATACACCTGCCTCTTGAATGTACAGACTTCAACATGTTTCCCAGCCATTCCTCTCAGCATACTACTGTATGGCATCTGGACAAAGCCTGACATAATTGGTAGACAGAGGTCCAAATACATGGACATAATTGAAATCTTTTCTGAGGGATATTAAGTCAGAAAAACAAATAGATGTTACCATTTACATAATGCAATCACCAGAGTATGCTACTGATTTGCCAAGGACAACACCTGTCTGGGGAACAGACCAAACATTAACAGGCTAACCTGGGGCCATTATGTGGATGGCCCTACAGTTGAGAGCTATGCAAAGACAGAACTTTGTCAGATTGAAACCCATGCAGAAGTAGCATGTGCAGACAAACCCTGTTAAACTAGCAGTATTCCAAACATATAACAGCAATACTCACATTCTGCCCCTAAGTCTTGAACCCTCTCCACCATTTAGTTGGCTTGTCTCCACAAGTCTTGTTGTAAGAAATAGTAGCTCACACACCTCCAGGATCTCTTCCTCATGAGTAAGGGAAAGGGCCAATGCCCACATGGAGTACTCAGTTATAGGAGTGTGCTGCCATGACATTGGCCATTGGAAGAACTACACAGCTGCTCTGCATGCAATTAGCAAGTGGGGAACCCCAATAGATGCACAGGCCATCACCTGGTCATGAGCATCACCTACAAAAGTCATGCTGCCACCTATTCAAACCAGCTCTATCCCTGTAGTGCAGAGAGAGAGAGAGAAAACAAATAAAACATAAGCTGGAAAAGAGAAGAAAGAAAAAAGGTAAGTGGAACATGTAAGCATGTAATTGAATGTAGTACTTAGTCTGTAATAATGGGAAATATGATTTGGAGGAATATATGTCACAACAAGACATGCTGTACTAATGTCCTTCTAAACAGCTGCGATAGCCATAGCATCTGGCCCTCTCTGCAGTGAGAGATATCACAGAAATACCTCTCCACTGTACAGATCTTCACAGAATGTCCACATTTTACCATCGTGTACTTTTGTCTGTTCCTCCTGAGATCTGTACTTTTCTGGCAAATAGCTGAGGATTGAAGTCATCAGGTAATGACAAACTCTTGAGTTTGAGACTCCACATCCTTAAGAATATTCACCATAATACTAAATGTATCATTCTACAAGCATCCTATGTTTGTAGCAGGAATATTTCAAGTCTGTTCCTATTTATCCCCCCATCATTTTAGGCTTTGTCCAGATGTGATGCTCCGAGAGGTTGTGAGGTAGGATCACAGCTCAGTAGCCTGACTTACCCTGGGAAAGGACAGCTGATATATGACAACCACAGGGGTGTCTGTCAAGCAGTTGTGACTGTGCTACTGCTAGGCCAGTTAATGGGATGTTTTCCATATCCATGTTACCTGTGATTATGAGTATGACATGTTTGCCTTGTAAATCTAAGAGACCTATATAGGACATGTGCATAGTAAAGTGCTGTTACAGACATGTGTGTTGAACTACATGTGATATATTGAATTGATAACATTCACCTGTACAGTGTTTTGCTGGATATTAGTTACATTTGTGACTGATATCTGTAGTCACATACACATATACCTGTCTTATGTCAGCCAAACCATTGGTAGGTCTGTGAGCAATGTAACATAATAGCCTACTTATGGCTGTTGGATATCATCCAGGTTATCACAGTGATGTCAAAGCCTACTGTGCAATCAACTTACTAATGTATGGTGCAGCTATATTAATACAGTATCAATACTGATGTCCCTATTGTCACCCATTTATGTGTGCCATTGTCCAGAAGTCCTGTTATAACAGGTTGAGAAGTATGATTGAACAGCAAGACTGTAAATACAGTGTGCCATACTAACATAGACCAGAAATGTATACCAGGTATCCCCTGAGCACATGTATGTATGCATATGTTCAGCTGAAAGGCACAAAACTTATCACATGGGTTTCAAGTAGTCAGGTACATAGGTTGTGCATGTTGCACATGTGTGTAATATCAGTCTCAGTGCATACAACAGACATAAATGTGTACAGCTTCTGGTTGTTGCATTGCCCTGACACTGATATGGATGCTAGAGTAGGCATGATTATCAGGTATTAATCGGAGAAGTGTCCAACTGTGTTATGACCTTCTGTCCATGCCTACCACTACCAGCTATATCAGCACCTATATACAGTGGATATCACAAGTGTACACACCCCTGCTGGAATATCAGGTTTGTGTGCTGTATGACAATCAGACCACAGAAGATCATTTCATAATGTTTCTCATCTTGAATGTGACCCCTAACTTGTACAATTCCATTGAAATACAATCAAAGGTGTTTCTAGGAAGGTGAGCAACTATTGCCAAGTGAAGATGTGCCATAATGTTAGAGTCCAAACCAAGATGAATGAATGCTGTAACCATCTCAAGAGGTGCACACACAACATATCAGTTTAAGGGTGTGCACACACAACATATCAGTTTAAGGGTGTGCACACACAACATATCAGTTTAAGGGTGTGTACACACAGCATATCAGTTTAAGGGTGTGCACACACAACATATCAGTTTAAGGGTGTGCACACCCAACATATCAGTTTAAGGGTGTGCACACCCAACATATCAGTTTAAGGGTGTGCAAACACAACATATCAGTGTAAGGGTGTGCACACCCAACATATCAGTTTAAGGGTGTGCAAACACAACATATCAGTGTAAGGGTGTGCACACACAACATATCAGTTTAAGGGTGTGCACACCCAACATATCAGTTTAAGGGTGTGCACACCCAACATATCAGTTTAAGGGTGTGCAAACACAACATATCAGTGTAAGGGTGTGCGTACACAACATATCAGTTTAAGGGTGTGTTTACACAACATATCAGTTTAAGGGTGTGCACACACAACATATCAGTTTAAGGGTGTGTACACACAACATATCAGTTTAAGGGTGTGCACACACAACATATCAGTTTAAGGATATGCACACTCATTCTACTGGCTTATTGTACTGATTATTATTTCCATATGTTTTCACAGACCAGATTTTTATGTTTTCAATTGAATTGTACAAGCTGTAGGTCGCATTACAGGTGGGAATTGTTTTAAAATGAGTTATTGGGGTGTCATGTTCCAATTGCACAAATACCAGACATTGTAACAGGGGTGTGTACCCTTTATATCCACTGTAGCTATATGGACTCAGCAGCACCTGACCTGTATAACCAGCTTCCACCAAGGTAGAGTAATCTCCTTTGGTGGACAGCAGCAATACACAGACCACATAATAGGTTGCTACATTGGCTGTACAGGGACACATAGATGCAGGTAACAACTTGGAAGCAAGTCCACCTATATCTGAGCAAGCATGTAAGTTCACAGGTGACTTCCTGTAAGGCTGACTATGATTACAAATCAGACATATCCACACCACCAAGGACAATTGCGACTGTGTCTCCACAAATGTTGTAAGTCTCAGATGAAACAACACAATTCACCATGTACTGGGGGTAAAGAACACCTCATACACACATGCCATGGATATAGGCAACCTGCATCACACAGGTTAGTTGGGAACATTGCCACCCTGTCCACCCCAGTTGTACAGAGGGATATGCACATCAACCACACTCCTCCCCTCAGCAATGGTGAGCATGTACATATTGCCTACTGATGAGAGCAACAGCATATCTCCATGGGGAATAATAACATCACTGTCTTCCTCCTACATGAACTCACGTGCTCACAGCTCCATCACACACCACAGTCAAACACAGACCTGCCAACATTCACACACCATCCACATGGAAGATGGCCACGGTCAACCCTCTACACAGAAATGAATGGGGAATAGAGGATTATGCAATCAAGTGTCTAACATCGGGGGGAATAAGATAGCACAGGGACAGGAATGTAATGCAGCTGCTATAGCCATGATAGCTTGGAGGGTTATGGTGTAGTGTGGATTATTTGCAAGTACTATCCACTGTTGATGTGCACTTTGACAACTGTATGAGGTCCTGTGACCTTTTTCCTGTTTATGTCTTCCAGGTGACATACAGAGGGCACACCTACCAGCATTCTCTTTTGGGGAAACTGATATCATAACACAATATGTGACTGGACATTGTGCCCTGTTGTTTGGATGGAGAACAGAAGATGTGTGTGAAAGGATTGCCCTGTGGAACAATGTGGTGTACAGGGTAGACGATGCCGGCCTGCACAGCAGAACTTATGAGCATGTGCAGCATCAGGCCACCAAACTCATCCACCATGCCCGTTAGTGGGCTGCTGCTGCTGTAATGAGGGACCGGCTAGCCACAGGTGGGGACCCAGCCATCCAGCCCCCACTGACACCTACCGAGGAGCTCCTCACCAAACTTGGGGCGCCTGCCCAACACACATGCCATGAAGTTGTGGGAAGCATTGTGGAGATGGGTTGCACTCACACACACACACACACACACACACACACACACACACACACACACACACACACACACACACTCACTCAATGAGGAGCATGCAGGTAAGGGCCCAGTGGCAATTAGTACACTAATGTATCAGACATACATGTTTGAAGGTGTTTTAGTAATGATATCTTATGAATGGGCATTATATTGAAATACATGTCTTTTTCTGTATTTTGCATTCTGTATAATAGGAAGCATGTCTTGCTCCTCCTTGTTTTATATTTCCCTTTTAAACATGTAATGAGAGTCTATGCAATGAACTTTTAATTTAATTATTTTATTGATGCCTCTATATATATGGCAGCTGTGTTTTACATATCACTGAATAGATCTGATGAAGCTCTAGTTAGCGAAAGCGCTTGTCTGATATAATAAAGTTCCTGTGCGCATTTAATCAGAATTTGTGTCTTATGTGGACTGTTTAGTGGACTATTTAGTTAATCAACTTTACGTCTGGATATTCACAATTTGAGTGTTCTTTGGTGGACTTTTACACTCTGCTTCGCTCCTTACCATTGGTCTCTACACATACATGTATCTGTATTTTATCTACATCCATGTTTCAGGTCCGATTGCAGTTGTGGATGGTGTTTTCTAATCCACAGAGGTGCACATCTATGGTGAGGACAGGACATTGTGATTATTGGGCTTAGTACTGTAGATGTGCAGACATGCTGCATCCATCCTGTACCAAGGCCACATGTGACAGATTGGTATCTTCAGAAGTAGCATTCCTGACCTTGTTTGGTTAGATATGGCAATGTAACTGAGGTAGTGATTGTACCTACATAGATAATATGATACAGGGATTCATTGGAGTTATTGGAGTCTGTCCATACAGGGCATGTGTATAAGACATGGCATTCCCTTTGTGGGGTATGTTTGCAGACTCTACAGTTGTTGCAGGTGTCCAGTAGGGAACACGACAAAAGGGCCACTGTACACACTGATTGGGCTACTGAGGGGATGGAACAGGGTGTCATGTCCTTTTACTTGTGGACAACACACACTCAGTCAGGTGATGTAACACATCAAAGTACTTTTTGATGTCACTGGCACTGTTGTGGTCAACAGGCAGCTGACTGTCAACCTGTGTTCCCAATTCTGGTATAACAATGTCACTGTTCAGTGGACTACCACCAATTTATTACTTCATGTGAGCCATGGTGTTCCCAAAGGTAATGGCAGCACATCTCATGGCACTGAGGTAATGTCCAAGGGTTCTGACAACAGTCATAGGTGTTAAGTGGCCTTTGGGTATGATGTCAACATCACATGGATTGGGAATGCTACCACCCACCTTACTGTTGTATGCAAACATTATCAGCCAGGGTGCCTTTGTGTTCTCTTGCACCTCAAAAGGGTAGATCCGAAACATGAGAGTACATGGTCCATACCCTGTGTGACACCAGTCATGTCTGGTCATCAGTTTGACATGGAGTCCACTGCAATCACACTGTGGGTACTATCTGTGAGGCAATTTGCAGGAGAACTGCTGATATAGTAGTTGCTGACTAGCCAGGTGTGTTTGTGTATGATTTGTGGGTGGAGAGTGTTCTCAGAGTATTAGAAGGGTTGCCTATATTGTTAACTAAGCCATACTGTCACATAGTCGTTGCACATGGCACTACACATTTAGGGCCATGGATTGTCTACACCAACCTCTACAGTGTTTGACAACTGTTGGCCTTGTAATGTGGACATTGGGACATATACATGTCCTCAATATAATAATTTAGCAAAACCCACCCCCAATGGATCCTGTTATCACACAATCACACCAAAACCCACAAATATGAATACAAATGGTCACAGCCAGAAGAGATCCAAGAAAAACATTTTAATGTGTGAGTGCTTTTGTTCACAAACACTGAACTATGAACTTCTTCAGACACATTTACTAAAATCGCCCCTCCCTTAAATACATTTAGAAATCACATGTCAAAAGCAATTAAAATCACTTACAGCTCTTAAAGGGCACTTTTCATTATTACTTTAAAACTACGTAAATTTAAATTCATTATTATTATCATACATTTTTATACTTTATATGGCTTCTACACTAACAGTACCTTACAGTTGACATTAAACAATATGTTTATCACCTGGTTAGATTCTTTAATCTCAACAGCCACATAATGGAACATTGGTCATTTAACCCAGGGGGGCTATATGCGTTAAGCAACAGTTGCCACCACAGTTCCCTTCTTTCCAGTTTGTAGTGTGGCCACCCCTATTTCCTTGTATTACTTGTTCCATCCCTCGAAATTTAAAGTGATGGTCTGGATGTTCGTTTATATGTTTCGCCAAAGCATCGTTTTCCTTATTTTTACTTTTACAATAGTTATGTTCATAAATTCTCTCTCTAATTCTACGGTCGGTCTTACTGACATAAAACCCTGGGCAGATTTAACACTTAGCCAGATAAAGCACACTTCTCGAATTGCAGTCAAATTTCCCTTTTGTGGAAAATTGTAAACCTTGCATGTTGTACTTCATTCCAATGTCTCTAAACTTACAGTAAGGACATGCACCACATGTAAGCATCCCTGCACTCAGTCTATTTATTATAGTTTCCTTTTCTAGGATATTTTTCAAATTAGAGCCATTTTTATACACTATCTGGGGTACCAACCCAACTTCTTTCGTTAATTCCAGATCTTCCATCAAAATACACCAGTTCTTATTTGAGATGCTTTTAATATTATACACATCTATAGAAAAGGTGGTAATCAAACTGACCTCATAATGGTTTCCACTTTCATTATTCTTAAAATTCATAGGGCAATTAATATGTTCATCACCCTCTAGGATTTCAACTATAGGCATTGTTATTCCTACAACACCTTCTTTCAAAATAGGTACAAAACACCCGTCTTCCCTTTTTAATTTAACTTCTTGCATTAATTCAAGGATCAGATGTTCAGTGTACCCTCTTTTAGTAAACATTTGTTTTAAATTATCACACTCCAAGAGGAAATCTGACTTAAGAGTGGTCATTCTAGCTGCCTGGACTAATTGCCCCTTAACAATAGATCTCTTTTGATAATAGGGGTGACAGCTAGAAAAATGTAAGAAAGAATTAGAATATGTAGGTTTACAAGTTTTGCAATATAACATGACCTATTATGGTCTTTTTTTTTTAGGTCAACATCCAGATATGCTATCCTTTCTTCGTGAAAGTTAGATGTAAATTTCAAGAAAGTTGTACTAGTGTTTATATTGTCAACAATTTTTACTGCTACATCACTCACCCCATTAATGACCATAAAAATGTCATCCAGGAATCTTTTATAGTAAACTATTTTTGTTTTTAAATTTTCATTACTGAATACACAGAGATGTTCCCACCTAGCTATGACTAAGTTAGCAAAGCTGGCCCCACTGGGAGACCCCATGGCTACCCAACTTTTTTGCAAGTAATAGGTTTTTTAAACATAAAAAAGTTATTTTGCAAAATAATATATAGAAGCTCTTCTGGGAGGCTGCGGTGGTGCAGCGGTTAGCATTGCCACCTCACAGCAGGAAGTTCTCCAGTTCAATCCTTGGCTGGGGTGCCTTCTGTGCGGAGTCTGCATGTCCTCCCTGTGGTCGCATGGGTTTCCTCCAGGTGCTCCAGTTTCCTCCCACATCCCAAAGACATGCTGTAGGTGGATTGGACACTCTAAATTGGCCCAAGGTGTGAGTGTGTGTATGTGTGTGCCTTCTGTGGAAGGTTGGGCACAGGGCTGGCAACTCAACACCGTAAAACTCCACTGCCAATCATGAGCAGACAGGTGATCCACTGTGGTGACCCCTAACTGGGAAAAGCAGAAAGAAGATATAGAAGCTCTTCTATTATTCTTAACTTACTATTTGGGGCTCCTCTTAACAATAAGAAGTCAATAATCCACTCTATTCCTAGTTTTTGGGGGATTACTGTATAAAGATCTTTGACATCTACAGTAAGGAAATTATATGTTAGATTATATTCTAGTTCATTCATATCCTTAAGGAAAGCCCAGGAATCCTTACATATTTGCTTTTTGTTTATAATATACTTTTTCAAAATCCCATCCACTACTTTGGCACATGCATAAGTTGCTGAATTGCGTCCATCAATAATAGGATGCAAAGGTGGATTAGTTAAATTTTTATGCACTTTAGGTGTGCAAAGATAACAGATGTGATGGGAACTTCCATGGTTAGATAATTATACATACATTATACATTTCTTTGTCTATCTGTCCACAAATAAATAAGTTATTGATGTAACTTTTAATTTTACGACAGGTGTCATTTACTTCATTTAGTGAGACAGTCTCATAGCTGTCTTCCACAAGTAACCTATTCATTCTCAAGCTATATTTCTCTTTAGACATAAAAACTAAACTCCCACCCTTATTGGGTTTCATTACCTGTATTCCCCAATAATTTAAGCTCATAAGTTCATCCATATCACTTCTAGTCATATTATAAGATTCAGGGCCAGATTCAGGAAGGCTTACACGGAGTTTAAGAGTAGTGTAAGCCTCCGTGTAAGCCTCCTGATTCAGCAACAGCCCAAATCTCCGTGTAAGAGACAGCTAACACGTCTCTTACACGGAGTGGGCGTGGAAATGCTCAATACCTCATTTGCAGCTCCAAGATATGCAAATGAGGTATGTGAGCGATCCACGAAGCCCAAACCAGTCCGTGTAACGGACGTGTTAGCTGCAGAAATGTACTCAGCTGACAACTGAGTACATTTCTGCAAAATTAAAAACGGAGCTATGTCAGCTCCAAATAAAGGGTGCATTTGTTACAGTAAGCATGCCAATGGCCAAATATGTGGCCATTGGCATGAGGAAGAGTTGCAAAAAAGTTATATAACTTTTTTTTTTTCACAGGATTTATGTGTTTAACTGTAGCGCACACCCGCGCAAACGGGGTGCGCTACCTAAAACTGAAAACCGAAGCTTATAAGCCCACAATTGTGGGATTTATGTATTACATGAAATGTCAATGGAGGGACTTGCAGAGCAAAAACAATATGGCCTCCGTTTAGTGGTTGTCAAGGGGGGGAAGCTCCGTGTAAGATATGTAACTAAGCATTACTAGGCAATCCTATGTAAATGAGGGTTACAATACTGAATCACACTGCCACATAGGTAATGAGCACTTTCTGAGTAGTGTAAGAGTTAGAGAAGGGGAGGAACAGAGTAAGAGGTAGGTGACATCATGGGGGAAGGATAGAAAGAAATGTACCAGATTTGAGGGCAACGTAAGGTAAGAGATGACAGACAGACATCAGGGAGGGAGGTGTGTCCCAACAGAACACTAGGAAAGTCAAGAAATTGAGGGCATACGCTATCCCTACACTCTAAGTTTCTTGATATACGTGCATGCTGCGTGCGCGTGTAAGGCAGGTTCTACGTGTGGGAGCGTGTTGCAAACTGTTTACAACGGTTTGCTGGCGTGCGTGTGTAAGGCAGTGCGCGCGTTTTAGCATGAATCAGCCTAGCTAACACCGTGTAAGGATGTGTGCGCACGTGTAACACCGTGTAGGGATGTGTACGCACGTTTAAGTGACTGTGAGCGTGTTTAACCTGGTGTGCACATTGCTCCCCCTCAGGAAACAGAGAGGAAGCAGGAAACAACCAAAATACAGGGAAACTGCCAGGGAATACTGCTGGAGTTAATTGGTGGAAACAATTGGAAGCAGGCAATTACACAGGCAGACTAGAAACCCAACCCAGCACTTAAAACACAACAGAGAGCAGTGCAGGCTGTTTCTCACAAGAGATACTGCCAGAAACTAAGCTATCAGAATTGAAAACTGAAAAAAGCTGAACTCAGAGCAGAAATGCTAGGGGCTGCCATAGCTGTTATAATCAGACATAGGCGAATTGCTGAGGGTGGTGATAATGCAGATGCTGACAGACAACCCAGAGTGAGGAGAAGGAGAAGAGTATACAGGCCCAGGGTCACCTACCATGGGTTACATGAGCTGGAGATAGTAGAGCTATAGAGTGGACAGAGAGCTCCTGCAGCAGATTGTTGAGCTGTGCAGGCCACGCCTCACACACAGAACCAACAGAGGGGAACCCATCCCAGTGGAAACCAAGGTATGTGTTGGCCTAAGAATACTAGCAACAGGTACCTTCCAGAGACCAACTGGCGATATGATGGGGATATCACAGGCATCAGCCTCCAGGGTACTGCACCAGTTCCTGGATGCCATGTCACCACATGTCAGTGATCATATATATGTCCCTAATGACCGTGAGGTTGTGGCCAGCAATATGCGTCTCTTCCAGCAAATAGCGGGATACCCTGAGGTGCTGGGTGCAATAGACTGCACGCACATACGCATCAAGGCACCAGCCGGTGAGCGGGGTAGAGTCTACATTAACCGCAAGGGATACCGCTCCATCAACTGCCAGGTCGTGTGTGATGCCCAGGGCATAATAATGAATGTGTGTGCTGGCTGCCCTGGGAGCTACCACGATTCCCACATCTGGCATCTGACGAGCTGTACCAATCATTTGCCAATGGGGACTTCCCACATGGACACCTAGTGGGGGATGCTGGTTATGCACTTGAGCCGTGGCTGATGACACCCATCAGAAATGCACACACACCCGAACAGGAACGCCATAATGAGGCACACGCACAAACACGTAATATCATAGAGCGTGTGTTTGGACTGCTCAAGTCACGGTTCCGGTGTCTGGACACGTCTGGTGGAGCTTTGCAGTACACACCAACTACATGTACCCAAATGATCATGATATGTGCTATGCTACATAATATGATCCTGTGGAAACAGCTGCAGCAGGACCAGCACAGGGCTGGGCCAAACATCCCCCCACCATTGCCAAGGCCACCACAGGCAGGGGGTGACTTGGAGGAGGAACAACCTGACCTTGTCACAGTAGGCAGAAGGAGGCGTGCCCAGTATGCCCTGGCCTTGGCAAAGAGGCAACGCATAGCACATATGCTTGGTCAGTAGGAACACTGGGACTGATACCCGCCTGACTCACTCATACAGTAACAGGGATGCCTAACATGACACAACCTGCTTCCAAACGTACAGGGAGTGTAGTATGTGCATCCGACAGAGGCAGCCCTGCAGCACCACCCGAGGCATGAATGCCATGTGTTAAGTAATGTAACACCATGTATCATATGCACACCTGAGGACCATGACTAACATCCACCCTCACCAATCATAAACCACAAAAACACAAACCCACCTCATAGCTATCACAAGGGATAGGAACCTAGATGTAATGCTACCCAATGCCAAAGGTATAAACAGCAAGATGTGTGCAGTGTAAATGCACACAGTATAGGGAATGCACATATCAGTGCTGTAATAGAAAACAGGGTCAAAGCGCACATCAGCACCCTGACACTACCAGGGTCACACCTCATACAGTGATGTACATGTGCAAAAACATGGAACAAGATACAAAATGAGGGTGACTACCAATAAATGGCATGGATAACCACACACCCCTGTTGTTACCACAACAAGAAGCAACATGCATTAGCCATGGTCAAACACCAATGGCTAAAACTGACTACTACTATATAGCTTGCTGCAGACCACTGTCCTAATAGCAGGAACTGCCCCAGGCCTATGTTCACAGGTTCACAGGTTCATACTAGGCTATCTACCCTAGGGCATTTATAAGCCTAGACCAGAGTTCCGTGGAGTCTGCCGCCTTCACTCTGACGGATAATTTGCCCATTATATTGCTGTGCCTCTGACAAGCAGTGATACTGAGGTTATCCCTGGGGCATACCTGCAATCTCCCATCCATTGATTAAGATCTCACTTGAACAAAGCCAGTGAGGTACTCAGCCTCACATGTACCAGGATGTTGTTCCACAGCATAGGGACTCTCTGGTTGAAGAATCTGTCCCTGCAGCACATCCTATTAATATCTGTGTTGAGGTTTAAATCTCCTGCCACTGTAGTTCTGATGGATGTAGAGGTCTTGAGGTGAAGCGTGTACATTAACTCAGGTTTGGACATGGCCTTGGATGTCAGGCACAGGTCACCTCTGAGCAGACGGTAAGTCACGGAATCAAGCTGGAATTCCTTCAGTCGGGCAGCATAAGAAATATGTTTGAGACCCTTTCTCCTCCTGTCGAGGAATTTGTGGGCCCATCCAATTGCCATAGGTGTCGGGTCATATACATGCTGAATGGGGCATTGCACTCAATCAATGGTCCGATGAGTGAAGAGTACAGGGGAACAATGACCTTTCGTGGATCTAGATGTGAATCCCTGCATGATGAGGTGGGCAATGTAGAAGTTCTACCTAACTACCCTGGCAACGTGAGTGTCAAACAAAGGTTACTGTCAACCTGGGTGCCCAGGTCCCTGATAACCTCCTGTGTGCTTAGAGGATTGCCACCTACATGGGAACTAGTGGTAACCTTGTTCTTCCCAAAGGGTATGGCTATGCATTGTTTAGTGTTTAATGTAAGGCCATGGCTCTGGCACCAGTTATCCGTGTCTATGACACCCTTCTGAAGGATGTCTGTGTCAGATGGGTGTCAAACTATGGTTCCCAGTTTGCAGTCATCTTCAAACTTTGTCAGCCATAATCCTGCTGTGTTTGCTTGTACTTCTGAAAAGTAGATGCTGAGCAATAGTGGGCCCAGGACTGAGCCCTGTGGGACACCACTTGTGACAGTTGTGGAGTGTGACATGGCACCAGCAAGTCTGAACCTGTCTGTTCTGTCACGTAGCCAGTTTGCAACCCATCTTGTGATGTATGGGTTCACATTTAGGCTGGTGATGTTTTCAATGATACCCGAGTGGGGTATTGTGTTGAAAGCCTTTGCCAGGTCAAGGTAGGCTGTGTGGAGTGCCTTGCCCTTGTCAATGGCCTTGGTGTCTGTTATGAAACAGTCAACCAAGTTTAAAAGGCATGATCTGCCCTCGACAAAGCCTAACTGGGTTGGATCTAATGTCTGCAAGTCCCCTATGTCCTCATCTATGACTTCCATTATGATCTTCTCCATAGCTTAGCAGACCCTGCTTGTCAAGCTGATGGGATGGTAGTTTCCGTGGTTGGTGGAGGCACCCCCATGTGAAGTGGGTCCACCATTGACATATGCCACTCCTTGGGAACATATCCTGAGTTGAGGCTAAGATCAAACAGCTGCCCTGACTGCGGGTTTAATTCTTGAGTGAGTTCATGGAGCACAAAACCAGGGACACCATCTGGTCCCATGGATGCTGCGTCCTTTCCCTTGGATAGAGCAGTTCCCACCTGAGCATTTGAGATGTTTGGGGGGCTACAATCCTCTTTCATACATATCTCTCCAGTTGTGGTGGAGGGGTGGGGGGAGAAATCTGCACTGAACCTGTCAGCCAGTATGTTGGCAATGTCTGTAGGTTCAGTGATATTTACAGCATTCTGAGCCTATTCTGAGCATATCTGGGAGTTTCCTCCCAGGTGTGTAACATATGTATAAAAGGCCTCATGGTTGTCCCGTGAGTCCTTAGTGGGTTTACTCCCAATATTCGCCTTGGATGATTTCATGTGGGAACTCAGTGTTTCACCTATATTGATCAGGGTGTCTACCCTTCCACGGATATCGCTCTATCTTGTAGTACCTCCTTCCTTGTGTTGTAGTGCTTGTTTATGGCTGAGGTCCACCACACTGGACGCTTGCCTCTGGTACAACGAGTCTGTGTTTTGTTTGGGATTGCCTCATCCATGCAGTCCTGAAGGTGCTGGTAGAAGGCAGTTGTAAGTGATACAGTGGCTTGGGTAATGGTGTCTGCTGGCTTGGAGGCTTTGAAAGAGACCACACCAGTCATTAGAAGTGTGTAGTCGGCTTCTGAGAAGTTCTGCACTGTGATCTTTTCTATCTGGGGTGGGGGTGGGATGTGGACTTCCACTGAGAGTAGGTTATGATCTGATCTCACCAATGATGGGTATACCTCTGGTGTTGAACATTGTGAGCCCATGTTTGTGATGATGAGATCTACTATGTTGTCTCCTCTTGTGGGGATGGTGACTAGTTCTTCCATGGCATGTGAGTGTATGAACTCTAGGAACCTGTGGGCTAGAGTGTTGTGGCTGTAGTACTGATCCCAGTCTATATTTGGATAGTTGGGATCACCCAGTGTGATGGTGTTTGCAGGTACATGTATCCCCACCACTGTTTTCATGAAAGCTCTGTGAGGTACCTGAGTTTCAGAGGATGGCCTGTAACATGCTACAAACTGCAGAGCAGTCTTGCCTATGGTTAATTGCACCCGGATGGTGTCCAATGCATCGTGTGTTGCCACCAACCATGAGGTGAGGGTGTCCTTGATGAATATTGCTATTGCCACCCCTCATAGTGGTAATATGTGTACTGCATAGATACGAAATATTGTGCCTCTGACTTAGTAGTGACACATTATGACCACCTTACATAATTGAATAATGTGACTATGCCTCTGTCTAGTCTGTGCCCCTGTCCGCATGCAGCTGTCCAGATGTCTCTTGAAGAGAGTCAGTGAGGTACTCTGTCTAACATGAACTGGGATACTCTGCTAGAGTTTGAGATGCCTCTGAGTTATGACTCTGTCCCTTCAGCATGTCCTATACATGTATGTGCTGAGGTTCAAATCTTTAGCTCCCATGTTTCTGGTGGATGTGGATTGCTTGCAGTGGAGCATGTCTACCAAATCCTGATTGGACATGGTCTTGTATGTCAGGCATAGGTCACCTGTACGTATGTGGTATGACACTGAAAAAGCTTGTTTTAGTTATTCTGGAAGTATATGACATGTGTTGTAGATCCCTGATCTTCATGGTAAGGTACTTGTGGGGTCTCTCCAGCTGCTGCAAGTGCTGGTTGAGGTACATACCAAATGGGGCGTTGTATTCAAGCATGGGCCTGATAAGGGAGAAGTATAGTGGTACAATGACCTCCTATGGTCTGGATGGAATACCCTCCATGATAAGGTGGCCAAGATAGAAAAAGTCTGTCAAACAACTTTGGCAACATGGGTGTCAAATGAGATGTCACTATCTACATGTGTCCCCAGCTGTCTGATTTGTTTCCTGTACTCATTGGGTTGCTGTCTATGTACAGATCTGTGGGTACTGTGTTCCTCCCAAAGGGGATGGCTACACATCAGTTGCAGTCAGTTTCAGGCCATGAGTCCAGCACCAGCTATCTGTCTGTGTGACGGCAGTCTGTAGGATGTGTGTGCTGGCTGATGTATTCACTATGGTGCCCAGGTTGCAGTCATCTGTAAACTTTGTCGGCCACAACCCTCCTATGTTTGCTTTCACATCTGAAAAGTAAATACCAAATAAGAGAGGTCCCAGGACACAACCTTGTGGGACACCACTTGTGACTGGCTTTGAACCTGACAAGGCACCTGCAATGTTGACATTATGGGTTCTGTTTCTGAGCCATTTTGCAACCTATGCTGTGACATATGGTGTTATATTTCAGCTGTTGAGCTTGTCTATGATGCCTGAGTGGGGTATTGTGTCAAAGGCCTTAGCCAAGCGCAGGTAGGTTGTGTGTACTGTGTAGCCCTCATCAACGTCTCTACTGACAGTTTCAAAGTAGTCAACTTGGTGCAAAACGCAGGATCTGCCCTGTACAAAGCTGAATTGGGTGGGATCAAGGGTCTGTAGGACACCAATGTCTCTGTGTGGAAGCTCCATAATGACCCTTCACAAAGCTTTGCAGACAAGGCTGTTTAAGCTTGTGTGGTGGTAGCTGCCAGGGTCTGTGGAGGCATCTCCTTTGTGGAGTGGGACCACTGTTGCAGTACGCCAGTGTTCAGGTACAGATCCTGTAGCAAGGCTAAGGTTAAATAGCATCTGCATATACAGGTTTAGCTCCATCTGTAGTTCACATAGCATGCAACTGGGGATACCATCAGGTCCCATTGATGCTGTGCTGTCTTTGCTGACTGTGGCTCTCACATGGACATCCAGGATGACAGTGAGGTTACATACAGCTGTGATAACTATCATGTTTTGGGGGTGAGGGAGGGGGTACATTGCACTGAACTGGTCTGCCAGGGTGTCACTAATATCTGTCAGGTCCCTGGAATATAAGTTGTTGTGTACCACATCTGAGCATATATGAGGGTTCCCACCCAGGCCAGACATAACTGAAGAAAGCAGTGTGGTTACCTTCATCGTCTGTGGTGATTTATGTCCCCAAGTTGAACTTGGGTGTCTTTATGTGAGAATGTAGCTTTCTACTACTGCTGATCACAGCTGCCTTACATTCTGGAGATGTAGCTCTGTCTTGCATTAGTATCCTTCATCTGTTATACAGTTCGTTTATGGCTGGGGTCCACCAGACAGGCCATTTTCCCTTGGTGGTGAGGGTCTCATTCTCATTTGTGATTGCATGGTCCATGCTTACTCAGAGATGTCCGTAGAAAGTGTCTGTGCAGGAGTCACCATTGTGTGTTGTGGTTTCCACTGGCCCAGTGGGCTTAATGGATACCATCTCAGTCCGAAGAAGTGTGAAGTCAGCTTCTGAGCTGTTAGTCACTATACCCCTGGTATCATACTAGCACTGACACAGGTGTAGACAATTCCCCAGAATCCATCAAACAAAATGGACATGCAGGCTTACAGATGCCCTAGGGGGGTAGCCTAGTATGAACCCATTATGATACAGACTGTACAGGACACTACAGATAACCCCAAGGCTGTTGCAAATGATGGTAGTAAGCATGTTGTTGATTCCTGGATATGCTCCAGATCACACAGATATTACAAACAACATACCAGACACACACAGGTATGGCCAACATACATCCTGACATGTGCAGTGCAAACCCCCCCCCATAATGCCAAATACCTTCCCCAGCAGACTGCTGCCTCCCTGACATTATGTCACCCTTACCACAGGGTACTCCAAAGAGCAGTGTACAACAACAGTGGGTGTTCTCAACAAAGGTGTCTCCTGAATGGATAGTATAACCAACCACCACAGAATCATGAGAGGTTTGGTCTGCACAGCTATGGAAAGGACCAGCATGTACCACAGACATAATGATATTGTGGATCTATTGACACCCGACCCTACCCAGTGTGGGTTTACAAAGTGCAGACCCCACCCCTAAACATGTGTGACTCAGTTGAAACAGTACTTGAAGTCAGTGATGAGGGCAATGTGGTCCACACAGTGTAGCTGGACCGCAAAGCCTTCTGTACAATACCCTATGTGTTCCGTATAGATTTGCTCACCAGCTGATATATACACCCCAAATGTCATGAGAGGGGTTGCAAACCAGACCAACGACAGAACTGACATGGTCAGACATGCAGCAGCCATGTCAGACTACAAACCACATATAACAGGCATCCCACAAAGCTTGGTCCTGGGACCTTCACCATCTGGTATATATGCCCCATAGGTACAGGCCAACAAGTAAGGACTGTGCTGGAACATGTTTGTAGAGGACAACAAGCCGCCTGACATATCCGATACACCAGCTGACACAAGCATCCAATAAAAGGGCCACATAGAAACAGACAACTGGTGCCATAGCCATGTCAGCATGTTAAATGGTGAAAACAGTATAGTCAGCCTCTGTGGATATCCAGTAAGTGACCACCAATTCCCACATAGGTGTCGACCCATGACATACCTAACATGTAATGCCAGAATGCGGGACACAAGGTGATAGATATCCTGCATTGGACAAAAATGTGGCTGTAGGGTTAACAGAAACAATCCGTATACCAACCTAATCATGAGGGTTATGACATCTAGCTAACGGAGGTCATTGTGGTTTTGCAGTGATCTTTCAGCAGCATGACAAATGTCCAGAACAGCGCCTGTGGGTGTACCTCAGCAGATACATTCAGCAACTGTAAAGTCCACAACAGTACCTCACCAGGAGTATCAAAGAGCTGGAACACATGTAATGTGTCGCCTGATTAAACAGAATTCAGCTCCACACACTGCCATGCTGGCCACCCAGACACAAGCTGTGCCTGATGTAGAAAGCCATGTCCAAGCTGGCAGCAATGCACATGCCGTACCTTGTACAATGTGAATGGCAGGGAGATATGCACATGAGGGACCTGAACCCCAGCACTGACATACATAGGACAAGCTGTACTGCATTATCCATAACACGGAAGCCACCCCCACGCATGAGTAAACTACCAGTACAGGTTATCCATAGAGTCACTCATTGATTCTACTCAACGGGGATCCTAACGAGTGGATGGGAGATGGTAGGTATACCCTGGGTATCAATGTTGTGTCACAGGTAGACAGAGGCACAGTATAGAAAACAAGACATATGTCATGACAAACTGCACTTACGATGTGTTGATGGACAAACACACTATCCAATAAGCATTAGAAATGGCCTTGGGCACATCGGTAGTGTTTGCCAATGTACACCCATGTTGTGGAATACACTACTGATGTTGGATGAGGCCGTTGTAAGTAGTTCACATATGAACATAATGCAACATGGTCAGATAGGTTCATAGGTTCATACTAGGCTATCTGCCCCAAGGCAGTTCTAAGCCTAGCCCAGAGTCTGGTTGCGTACGCCACCCCTTATATGGAAACAGTACTGTGCCCATTAGTTTGACGTGCCTGTCTCCAGCAGTGACACAGTGATGATCCCCGGGGTAAACCTATGATTTCCCATCCACAGGTCAGGATACCTCTTGAACAGAGCCAGCAAGGTGCTGTGACTCACATGGACCGTGATTGTATTCCACAGCATAGGGAGTCTCCGAGTGATAAATCCACCCCTCCAACATGTCCAATGTACATCCCTGCTACGGTGTAAGTCACTTGCACTAGTGGTTCAGGTGGATCTGACGATTTTGAGGTGGATCATGTCCATTAATCCCTGGTTGGACATGCTTGCATGTCATGCACATGTCACCTGTAAGCAGACAGTATGTGACTGAATAGAGCTGTAGTGTCTTCAATCTGGCAGCATATGACAGATGTTGGAGACCCTTTATCCTTTGTTGGGGACATTCAGGGTCTCTCCACTTGCTGCAGATGTCAGGTGAGATACATCCAGATAAGGCAGTGTACCAGATCACCGGTCCGATAAGTGAAGAGTACAGGGGAACAATGACCCACTAGATCTGGATGTGGATCCCTTCCTGATCATGTGGACAATGTAGAAGGTCCTACTAGCCACTTTAGCAATGTGAGTGTCATCAGAACAGTGACTGTCAACCTGGGTCCCCAGGTCCATGATAACCTCCTCTGTGCTTAGAGGATTGCCACCTATATGGTAGCTTGGGGTTACCTTGCTTTCCCTGAAGGGTATGACTACACATGTTTTGCAAGTTGACTTCAGGCCATGGCTCTGGCACCAGCTATCAGTGTCCGTGAGTCCCTTCTGAAGGATATCCGTGTCTGATGCACTGTCCACTATGGCACCCAGCGTGCAGTCATCTGCAAACTTTGTCAGCCAAAGTCCTCCCATGTTGGCCTGTACTTCTGAGAAGTAGATAACAAACAATAGGGGGCCAAGGACTGAGCCCTGTGTGAGACCACATGTGACTGGCCTGGTGTCTGACATAGTGCCAGCAACTCTAACCCTGTGGGTCCTGTCCATCAGACAGTTTGCAACCTGATCTTGTGACATATGGGTGTACATTTCTGTTGGTAGGGTTTCCTACAATACCTGAGTGGGGTATTGCGTTGAAAGTGTTTTCAAGGGCAAGGTAGGCTCTATGGACTGCCTTTCCCTCATCAATGGCCTTAGTTACTGTTTTGATAATGTCAACCAAGTACAAAAGGCATGACTTGCCCTTGATCAACACAAACTGGGACAGATACAATGTCTGCATGTCCCCCCATATCTTTCTTTATGAGCTCCATTATGATCCTCTCCATAGCTTTGCAGACTACACTTAAGCTTATGGGGCAGTAATTACCAGAGTCCATAGAGGCACTGCCTTTGTGCAGACGTGCACAACTGGACCCTAAAGAGGCTGTTGTGCACAGTATGGAAATGTAAATCAGTGATAGGACTAAAGCCCAGGATACTGTCCACCACAGTGAAAGTACTGAACCACTACACTATACAGTACTACAGTGCTAGGTCAGTAGGAATGGATGTTAACAATTGTATGCAAAGTATCCCATGCAAAACCTGCAGGCACAGTATAATCCCTGTTGTGTTCACAGGAAGCATCTGGACAGTAACTACACAACATGTCACAGAACACACAACCTTAAACAGGAGTTATTTTTTGGAGTTCACACTCATCCACAACTGTGATGGGCTGCATAGTTCAACATATGGAAAGCTCACACTGGGCATTCTCACACACTTTGATAAATGAGACATCATTCACACAACATGCCATGGGAAGGCTGAACTGGGCATGCTCACACACTTAGTTCAAATGTTCCTCTTAACAACTGTGAAAACACACCACAGGATGCACATTCCCCATTCCAAACAATGAAGATGTCAGCACCCTATAAGTAGATCAGTAGAAATGCTACCTCCCAGTAATCCAAGTAGCGCGCTCTCCTAATGCATCTGTTTCTAGTGTCATAACATAGTTAGATAGGGGTTTGAATCCAGCAAGTGGCATGTGTGTGTATAAGTGTGTATGAGAAGAACATCCCTTTTGGCAACTGTGGAAACACACCACAGGGAGCTCATTCCACTTTCTAAACACTGATGATGTCAGCACCCTATAAGTAGATCAACTGAAATAGAATCTCCCAGTAATGCGAATAGCGCGCTCTGCTAATACGTCCGTCTTTAGTGTCATAACATAGTTAGGTAGGGGTTTGAATCCAGCAAGTGGCATGTGAATGGGGGTAAGTGTGTGTGTATGAGAAGAACATTCCTTTTGGCAACTGTGGAAACACACCACAGGGAGCTCATTCCACTTTCTAAACACTGATGATGTCAGCACCCTATAAGTAGATCAACTGAAATGAAATCGCCCAGTAATGCGAATAGCGCGCTCTGCTAATACGTCCGTCTCTAGTGTTATAACATAGTTAGGTAGGGGTTTGAATCCTGCAAAGGGAATGTATGTGTGTTAGTATGAGTGGGGTTTGTGTGTGTGCGTAACGCAGTGGAGAGAAAGTGCCTTTTGCCAACTGGGAGAACACACTACAGGGTGCACATCCCTCTTCGTAAACACAGATGATGTCAGCACCCTCTAAGTACAGCATTGGAAAAATTGCTCCTACTAATGCAAATAGCACACTCTGCTAATGTGTCTGCCTTTAGAGTCATAACACATCTAGGTAGGGGTTTGGATCTTGCAAATGGAAAGTATGCTTTCTACTGTGGGTGGGGTTGGTGTGTGTGCACAATGGTGGGGTGGGATGTCTCTTTTGCCAAATGGGGCTATGCACTGCAGGGTGCACATATCCCTTAACAAACAGTGATGTTGACAGCACCCTGTCCAAACAGAACAACAACACAGAAGGTGTTGGTACCAATGATGCATGTAAGGTTACACTTCAACTAATGTCCACAAAACAAAGTAGGATAAACAAATGCTCCTTTTACTCTATCCAAACAACATGGCAACAGACAGCTGCCACTACTCAGTATAGTGCTACATGCTACTGTAACATGCAGATGTACCAGAATATACCTAGATAGTGTTTTGAAGCCTGAATGTGGCAAGTGTGTGGATGTGGGATGTTACTGTGTGTGCATTTCCGTATGGAAAACATGTTTGAGATATTGGCAATATTGTTGCAGACAGCTTAGGTGCAGATATCCCCCTCCCCATTCTCCTACACAAGTGGAATTAGTTATCACAGATGACTGTAACCTCCCTATCCTCTCACATGTCCAGGTGAGGGCCACCCTCAACATTGCAGGACACATAGCATCACTGTTACAGAATGGTATCCCTGGATGTGTGCTACATTCACCCCTGGAGGACATGGCACCACATTACAGACTAATACTACTCCCTGGCCATACTACAGGATGTGTACCTGAAGAGTGCCATACAGACACAGTGGTCCCACACCAATGAGGAGTAACTTCTACTGACCCTGGTATCTACTGCATCATATGCACAACTGGCCTTCTGTTCTAAGCTACGGAAGTTTCACGTATGGGCAACATGTACAGCAATATTACATATGTATATATTTCTGGACTATGCACACAAAACCTATCTCATGGACAGAGCTATAGATAGTGAACTATGATACATTTGGAGGTGTCACAGTAAACACAGTATTAACCTGCTACTTTGCATTACCTGTGTTTGTGGCATCTGTTGCTGTGTCAGTGGTGCTTGCTTGCTGCTTGCTGTTTGCTACTCATGGTTTTGCTGCTGGCTGTCTGTATATTTTCTCTTCTCTCTCTGTCTCTCTCTCTCTCTTTCTCATTAGGTTTGTGCAATGACTGTATTGCATGAGTGGAGTGTGGGTACTGAATACTTTTGTAGGTATCTGCATAGGTCCATGTGATGGCCCCTGCACCAATTGTAAGGCAGCATTTGCTAATTGCATGCAGCCAGGTGTGTGTTGATTGCATGTCTCACTGTGATTTCAGGACACTGCTATAAAAAGGTATGTGAGATAGGCGTTGCCCTTTCAGATTGTAGGGCGTGGACCATGCTGGTATGCTGTTGACAGTGTTCTGTGAGTGTGAAGGTTAGTATGGGAATCCAGTGATTTGGCCATTAAAACTTTACCTCACATGCTTTGGATGGTACATCTCCTATATTGCCTTTATACCAATTCCTACTATTGACTGTTATATTTATTTTAGCAGAGTGATTTTGTATGGCTGTCATGGCTTAATGGTAGGTCATACAGACTAATGTTACCAAGGTCCTGGGTTCGAGACTGGCAGTGGGAATTTATTTTTGTCTCCAGACTTTCAAAATGAGTACAAGACCTGTCAATATAAGTGCCATAAAGGCACTTTTAAGCACTTTAAACCAGGTCTGCACTCGTTAGCATGAATGAAGAAGGAGGCGTGCCCAGTATGACCTGTCCTTGGCAAAGAGGCAACGCATAGCACATATGCTTGGTCAGTAGGAACACTGGGACTGATACCAGCTCTGACTCACTCATACAGTAACAGGGATGCCTAACATGACACAACCTGCTTCCAAACGTACAGGGAGTGTAGTATGTGTATCCGACAGAGGTGGCCCTGCAGCACCACCTGAGGCATGAATGCCATGTGTTAAGTAATGTAATATCATGTACAATATGCACACCTGAGGACCCCAACTAACATCCATATCCACGATATGACCCTGTGGAAACAGCTGCACGTCATACAGTGATGTACATGTGCAAAAACATGGAACAAGATACAAAATGAGGGTGACTAGCAATAAATAGCATGGATAACCACACACCCATGTTTGTACCACAACAAGAAGCAACATGGAATAGCCATGGTCAAAACCAATGGCTAAAACCGACTACTACTATATAGCTTGCTGCAGACCACTGTCCTAATAGCAGGAACTGCCCCAGGCCTATGTTCACAGGTTCATACTAGGCTATCTGCCCTAGTGCATGTATAAGCCTAGCCATAGTGATGTGGCTATTGCCACCCCTTATAGTGGTAATAAGTGTACAGAATAGATTCTGAATATTGTGCCTCTGACTTAGTAGTGACACATTATGACCACCTTACATAATTGAATAACATGACTGTGTCTCTGTCTAGTCTGTGCCTCCGTCTCATATGCAGTTGTCCAGATGTCTCCTGAAGAGAGTCAGTGAGGGACTCTGTCAAACATGAACTGGGATACTCTGCTAGAGTGTGAGATGCCTCTGAGTTATGGCTCTGTCCCTCCAGCATGTCCTATACATGTATGTGGTGAGGTTCAAATACTCAGCTTTCATGGCTCTGGTGGATTTGGATTGCTTGCAGTGGAGCATGTCTACCAAATCCTGATTGGACATGGTCTTGTATGTCAGGCATAGGTCACCTGTAAGTATGCGGTATGACACTGAACAAAGCTGGACTTCCTCTATTCCGGAAGCATATGACATGTGTTGAAGAACCCTGATCTTCATGGTAGGTACTTTTCGGGTGCAAAGGTGCAAAAGGCAGGATCTGCCCTGTACAAAGCTGAACTAGGTGGGAACAAGGGTCTGTAGGTCAGTAATGTGTCTGTGTAAGAGCTCCATGACTCCTCCCATATCTTTGCAGACAAGGCTGGTTAAGCCTGTGTGGTGGTAGTTGCCATGGTCTGTGGAGGCATCTCCCTTGTGGAGTGGGACCACTGTTGCCGTATGCCAGTGTTCAGGTACATATCCTGTAGCAAGACTAAGGTTAACTAGCAGTTGTATATATGGGTCCAGCCCCTTCTGGAGTTCACATAGCATGCAACTGGAGATACCAGCAGGTCCCATGGATGCTGTGTACTTGTCTTTGCTGAGTGTGGCTCTCACATGGACATCCAAGATGACAGTGAGGTTACATACAGCAGTGATAACTATCTTGTTTTGGGGGTGAGGGAGTGGGTACATCGCACTGAAGCTGTCCCCTGGAATGTTGCCAATATCTGTCAGGTCACTGGAATATATGTTGTTGTGTACCAACTCTGAGCATATCCGAGGGTTCACAACCAGGTGTCTGACATAACTGAAGAAAGCAGTGTGGTTACCTTCATTGTCTTTGGTGATTTCTGTCCCCAAGTTGACCTTGCATGTCTTCATGAGATAATGTAGCTTTCTACTAGTGCTGATCTCAGCTGTCTTCCCTTTTGGAGATGTAGCTCTGTCTTGCATTAGTAACCCTCATCTGTCATACAGTTTGTTTATGGCTGGGGTCCACCAGACAGGACACTTTCCCTTTGTGGAGAGGGTCCTGTTTCCAGTTGTGATTGTATGGTCCATGCTGTCTGACATCTAACTAAGGGGAGGTCATTCCGGTTTTGCAGTTATCTTTCATCAGCAGTAGAAATGACCACAACAGCCCCTGTGGGGTGTGCCTCATGCACACACATCCAGCACCTGTAAAGTCCACAACAGTACCTCACCAGGAGTATGACAGAGCTGGAACACATGTGATGTGTAGTCTGATTAAACAGAGTGCAGCTCCACACACTGCCATGCTGTCCACCCAGATGCAAGCTGTGCCTGATGTAGAAAGCCATGTCCAAGCTGGAATCAATGCACATGCTGCACCTTGTACAATCTGAATGGCAGGGAGCTATGCACATGAGGGACCTGAACCCCAGCACTGACATATATAGGACAGGCTGTACTGCATTATCCAAAACACAGAAGCCACCCCCACACATGAGTAAACTACCAGTACAGGTTGTCCATAAAGACACTTGTTGAGTCCCCTCAACAGGAATCCTAATGAGTGGATGGGAGATGGGAGGTTTACCCTGGGTATCAATGTTATGTCACAGGTAGACAGAGGCACAGTATACTAAACAAGACATATGACATGTCAAACTACGCTGTGTTGATGGACAAACACATTCTCCGACTAGCATTAGGTCAAGATACCTCTTGAACACAGCCAGCAAGGTGCTCTGCCTCAAATGGACCAGGATTGTATTCCACAGCATAGGGAGTCTCCGAGTGATAACTCCATCCCTCCTGTATGTCCAACATACATCCCTGCTAAGGTGTCAGTCACCTGCACTAGTGGTTCAGGTGGATCTTCTGAGTCTGAGGTGGAGCATGTCCATTAAACCCTGTTTGGACATGGCCTCGCATGTCAGGCACATGTCACCTCTAAGCAGACAGTATGTGAGTGAATAGAGTGTGAGTGTCTTCAATCTGGCAGCATATGACAGCTGTTGTGGTTCCTTGATCCTTTAGGTGGGGCACAGTCAGGGTGTCTCCAATTGCTGCAGATGTTGGGTGAGATACAGCCACAATAGGGCATTTGACTCGATCACCGGTCTGATAACTGAAGAGTACAGGGGAACAATGACCCACTAGAGCTGGATGTGAATCCCATCCTTATCAGGTGGGCAATGTAGAAGGTCTTTCTAGCCACTTTAGCAATGTGAGTCTCAGAAGAATGGCGAATGTCAACCTGGGTCCCCAGGTCCATGATAACCTCCTCTGTGCTTAGAGGATTGCCACCTATATGGTAGCTTGGGGTCACCTTGCTTTTCCTGAAGGGTATGTCTACACATGTTGTGCACTCTGACTTCAGGCCATGGCCCTGGCACCAGCTATCAGTTACTGTGAGTCCCTTCTGAATGATATCTGTGTGTGATGCACTGTCCACTATGGTGCCCCGTGTGCAGTCATCTGCTAACATTGTCATCCAAAGCCCTCCCATGTTGGCCTGTACTCCTGGGAAGTACATGACAAACAATGGTGGCCAAGGACTGAGCCCTGTGTGACACCACCTGTGACCAGCCTGGAGTCTAACATAGTGCCAGCAACTGTAACCCTGTGGGTCCCGTCCTTAAGCCAGTTTGCAACCCATCTTGTGACATATGGGTTTACATTTCAGTTGTTAGGGTTTCCACAATACCTGAGTGGGGTATTGTGTTGAAAGTGTTAGCAAGGCCAAGGTAGGCTGTATGGACTGCCTTTCCCCAACAATGGCCTAAGTGACCAATTTGAAGATGTCAACACAGTACAAAAGGCATGATCTGCCCATGACCAAGCCAAAATGGGATGGGTACAATGTCTGCATGTCCCCTATATCTTTGTTTATGAGCTCAATTATGATCCTCTCCATAGATTTGCAGACTACACTTGTTAAGCTTATGGGGCAGCAATTAACAGGGTCTGTAGAGGCACTGCCTTTGTGCAGATGTGCACAACTGGACCCTAACCAGCCTGTTGTGCACACTATGAAAATGTAAATCAGTGATAGGACTGAAGCCCAGGATACTGACCACCACAGTGAAAGTACTGAAACACTACACTAGACAGTGCTACAGTGTTAGGTCAGTATGAACGGATGTTGACAATTGTGTGCAAAGTATCCCATGCAAAACCTGCAGGCACAGTATACTCCCAGTTTTGTTCACACAAAAAGCATTCGGACAGTAACTACACAACATGGCACAGAACACACAACCATAAACTGGAGGTATTTGTTGAAGGTCACACTCATCCACAAATGTGATGGGCTGCAGAGTTCAACATATGTAAAGCCCACACTGGGCATGCTCACACACTTAGATAAATGAGACATCTTTCACACAACATGCCACAGGAAGGCTGAACTGGGCATGCTCACACACTTGGTCCAAATGTTACCCCTAGCAAATGTGAAAACACACCAGAGGATGCTCATCCCCCTTTCTAGACACTGATCATGTAAGCACCCTATAAGTATATTGGAGAAAAGGATTCTTTCAGTAATCCGAATAGTGCGCCGTGCTAATGCATCCGTCTCTAGTGTCATAACATAGTTAGGTAGGGGTTTGAATCCTGCAGGTGGCAAGTGTGTGTGAAGGGGGGTAAGTGTGTGTGTAAGTGTGTATGAAAGAAACATCCCTTTTGGCAACTGGGAAAACACACCACAGGATGATCATTCCACTTTGTAAACTCTGATGATGTCAGCACCCTACAAGTATATCAGGGGAAAGGACATTCCCCAGTAATGCGAATAGCGCGCTGCGCTAATGCATCTGTCTCTAGTGTCATAACATAGTTAGGTAGGGGGTTGAATCCAGCAGGTGGCGAGTGTGTGTGAAGGGGGGTAAGTGTGTATGAAAGAAACATCCCTTTTGGCAAATGGGAAAACACACCACAGGATGATCATTCCACTTTCTAAACTCTGATGATGTCAGCACCCTACAAGTATATCAGGGGAAAGGACATTCCCCAGTAATGCGAATAGCGCGCTGTGCTAATGCGTCCGTCTCTAGTATCATAACATAGTTAGGTAGGGGTTTGAATCCAGCAGGTGGCGAGTGTGTATGAAGGGGGGTAAGTGTGTATGAAAGAAACATCCCTTTTGGCAAATGGGAAAACACACCACAGGATGATCATTCCACTTTCTAAACTCTGATGATGTCAGCACCCTACAAGTATATCAGGGGAAAGGACATTCCCCAATAATGCGAATAGCGCGCTGTGCTAATGCGTCCGTCTCTAGTGTCATAACGTAGTTAGGTAGGGGTTTGAATCCAGCAGGTGGCAAGTGTGTGTGAAGGGGGGTAAGTATGTATGAAAGAAACATCCATTTTGGCAACTGGGAAAACACACTACAGGATGCACATACCCATTTCTAAACGATATCACAATTATGTATGGATTTTGATTACAGACATGCCATGTGTGTTGTGCACACACAGAATGCCCATGTGTGTGGGTTGTCCCTCACAATAATGCATGACATTGATTACACCGGTTATGGCAATGAACACATGATGTATGTGTGTGCCAAATACACATATGTACCTGAGACTTTCAATAGTTACCATGTGTGATGCCTGCCACATGTGAATACATGGTATTTGCACAGGGTAACATTATGACCGTGGTCTTCTGTGCAGATGCTGCATGTGGGATGTGTATATACAGTGTGAGATGTAGATGCTATCAGCCTAGTAGTGAGGGATGCACACCTGGTCTGGGGCATAAAGTCTACATGTTGTTAATGTACAGGAGCTGCATGTTCTCACCTTTTGTGGGAGTGGTAAGACAGTATTCCATAGCAATGCAGTGACTGCATGCTAAGAACCATTCAGCTATGGTGTTGTAGATACACTTATTCATTAGCATTCAGTAATTTGTCGGAATCCCTGGTGAGGGTCTGATGCCAACCAAGGTCAGGGGTCTACCAGCCTGTGTCACTTGCTCAGTGATCCCTTCCATGTTCCCTATCACGTATCCCAGTGAGTGACATCCCACATCAGCTGTGGTGGCATGGACAATGACTGAGTCATATGTGTCCATGCATCTGACTGACTTGTATGTTGCTGTTACAGTTTGGCCATGTGTTTCCATCTCATACATGTGATGTACATCAATGGGTAGGGGATAGGGTTGACTGTGTACATGTGGCAGCTGTGACATTACTACATGACACACATATTCCACAACTGTACCATAGAGGTGACTGACAACTGACCTTGCACATGCTACCGAGTATTGAGATTACATTGGTGATTGACAGCACATAGGGCCAATGGTGAAAAAGAGACATAGGTCCATAGGTTCGTACAGGGATATCTGCCCAGGGCATGTATCCACCTAGCCAGAATGTGCGTGCCTTTCAACATGCATTGTGAATCTGTCTTGCTATGCCATTTTCCAAGGTTAGTATACTGTGCCTCTTTCTCACAGTGACACATAAGTGATACCCAGCGTAACCCTACAATGTCACATCCAGTCATTAATATCGCTCTTGAAGATAGTCACTGAGTCAGTCCACCTAACCTCTATTGGGATAATAATCAGGAATGAAGGGTGCCTCTGAGTTGTGAATGTGCCCCTCCACCATGTCCTATGTATATCACTCCTGAAGTTCAAGTATTTCCAGCGTGTATCCTGGTGGGATCTGGATATTCTGAGATGCAGCATGGCCATTATGTGAGGGTATGACCTGGCCTTCTATGTCAGGCACAGATTGCCTATGAAGAGTCAGTATGTCACTGAGTACAGCTGCTGCTACTTTAACCAGTCAGTATGTGGCATCTGTTTGAGCACTTTGATCCCCTTGTCGAGGTAGATATGTGGTAGCCCCAGTTGCTGCAGGTGTCTGGTAAGGTGCATGCCGACAGGTTCATCATAGTCAATTATGGGCATGATGAGGGATGAGTAAAGGGGCACAATGTCCTCCCCTGGCCTACATGTGGATCCCATGATGATGTGGCCCATATCACATGCTTACCTAACCACTTTGTCCATGTTGTTGTCAAATGGTAGAATGCTATCAACCTGTGTACCCCAAGGTCCATAATTCCTTGGTCTGCACTTACTGGATTAACACATATGAGGTACATTGTGGTCATTTAGTGTTTGACAAAGGGGATGACTATACTCTTTCTGTCATTCACGTTGAGGCCATGGCTGTGGCACAAGTGTGTTTGCAAGAGTCCCTTTTGGAGGATGCGTGTGTTAGCTGTTGAGTTGATTATGGTGTTCAGTCTGCAGTCACCTGTGACTTGCTGAGCCACAGTACTTCCATGTTGGCCTGTACCTATGACAAATATATAATGAACATGACAGCCCCTAGGGCTTTGCCTTGTGGGACACCACTTGTACCAGGTTGGAGGCTGACATGGCTCCAGCAATTCTAACATGTGTGTTCTGCCCTTGAGCCACTGTGCAATACCCATAGTGACATAGGGGTTAATATGTACACTGGTAAGCTTCCCTAGAATGCACAAGTGGGGTATTGTATCCAAGGCTTATGCAAGGTCCAGGTAGGCTGTGTGGACCTCCTACCCCTTGACAGTGGCCTTGGTGACTGTTTCAAACAAAGCAAACAGGTTTGATAGGCAGGATTTGCCATTGACAAAGCCAAACTGTGTATGGTGACATGTCTGTAGGTCCACAATATAGAGATATGTGAGGTTCTTGATGATTCTTGCCATAGCTTTGCAGACAAAGCTAGTCAGACATATGGGGCGAGTAGTGTCCAGGATCCGTGACGGCACCACCTGCATGTTGAGGGACCACTGTTGCTGTATGCCACTCTCTGGCCACATATCATGTATTAAGGCTGGGATTGAACAGTGGTGTTATGTCTGGGTGTAGCTCTTCTTGTGGTTCATGTAGGACACAGCCTGGGACACTGTCTGGTCCCATTGATGCAGTGTTTATTGCTTTGGGAAGGGCATCTCTTACCTGAGCATCTGTGATGTCAGGGGGGGGGAGCACTGTGATGCGAGACATATGTTCCCTTTGGTGTGGTGGGAGAGAAGGCAGCATTGAACCTGTCCACTAGGATGATGGCAATGTCTGTGTGTTTTATATTTTGTGTGACATATTGTATTACCTCTGAGCATATCTGGGTAGTACCACCCAGGTTACTAACATAACTACAGGCAGCCTTGTGATTATCGTCAGTGGCTTGTGGAATCCTCTCTCAAAGATGGCCTTAGACAATCATATTGGTGCCTGTAGTTGTCTTCCAATACTCATCAGTGGTGCCTTCACATTTTGGGAGGTTGTTGTATCATGTAGTGGCGCCATCCTTCTATTGTATAGTGTGTTTATGGCTGGTGTCCGGCGCCCAGGACATCTGCCTTTGGAGAATTGGGTCATGCTTTCATATGTGGCTTCATGATCCATGCATTCCTGAATGTGTCCACAGAATGCCTCTATACAGGTATCTGCAGTCTGGTCCATATTTTCAACAGGCCTTGGGCCTTTGAAGGTTTCCACATCATTTATGAGGGGTGTGCACTTGCTTGACATGAGCTGTTGACAGACGTGCCGCCCTCCAGACAGAGCAAGGGGAGGGTCACAGTCAGCTACCTGTTGGGAAGTACCTCCCTGGACCACATGGAAAGAGACACAGAGGAGCTCTTACAGCACCCTCTCAAACTCAGGTCTCCCACACAGCCTTCATGCTGACACAGGAGAGTTTAGATTACTCTGCAAACACCATCATACTGGGTGATGCCAGCTACCCAAACATAGACTGTGTACATTACACAGGCCACAATACCCAAGCTCTAAGGTTCCCATTGATCAGACATTCTTTGGCTATGGAACAGGTAACCAACCTTCCCACAAGAGGGGCAGATATACTAGAGCTGATCTTTACAAACATGAGTAAAAACTGCTCACCACTGGGAGTATATCCCTCATTGTTGCAATCAAACCATATACTAATCACACTGGTGTTCTGGATCCCCCACATATGCAAACCTCCAACACATCGATGTGTGTGTGTGGGAAATGTCCCTATTAGCAACCGTGACAGTATCGTACAGGATGCAGATCCCCCTTTTGAAACAGTGATGATGTCAGGACTGTATAACTATATCACCTGTAATAAGGTCCTCCAGTAATTTGCATAGTGCGCTCTGCTAATGTGTCTTTCTTCAGTGTCATAACGTAGTTAGGTGGGGGGTTGAATCCTGCAAAGGGAATGTATGAGTGTGGTTTATGTGTGTGCACTATGCTGGGAGGGTTAACTGCCTTTTGCCAACTGGGAGAACACACTACAGGGTGCACATCCCTCCTCCTACACACAGATGATGTCAGCACCCTCTAAGTACAGCATTAGTAAAGATTTCTCCAACTACTGCAAATAGCACACTCTGCTAATGTGTCTGTTTCTACTGTCATTGCACAGTTAAGTATGGGTTTGAATCTTGCAAATGGAAAGTATGTGTTTTACTGTTGGTGGGGTTAGTGTGTGTGCACAATGATGGGGTGGGATGTGGCTTTTGCCACATGGGGCTATGCACTGCAGGGTGGTCATTACCCTTAACAAGCAGTGATGTTGATAGCACCCTATACAAACAAAACTACAAAACATAAGGTGTTGGTACTGATAACACATGTAAGGTAACACTTGTTCAAGTAATGTCCACAAAACGGAGTAGGATAATAAAACAATTCTTTTATTCTATACAGACAACATGACAACAGACAACTAACTGCCAGTACTCAGTATAGTGTTAGATGCTACTGTAACACGCACATGTAGCCGAATATACCTAGATAGTGTTCTGAAGCCTGAATGTGGCAAGTGTGTGGATGTGGGGTGTGTCTGTGTGTGCATTTCCGTATGGGAAACATGTTTGCTGTGGCAATCAGGGTACTACAGTACCTGATGCACATTACATCTTCCAACTGATGAGGTTGCCTGCACCCTGTGAGTACAGGTAGAGAAGGGGATGCCAGTAGTAAACAACATAGTGCACTTCTGAAATGTGTACCTGTCATGTATCAACAGCTACTCATGTAGGGTGATAAATAATGGGAATGACAGGTGAGCGTGTGCATGTGTGTGGGTAGCAGGGTGTGTATAAATGCATGTGTGACAGAACAGATACATGTAGCTGAATCTACATAACAGCACAAGATGCACATTGCCATAGTCAATGTTAGCATGTGATGGTGTGCAGCTGGTACACTTTGTTAAGTAGTATGGGTGCAGATAACAATTGAGGACATTCATACAGTTACTGCAGCAGGACTGATGGGATATACACACATTTATACTGCAACACACAACAGTTACCAACATGTTACTACTTATACACATCTATGTAGTCACCCTGTGCATCAGCAATGTGTTTACCTTTACCTGCACCGATGTTGTAGTATGCAGGAGGTGGCACAGTGTCATCATATGCACAGGGTGTGGGTTAGGTATGCCCAAGCCGCCACTGGTAACACCAATTGACATGTGTGTGTATGTGTGTTTGTGAGGGGCAGCAGTACAGGGTGGACCGTTGTTGGTGCAGTGTGTGTGTGTATGTGTTTGCCCTAGGTGTTAGGTTTCTGCATGTGTGTAAGCACGCACACAGTCCCACATAATGGCTGCCATGTACAGGGTTTTGTGGACAGCCACAGACTGCACCTGTCAGGTCATCCAGATCAGTGTCTGTGGGCACGGACACGGTACCTGTGCCTGGCAGGGTGCTACGGGTCAGATCCGTACTAACCCAGACTGGGTACTGTCATCGGAAGCAGGGGTGTGTTGACTGGACACAGTTCCCTGTTGGGACTGTCCAGAGCCACATGCACGTGGTCTCCTGGGGCGTCTGGATGACAGCACAGACCCAGCATTGCTGGGGCTGGTGCTGGCACTTGAGGTGCGCGAGTGGGCCCGTTGTCGCTCGCGCCACTGCCAGCTGGTGCTCTTGCTGGCATACGGCCACGTCGACGCCGCAAACGCACACCATCGCCCTGGCCCATGGACATCTGGTTGTGGAGCAGCTGTTCTATGCCCCCACAACGTCTGTCAATGACATCTGTGAAGTTACGGATAGCATTCGCAACATCATGCATGCCGCCTGTCATGGCTATGCGACATGCTCTCAGCTCCCTCAGACCCTGTCTGGTGTACCTTTCCATACGTGCCTGTGCCTGCATGACAGTTCTAAACATAGTGGAGGTTGACATACCTCCTTGGGCACGCCGGCCAGAGGCAGTACGGCCACGGATGCCCCACGAGAACCCATGGGCGACTGTCTGCGTGGTACCATTGGAGGCCTCTGCACATGGCTGCCTTGTGAGGATGCATGTGCCACAGGTACCACATTACCCTGATCTATGCCCACTGCTGACTGTCCATCACCTAGGGACAATGGTGATAAAGGATGTAACGGCAGGATGACTGTGCGCATTGACGGGTTGAAAGCTGTGTACTGTCAATTGGCTGACCAATGGCGGACCCAGACACACCTTCCTGCACCATTACAGACATTTCATCATCATCAGTACCTGGGGCACAAGATTCAGGTTCCCTGCTGCAGGTCACCAGAGCAGCACCAGAACCTACGGGAGGAAAACATGGAACACAGATTACAGTCTCAATACATATTTGAAAGAGATGCACTTCAATACTAATGCACACATTCAGAAATGGACACATGCACTCATGGACACTAACACACATGCACACTTGGGCACAGGCACACTTGCACACATGCACACCCCACAGTAAACACACACATCAGTACCGTGTTACACTACTCAATTTACTACCTGTCAATTACAGTTATTGTGTACACAGTCACCAGCATGTCTACTACAGAGTTACACTACTCTTCCTAGTTTTATAAATTGTTTTACAGATACTGTTAAAAGACTCACCAGCATGTATGGCCTGCCTCGTTGCTACATGGGAGGGACCTGGAAGTGTGAAGAGAGTAATGTCAGTGGGCACATGTGTGCTATTTGTTTTGCACATGATACAGTACAGTAGTACACTAGTTCCCTTATACACATCAGCTGCACATCATGTCTGTATATATATCATGATGACAGATACATACCACATGCACACCTTATGCGTGCATGAAGTAACAGCGTACAGAACAGTCATATGTACATACCAGGAGTTAACTCTAATCTCACCCTTACCTCTCTTCAAACGTCAACTCAAATTGTACTTCCAAAACCACTGGCTTTGTTCTTCTTGGAGTCCAGCCTACCGTCCCTCTCCCTACGCTCTCTTCACCTTTAACCCCTCATTGTGCATAGAAACTAGCTTCTACCCTGTTTCTTTCACCTTGATGTCCTTCTATGCTCTGACCTACTTCTCCCATCCCTCCCACCTCCTCTTGACTGTCTTCCTTCTTTTCCTCACTTCCCTTCTTGACTCCTGCCTCTTCCATATCATTGTATCTGTCATACTCCTTCTACTTCTCTACCCTTCTGAGCCCTACCTATTATGTATATGGCTTTTGCCTTATTGCATAACCATTATGCTTTAGGTAGGATTGCTTTGAAACCAACGGTACATTGTGTATGACTCTAAACTGTTTGACTTCCTTACATGTATGTTTATTTAATTAACAGGCTGGTGTACAATTCTATTATGTTGGCTGTCTGTATTGACAACTTGTCTGTCTGCCTTTATTACGTTATGTGTGGAGCTTTTCTCCACAGGCCTCTACTGAAAATGAACTTATATCCAGCTAGACTATCTGGGTCAACAAATGTAAAAGTAATAACAATAAATGAATATGGCATCTTACCTGCACGCCGCTGTCTTGCTGCTGTGTGGATCCAACCTCCATCAGGATGCATGATGTTTGCTGTTGTTCTGGGGCTGGATCCACAACACTTAGCAGTAGCCCCTCCTGTCTGGTGAGGGGGGGATGTGTGGCCACCCCCCCACCTGTGGCAGCCTGTTGCCTGCGGATATCTGCAGCACGCTGGCGGACATTCCTTATCAAATCACTGCAGTGATGTCTCACCTGCTCATATGTCCTATCATGCATGCCAACATCATTTATCCTGCTAACGAGGCTTTGCCACAGTGCAGACCTCTCCTGCTGATTCTGGGTGGTGCGTGAGAACAGGATGGCATAGTCACGCACCAGGCTCTGGTGGATCACATCATCCTCTGCAGCAGAGTACACAGGATTTCTTTTAGGTGCCATGTCTATCTGGAAAGGTACACAAACAGGTTATCAGCATAGTATCTCAACAATACATGGTACACATTCTATACAGGGTGTGTTAACTTCTACTTATTACTGATTGGTTAAAACCTGATTACAGTGTAGCTATCATTCTATGTCATTTGTACTAAGTACTTGGCCTTCAGACCAGTTGTTTTACATTAGGGAGGTTGGTGGCAAGCATTGTGGTGGCAGGACACATATCTTTCATCCATTGAAGTTGGGAACTGCTGATTGTGGGCCCAGTGTACAAGTGTATTACTTCTGGTATGGGCAGTTGGCCTTTAGGCCAGTTATTTAACATTAACGAGGTTTGTGGTCTGCACTCATGTGTGACAATAGGCTGTACTCTGCCTTTCATAGCTGGGGACATCTGGTATCAGGTTTATAGTTCCTGCATATCTGAGCTGTATCTTACTGACATTGCTACACCTTGTTTGTTGTAGCAAACACTACATCCAGGCCTCCTGCATCTACCTTTGTTTATATGCTTGTTATCTGTTAGCTTGTTATTTCACTGGTATGCTACTTCCACATAGTACACATCTTTGCAACACATCTGTGACTCACTACTGTTATCTGCATTGCTCACTGTACGTACTTCCATGTTACACATGACAGCAAGTGACTGCTTGTCATTGTTGCATTTACTTCATTTTGACACATTGCACTTAGGTTACCTGGCATTTGCTCACTGACGCTTTTATATCAGTCAGCAGTTGTAGGTAATGTCAGTACACCCTCACTCCCCACTGGACCTTGTTTTCAATCATTATTGATTACAGAGTTCACAATAGTATTCTAGCATGTCCAGAGGTCAGTTGTCAGTTCCCTCCTCAGTCCAGCTGGTGAGTGTGGTACTCCAGAGACAATGTTAGAACAGATGCATGTACACAGACAACCCCCTCCTCCTAACAACAAATTTAAACTCATGTGAGTGATGCAACCATATACCAGACTGGAGGCTAGGCTCTGTCTACTCAATACCGCCATAACCAGTCACGTGGCAAAGGGGATCACTCACTACACTTCCAGTCTCACGTAGACCTAACACAACAGCGGACCTAACACATGATCACACATGATCATACTTGTAGGCTCAGACCACAGCTCTGCCTATGCAGCAGAGACCTCCTATGCAGACATCCAGGCAACCACTACCACATAAACGAACATGTGCAACACATATCACACAAAGCCAATGTGCTGAACACTCACAGCCATTAACAGTTAACAACACACCTCATACACCTGTACTAGGTGCCTCTATCATCAGGCACACTCACATCACGTTCACCAGGCTTAACGAGGTGAGGGTCACGGTGTGCAGCCTGTCAGGCACTATGACCTGCCACATAACACAAACAGTCAGGTAACCCCAAGGCAGGTACAGGTATGACTCAGTCAATGTCCATGCTGCTGTGAATGGCCTGACACATTCCTCCCTGGCTACATGACATGAGACATTACAGAGCTCTCTGAGCACGTAGCCCGGGACAGTTTGACCCTGACCTTGAGTAGCATCCTACCCTCACCTAGAACAATGCCACAATATCAAGGCACGATGATCCCTTCCAACAATTGACTGACATACTGGTGTCATTCACAGGTGTGCCAATGCCTGCCATCTTGGGGTGGTATGCTTTGCTAGGGACAGCTTGCACCTGTCACCACAGTCCTATTGACATTTGGCGGAGCCTCCTGCTACACCCATAGTGCCTGTATTAGGCAAGGCTCATAAGGCAAACCCACATCCATTTGTATCACAAAGGATGAGGAAGTAAGAGTGATGCTACTCAACACTGGAGGTCTAGACCCAAGGATGCACGCACCCAAAACCCTACCTAGCATTCTGGACATCGATATCTGTGCAGTAACATGAACCTGTTTCAGGTTTCACAGGAGCACACCAGTACTACCACGTTATAGCTGTTACCATTCTTGTCGGCCACGACACTTGAACAAGGGAGGGGGAGTATCAGTATCCAATGCAGATTCCCACGCCCACATTGGTGGCACAGTACAACATAGGTGTTAGGCCATTGAGTACAGTAGACGTAGTTGGGGACCTGGGGAAGAAACATGGTAGCGGTCTGTCATTTGTCTACCACATGGCCAACGTGGATTGACAGACATGTTATATAGCCCAGCTAATCATGACTGATTCACATGTATGGCAGGGGAGGTCATTGTGCCTCTGTACTCATCCATCATCAGGCCTATAATTGCATACAATGCACCTTTTGGGATGTACCTAACCAGACACCTACAGCAACTGGTACAGGACAACAGTACATCATCAAGGGGATGCAATGGCTCACACAGATGTCATATGCTGCCCAGGTAAAGTGAATCCAGCTGGACTCAGTGGCATACTGCCTGTTCAGGGCAATCTGTGCATGCCATATACAGCCATGTCCTACCTAGCAGTAATGAACGTGATGTACCTCAGGCAATCAGAGTCCCATACAGCCACATGCTCAGGAGAGCTGGACCTCAGCACTGACATACATGGACATGCTGGAGGGGCATATTCCTAACCAAGAGGCTCCCTTCACTCTGTAATGAGCTCACACTACTGGTTAGGCAGAGTCCTCATTGACTCTCTTCCATAGGAATCTGGATGAGTGGATGGAGATCATAGTTGTACCCCAGGTATCACTTCTATGTCACTGTTAGACAGAGGCATAGTATACTAAAGTCGGACAAGGGCATAGCAGCATAACTTGTGATTGGGTGGCAAAGACAAACACATTCTACTAGGCTTACCAATGCCCTAGGGCAAATAGCCTAGTATGAACCTATGAACTGTTCATTCTCAACTGTTCGAGCTCATTACAGAGTAAAGGGAGCCTCTCAGTTAGGAATTTGCCCTCCAGCATGTCCATGTATGTTCTATTCAGTCACTTACCGCTTGCTCAGAGGTGACCTTTGCCCAACATACAAGGCCATGTCAAACCCAGATTTGATGAATATGCTTCACCTAAACAAATCTAGATCCATCAGAGCCACAAGGGCAGGAGACTTAAACCTCGACACGGCTATTAATAGGACATGCTGGAGGGATAGATTCATCACCCAAAGACTCCCTATGCTGTGGAACAAAATCACGGTATATGTGAGGCAGAGCACTCGCTGGCCTTGTTCAAGAGAAATCTTGACCAATGGATGGGAGATCGCAGATATACCCCAGGGATTACCTCAGTGTCACTGCTCGACAGAGGCACAGCAAAATAATGGGTATGGTTCCCCATACTAAAGGGGTGGCATAAGCCACAAAACGATGGGCTAGGCTTGTAAATGCCCTCGGGCAGATAGCCTAGTATGAACCTATGAACATGTGTGTACTGCTATAGTACTTCTGCCATATGTTGCATGTGTGTGTGTTGTGGGGATGCACAGGTAATGGCCAGATACGCCTGCACAGGTGACACGTGTGACACATTCTGGGTGTTCATCCATACATACTGGATGTGTGCTGCCATCCAACCCTGTGATGTGGACACACATTACTCAGCCTGGATATACATATCTGAACAACACCACAAGCACAATACACTACCTTGCTATGTATGCATGTTATTACACAGTTATTCAGTAGTTATGACAGTGATGCTATCCATGCAGCCCACTGGGCCAGTGGAAGCCACAACACACACCGCCAGCACCTTTGCATATGCTTACCACAGACATCCCACATACTGCATGTACTGTGCACACAGTTATCTAACCCAGAACAACTGCACACCACTTATTAATCCTGTCCAGTGGACTACAGATACAGGCATATTGTATAACAATAGTAGGAGGCTACTGCAGCACAGGGCAGATTCACATGACGGAAGGCATCTGTTGTCTGCAGTGTTAAGATGCTTCACATTCACCAAATGCACAGATATTGCCAACTATGTTGCAGACTGTTTAGGTGCAGGTACCCCCATTGTCCCACGACGTGTTATTAGTTATCCCAGATGACTGTAACCTCCCTATCCTCTCACATGTCCAGGTGAGAGCCACCCTCATCATTGCAGAACACATATCATCACTGTTACGAAATGGTATCCCTGGATGTGTGCTACATTCACCCCTGGAGGACATAGCACCACATGACAGACTGATATTAATCCCTGGCCATACTACAGGATATGTACCTGAACAGTGCCATACATACACAGTGGTCCCACACCAATGAGGAGGAACCTCTACTGACCCTGGGAACTACTGCATCATATGCACAACTGGCCTTGTGTTCTAAGCTATGGAAGTGTTAGTTATGGCCCACATGTACAACAATATTACATATGTTTATATTTCATGACTATCTACACACAACCTATCTCATGGACATACCTATAGATAGTGAACTATGATACATTTGGAGGTGTCACAGTATACACAGGATTAACCTGCTACTTTGCATTACCTGTGTTTGTGGCAGCTTTGGTGTGTCACTCGTGCTCCTTGAATTTTGCTGTTGCTGCTGCTGCTGCTGTTTTGCTGCTGGCTGTCTGTATATTTTGTCTTGTCTCTCTTTCTCATTAGGTTTGTGCAATGACTGTATTGCATGAGTGGAGTGTGGGTACTGAATACTTTTGTAGGTATCTGCATAGGTCCATGTGATGGCCTCTGCACCAATTGTAAGGCAGCATTTGCTAATTGCAAGCAGCTGGGTGTGTACTGATTGCATGTCTCACTGTGATTTCAGGACACTGCTATAAAAGGGTATGTGAGATAGGCGTTGCCCTTTCAGATTGTAGGGCGTGGACCATGCTGGTATGCTGTTGACAGTGTTCTGTGAGTGTGAAGGTTAGTACATCTCCCATGCTTCATGCTGTGTTGTAGATTCAGGTTGCTGCATTTATCTTGCCTGTTCCCTGTAGTGAGTGTGTATGCATACTGACACCTACAACTATATGTCATATGTATTGCTATATAAATATATATATATCTGTGTACATATACATACTTTCATATATGTACATTAGCTGACATTATTGGGTACAAGCTAACAATTAGCAGGGCTGTTTCCGTTAACACTACTCTAGTATGGGAATCCAGTAATTGGGACTATAAAAGTCTGCCTGACATGCTTTGGGTAGTAGACATACTATATTGCCTTTATCTTCATTCCTACTATTACATGTTCCACTTATTTAGCACTATATTCCTGTATGAGAGTCATGGCTTAGTGGTAGGTCATACAGACTAGTGTTACAATGGTCTTGTGGTAGGGCCTACTAGTATGCTCATATTCTGCTTTTGAGTTGAGTATAGGGCCTATCAATCACAGTGCTGGAGGCACCTTTAAGCAGTTAAAGGGCTTAGTAGGTCTCACAGGAGCCAGGCTGTGTTGCAGATTCTGGTTGCTGCATATATCTTCACTGTTTCCTGTAGTGAGTGTGTATGGCTACTGAGACCTACAACTATATTTCATATGTATTAATATATATTTATATATATATGTATGTGTAGATATACATACCTTCACATATGTACATTACCTTACATTATTATGTACAAGCTAACAGGTAGCAGTGCTGTTTCTGCTCACACTGAACTAGTATGGGAATCCAGTAATTTGGCCATTAAAACTCTACCAAACATGCTTTGGATAGTACATCTCCTATATTGCCTTTATACTGATTCCTACTATTACATGTTATATTTATTTTAGCAGTGTGCTCTTCCAAAGCAGGCATGGCTTAGTGGTATGTCAAACAGACTAATGTTACCTAGGTCCTGGTTTCGAGACTGACAGTGGGAATTTTTTACTTTGCAAACTTTCCAACTGAGTACAGGACCTGTCAATCAAAGTGCTGAGGCCACCTGTAAGCAGTTAGAGGGGTAAGTAGGTCACACAGGGGTCAGGCTGTGTTACAGATTCAGGTTGCAGCAATTATGTTAACTTTTTCCTGTAGTGAGTGTGTATGGCTACTGAGACCTACGATTATATTTCATATGTATTAATATATATTTATATATATGTATGTGTAGATATACATACCTTCACATATGTACATTACCTTACATTATTATGTACAAGCTAAGAGGTAGCAGTGCTGTTTCTGTTCACACTGAACTAGTATGGGAATCCAGTAATTTGGCCATTACAACTCTACCTGACATGCTTTGGATAGTACATCTCCTATATTGCCTTTATACTGATTCCTACTATTACATGTTATATTTATTTTAGCAGTGTGTTCTTGTAAAGCAGGCATGGCTTAGTGGTAGGTCATACAGACTAATGTTACCAAGGTCGTGGGTTCGAGACTGACAGTGGGAATTTATTTTTCTTAGCAAACTTTCCAACTGTGTACAGGACCTGTCAATCAAAGTGCCATAAAGGCACTTTTAAGCACTTTAAACCAGGTCTGCGCCGCTTGCTGAGCTCACGTTATGCACTGGCGGTCAGCTCCGCTAACACAAGCGCACACCCGCTTATTTTCTTTGAAAGAAAGAAAAAGGGGTGACAGGAAAGTGGTGAAAAGGGGTCACAAAGAGGGTAAGACAGTAGGGAAAGAAGCGTGGGATTTGCAGGAAGGGTGTAGGTAAGGCCCATAGATGCCCATGTCTTTTGCAGCAACAGCTGTATATTTCTATGTATTTTGGTGAGACATTTGAAACCTTCCACCTCTGAGAGAGGTGTCAGGACAACATTAATATTTGTTGTACAGCCAATTGTAATTAACAGTTTAGATGTCCAGCGGACATGTGTGCGACATGGACAGCTATGTATGGGGCGTAATTTTTTGTGGGACAGAGTGCCCCTTTTTTTTTTACAGGTGAGAGTGGTATGATAGGTGAAGGAAGTCGGTAAAGCTGGGGAGGTAGGTTGGGTAGGTTAACAGACAAGACAGACAAGACGATACAGGGACGGTGTATGACACACGTGGGGGGGTTACACAATTGACGGGGACGGAGGTTGGGATATCCGAGATGCACGAGCCCACAGATGGCAACAGTGGAACTGATATCCCCACCCATAGGCAGTTGCCACTGTTCCTTCACAGCCCAGGACGGGCTGTGCTGGGGCTGTGTGGCGGGCAACGGCCGGGCCGTTAGCTGTGCCACACGAGCCTCAAGCTGGCGAGGGGTCCAAGAACAGTGTCTTGGATCTCCCTATGCACCACAGACCGGACACCGCTGGAGGGTGAGTGGACGAACCCTCCGGCCACACTTGCAGAGGGGACGGGCCCCATCCCCTGCAGCTTCCACCCGAAGGTGGCACAGGGCCACCGGAGGGTCCGCCTGGGCACTAGTGCCAGGTGCAGTCGCCAGCTGAGGTGGGAGAGGTGGGTCCGCTGGGACCTGCCTTCCCAAGCGTTCTAGGTTTGTGAGTAGTTATGTTAGTTTGGGTTAGTGGCATTTTATTCCATTCAGATTAGTTGTAACAGCATGCATTGGTATTCCCATCAAACAAACACCCAGATATGAACACCATTGAACAAGGGGCATATCAATATCACATGCATTATTTGAACAGCAAAACACAGTCAAACGACATGCAGGGTTGATTAATGGCAACAGGCCATCAGATTTGCAGGTATGAACAGGGCACATGCACGAACAGACATGCATATATGTTTGAAACGGACAAATGTCCATGATTAATGAAATGTTCACATACCATTATTTAGTGGATGTTGTTATATGGAATTATAGGGTTGGGTGGGGATAGAAAGTGATGACACATTCATATGTTACACATTGATTCACATTTATCATAGGTACACAATTAAGTTGAGGCTGATGTTTCAAAATAATCTTTATTTGACTGTCATGCTACACCTGTTACACATACATCACTATCCTACTTATTTTGAATTTGATCAGATACATCATCCTGCTACACTTTGATGACAGGACAGGGGACAACTATGGCTGTTTAGTCTGTCAGATAATCATTCATTCTATCTGGAAATTGTTTTTCTGTTATCACCATATACAGATTTTGAGCTAGACATTCAGATTCAGACACACTGAAATCAGTTTGGGATGTTAATTTGTACTTCCCACATGCATTTAGTTCTGTAAAAACACACTGAGGCTTATATATTCAGGGGTTATTACTACTTTATTTATTCATACATGAGCCTTTCTGTCACTCTCAGACATTCTGCAACTTCACAGTTCAGGTTGGTACTTCTAGGCTTTGTTCACATATTAGACCTGTGGTGATTCAAACACTTTCCAACAGCCTCACTTCTGTCATGATTCAGCATTTGAACAGGGGATATATCTCACATGTGACTACCTCAGATTCTGAAGCTGTACTCTTGAGACTACTGCAGGTTACAGTATATTTAATTAATGATGGGACATCTGTATTACAGCACTGTTTAATTCTATCAATTATATTTCCAGTTACACTTACATACTGATGAACTTGTTGCAGCCATACCTGCAGACTTTCAATTCCTCCTTGCACATTATATTACTTTTAATCAATACACTGCACTGTTCTGATACATGGTACATAATAATATTTATTTACAAGTACTGGGTGGGGTTACTAACCTGCATGGTGGCGCAGCTGCACCAGCCTTCTGGCGTGCATCTCACGATTCACAGAGCGGACACCTGCAGCTGTAATACAAAGGGAATAATATTGGACTACACATCTCCATGGTATCAGCTGGTTGAAATCCTTACATACATGGGTAAAATGTGACTTACTCAGTAGTGGGGCGTTGGGCATTTGCGGGCCTCCTGGATCCAACGGTTCAATTGGTCCTGCTTGCGTCTCTTCAGGTCCGCATGGTGGTGACGGACCTGCTCACCAGTGCGTGGAATGCCAGTAGCACTGGTCAGATCACGAGCCAACTGGTCCCACGCCTCTGCCCTATATACTCCCCATGAGACCTGGCCCTGCATGAGTTGGGCCTCGTGATTATGGACAAGGAGCCAGACCATGTATCTGGACTCCTCAACGCCCCAACGCTGTGCTCGAAAGCAACGTCCCTCACCTACTCCACTCATGCTGACTGCAAGTCTGTTCTACAATCAGTTATGCTGTGTATTCCCGCCTATGGGGCTTATATATGCCGCTTTTCCCGCACATTTCTCTGATTGGCCGTTTTGGAATTGTATCTACTTCACTGAAAATGCTTTCTCATGCTCCATTCTGGGTTTTATCCCATATATATGCTATTTCTGCATTTCTAGGTATTGCTGTCATGGCTTGGTGGTTTAGTTCCTTGTCTGTAGTGCATGGTATCCTGGGTTTGAATCTGGCAACTGATTTTTGCTTTTCCTGACAGAAATGAGTTGAGGACCTGTCAATCAAACATGCCAAAAGCACTTTTAAGCACTTTAAACCTGTTCTGTGCTCGTTTGCGCGGAGGTAACGCATGCGCACTGGCAGTTAGCCTGTGGGAGCGGCGCAAACGGTGTGCGCTGGGATAAATCTTAATTGGCAAGTGACACACATGTTCAGCTAATTGCACACAGTTTCAGCCTGTTTACCTGCTGCTTGGCAACGGGCACGCAGTTTGCAGCTTTTTAAACACTACTCAGCTACGGGCACTCTGTCTCACGGCAGCTTAGCTATCAGTACATTCCTGACTATTTTTCTTCTTATGTTACTTCAAAATGCTCTATTTCATTCCATTTTACAAAAGGGAATACATTTACATTTGTACAATACTGTCAGGGGGCTTTTTAGTGCTTATTTAAAAAAAAAAAAAAGGTTGTTGAAGGGGCTCGAACCCTGCCTGCCTACTCTTAGGGCGGCTACTCTACCGCTAAGCTATTATTTCTTGGCTTACTTTGCATATTTAGTTCTTATATCCTTTTCCACTGACTGCTAACTGTGATTGCGCTAGTAGCACACCCGCGCACACAGTAGCAAACATTTACGGGGTTTAACAAAAAAAAAAAGGGTTTTAATTTAATTTTATGACATCTCTTCACTTTATACACTGATGGCCAGTTGGGGCATGTGTTGTATAGTGTGTTTATTCACATTTTCATGGCCTTTCTCGTGGCTGTTTACTTTCAGCCATTCTAGTCTTCCGGGGGCGTGTCCACTTGCAGAGCTTAGCCTACAGACACGTCCCCTACTCTCTTACACGGACCGTGTAAGAGTTACTAGTGTGATTCAGCATGCCTCATGCACCTCATGCATATGCATGACATGCTGACATCACACAGTTTAACTGCAGCCTCCGTGTAAGAGTTATAACTCTTACACGGAGGCTTCCTGAATCTGGCCCTCAGTTTTTCGATTAATTCTTTTCATCTCATTCCTCAAATCTATTTCACACATTTTTTTCAAACATTAATAAGGTGGGGTTTAAGGGAGGGTTAAAAGTACTGGGAACATAAAGTCCCTTCTTTCCCTTAAAGTTATCACTAAACATTGTTAAGTTTAGCGTGCAAATAAATAGTTTAAAGTCCATTAATACATTCGCAATATTTGCTTTTTGTGAAGGAATAAAGGACAGACCCTTAGATAAAGTTTCAATAAGGGTCTGCTCTATAACAGAATTAGTATAATTATAAATATTAAAGTCACCTTGCGAGTTCTTCCACATGACTGGACACACGTTTATATTGTCAGTGGGAATTAGAGGGCTATTGTCGTTTTCTCCCAGTTCTACATTCACAAAGTCCAAGAACCGTGAGCCCAAGGCCTACATTTCTTATCATATTGCTGTTTTCAGTGTTATTTACACAATTAATGGCATTGGCAGTAGAATTACCTACTACCTTCACCTGTTGTTCCTGTTGTTTTTGCACTGTTTGGTTCTCCTTCATTGCCCCCCTTGGTTCCCACGTTTGCTGCTAGAGGGATTCCAGAAATGTTGGTTTCCATTATTTCTATTTCCATCACTTTATTGCTGGAGCCGCTCGCTCCTTCTAGGTTGATCATCTTCTTCCTGGTATGTGTCATTGTCTATATCATCATCAACATCAATGGTGGGCGTAGTAACACAATTTGTATCATTTACAGCAATAGGGGTATCGTTCATTTGTAAATGTTTATAATTCACTATTCCCCTCTTTTTTACAACTGTTAGAAGAGGGAACGCAAGTCCATTTTTGTAATCGTAATGGTCCCTTTCCAGTTTTCTATTTTTAGTTGCTTTATATTTCGAAATGAGTACATTAATTGAGTTCATCGCCCTGCGATACTGGAACTTATAGTCTACATTAGTTTGAATTTTATCCTCCAAGACCAGTAATTCATTAAGTAGTGACACACTTTCTTTTATGTAATTGCGCACCATCATTTTTATAAGACTTAACTGCTGTTGGTTATAAAATTCGACCAGTTCAAAATGGAAATGGGAATTCGGAATAACCCCCATGGGATAGGAAGCATGCCTGAGCCCTTTAGGGACTTGTTCTCTCCATGGGAATTAGGAATAACCCCCATGCGATAGAAAGAATGCCTGAGCCCTTTAGGGACTTGTTCTCTCCATGGGAATTAGGAATAACCCCCATGGGATAGAAAGGATGCCTGAGCCCTTTAGGGACTTGTTCTCTCCATGGGAATTAGGAATAACCCCCATGGGATAGAAAGAATGCCTAAGCCCTTTAGGGACTTGTTCTCTCCTAAGGCATTCTTCTAAAGAAGTTATTTCCAACTGCATTTTCTGATATTTTAATAGTTTTTCATCAAATATTTTTAGACCTGAAATAATTGCCCTGTCTCCAGCTGGTGGTTCCGTTACATTATTTAGAGTCTTGGAATTCATACTGAGTCTAAGATTTTGCTGTACCCAATCTCTTAGCTTCGGAACCCCAATAAGCTTCTGTGGCATTCCTTCACCCTGTTGTGCATTACCCAGACTATTTTCAGTTATTCTATAGGGTAATTCAAGAGAGGTGGTTGCAATAACAGCTGGATTCAGGGTCGATGAAACCCTCTGACCATTAGAATTATTCAGAGCAGTAGTATTGGTAACATTAGTAACAGCTGCAGCATACCTTCTATCTTCAGCTGGGTTACTGGTTAGACCAACTCTTCTCTGGTTCAAATCGTTCACTTTCTGTGACAACATGTGAACAATTTGTGTAAGCTGTAATAAAGATGCAGAAGCTACAGTGTTTTCATCAGAAGTTTGAGAAAACAAACTCAGGGTGCTTGATGCTCTTTCACCAGCCATGCCAGTAAACTCGAACAAATGCCAAAACTTCAAAGAATAAACTCCACAAATATGAATACAAATGGTCACAGCCAGAAGAGATCCAAGAAAAACTTTTTAATGTGTGAGCACTTTCATTCACAAAAACTTAACTATGACACACACACACACACACACACACACACACACACACACACACACACACACACACACACACACACACACACACACACACACACACACACACACACACTTACCAGTAATGAATTCTGAACCCCTACCTAGCTATGTGGTGTTACTATAATGGTATGCATTTATTGCATGCCCCATGGAGCTTTCAGGATGGATGCTGTCCCAAGGTACTTCTAAGGTAAGGAACATCACCAGCCCTTGTAAATACTGGCATTGGGTGATGTAGTGGGTGAGAGATTTCACAGAATATTTTACCCTACGCACACATTTACATTTGCCAGGAGTGAGGTTTAAACCTCTAACTATGTTTTCAGACCTTTATGTTACTCATTTACTACACGCACCTCTGACCTTACATGGTTTAGGGTTGCCAATAGGTACTTCTAAGGTGAATGATATCTGCAGGACTGCTAAAGTCAGGCACTGAGAAATGTACTGGGTGTAAATGGGGCCAAGTCTTTAAAGTACAGACACATATATGTAGATATATGTACACACACACACACACACACACACACACACACACACACACACACACACTTGCCAGGAATGAGATTCAACCCCCTACCTATGTAGTTATTGCTCCTACATTGTTCCGTATTTATCACACATGCCCCAGAACTTATAGGTAAAACAGTGTCCAAACATACCTCTAAGGTGAGTGACAGCAGCAGTGCTAAAGGAGGGGTAAGGGAAGTGTAGTGAGTGTGAATGGTGCTAAAGGAGGGGTAAGGGGAGTGTAGTGAGTGTGAATGGTGCTAAAGGAGGAGTAAGGGAAGTGTAGTGAGTGTGAATGGTGCTAAAGGAGGGGTAAGGGAAGTGTAGTGAGTGTGAATGGTGCTAAAGTTGGAATAAGGGAAGTGTAGTGAGTGTGAATAGTGCTAAAGGAGGGGTAAGGGAAGTGTAGTGAGTGTGAATGGCCTCAAAATCAGGTCTCTACAATGACACACACACTACCTAACACAGACACACATTTTCACAGCTGCTAGGACTGGGATTAGAACTCCTATCGAACTAGTTTGCTACATTATAGTATTATGGAGTTATCACAAGCATCACAGAGGTTATATGTTGGAAAGCTCTTTAAAGGTATCTGTGAAGGCAAGTGACATCAGCAGCAGTGCTAAAGGAGGGGTAAGGGAAGTGTTGTGAGTGTGAATGGCCTCAACTACATTCATCTAGAAACACACACACACACACACACACACACACACACACACACACACACACACACACACACACACACACACACACACACACACACACACTCACACACAACGTTACATTTGACAGGACTGAGATTACAACTGCTTCATGGATACTTATTGTACTGTGGTGTCACACAGTTATCACAAGCACCACTGAGACTATAGGGCTGTAGGCTAACCAAAGGAATGTCTACAGTGAATGACATCAGCACATCATGTGATATAGGCCAATGAGATGTGTACTGGGTGGGAAAGGTCTCATAATGGGATTCTCTCTGTCGCTGTCTGTCTCTCTCTCTTCTCCACATCTCTGTGTGTGTATGTTTGACATATTATGTTGGCCTGGGATATGTGTGAGTATTCCTTTCCAGTGTGTGTGTGTGTGTGTGTGTGTGTGTGTGTGTGTGTGTGTGAAGTATCAATGGTGTACACATCGGTGTGTGTGCACAGACATCTGTGAATAACCAATACCTGTAGTCCACTGTGTTGTCAGACATGGACTTCATTTCTCTAAGTGTAGGTGCATTCCCAGTATGACCTTCTATATTAAGTGTGTGCATCCATTCCAGGGAGGGTTGGACTCCAGTTCAGAGTTTTGTTGTGCTACAGCTACACCTAGCAAACTGTTTCTGCAGGATATCTGTAGGGATCTAGGGCTGCTGAACAAAAGTTCAGCACTCTGAATTCACTATCACCGAACACACTTTAACGAAAGCGCTTTCACTGAAAAAGCGCTTTCGTTAAAGTGTGTTCAAAAAAAAAAAAAAAACATTACATTTACGTTTCTGCAGGGGGGCTGTGCCCCCCACCCCTCCTACTTTTATATTCTCACTCCGAGGTTGGACTACAGTGGGGAAAAAGGAATTTTCCCTTATACCCCACTGTAGTGTGATCTCCGCAACAGGCATACTTACGCGAAAGTGCTTCTTCGGTGAAAAGAACTTTCTCGTAAGTATGCTCAGCCATTTCACATTCGGTGAAATGGCCACTCGAGCATTGATCCTAGACCCATCTGTAGATAGGTTGCCAATATGGAGACACAATGGGCATACATATGGGAGATACTGTAACTATTGCTGTCTGTGCTGCTTGTGTAACATGGTTGGTTGTAGCATACATTTTCTGACATATGTACTGTTTTACACTGTGATGTATCATGTCATCAACTACTGACAGTTATCATTCTTTGCTCACAGTTATTTACCAGGGAAATACAAGATGAATTAAGCTGAAACTAGTATTCTGAGGCATATAGGCTACACATTCTGGCACACTCCTGCCATTGTGGAGGGGTAACTACAGACAATAGACTGCTGGTTCTGTGTAAATGGACCAGTACTTTGGTAGTATGCTGGCTAGGGATCCCCTTCTTGTGCTTTTCTCCACTTAACGAAATGGCCATATCCTGTTGGGGCCGTACCTCTCAGCTGTACAGATACACCCAGGTTATCCAGAGGCAGGATTCACACATCTGGTCAGTTTACCTTCACATTGTGGTTTACAAGCAGTTTTGTGGCTATTCATTCATGGGTTTGCAGTCGGGGGTAATATGGGTAGACATTAGAGTTTCAGACATCACATACTACATGACATCCATGCTTCTACACCCCCCCTCTGTTATTCTCTTCTCTTCCTAACATTATATAAGCAGTATCTCAGAAGTATCCCTATAGTTGGGCCTTTATTCCAGTAGTATTTATGGCCTGGTCCACAGTCCTTGCAGTAGGACATGGGGAGGCATGCTACTGGCATTTGTCAACATGGCCTTGCATTTGTTTTCTGTTTACTGTGTTAGGTTGTTAGTTAGGACCAACTGACATTCCATTCCAGGTGCTACACGAACTCAATGAGGAACTCAACCCTCACATAAGGCTGCTGTTTAATCTTAGCCGTACCGCAGGATACGTACCCAAAGAGTGACGTACAGCAACTGTGTCCCACTCCACAAAGGCGGTGCTTCTACGGACCCTGGTAATTACCACACCATAAGCTTAACAAGCCTGGTCTGCAAAGCTATGGAGATGATCATAATGGAACTCATAAATAAAGACATAGGGGACCTACAGACATTGGATCCTACCCAATTCGGCTTTGTCAAGGGCAGATCATGCCTCTTGAACTTGGTCGACTTTTTTGAAACAGTCACCAAGGCCATTGATGAGGGTAAGGCAGTTCACACAGCCTACCTTGACCTTGCAAAAGCTTTCAACACAATACCCCACTTGGGTATCATAGAAAAGCTCACCAGCTTAAATGTAAACCCATATGTCACAAGATGGGTTGCAAACTGGCTCAAGGACAGAACCCACAGGGTTAGAGTTGCTGGTGCCATGTCAGACTCAAGCGGTCACAAGCGGTGTCCCACAGGGCTCAGTCCTGGGCCCCTCTTGTTCGGCATCTACTTTTCAGAAGTGCAGGCAAACATAGGAGGATTGTGGCTGACAAAGTTTGCAGATGACTGCAAACTGGGCGCCATAGTTGAAAATCCATCAGACACAGATATCCTTCAGAGAGGTCTCATAGAAACGGATAACTGGTGCCAGAGCCATGGCCTTAAGCTAAATGCCAAAAAATGTATAGTCATACCCTTTGGTAAAAACAAGGTAATCCCAAGTTACCACATAGGTGGCAATCCATTAAGCAAAGAAGAGGTTATCGGGGACCTGGGGACCCAAGTTGACAGTAATCTTTCTTTTGACACTCACATTGCCAAAGTGGTTAGGAGGACCTTCTACATTGCCCACCTGATTATGAAGGGATTCACATCCAGATCGAGGGAGGTCATTGTTCCCCTGTACTCTTCACTTATCAGACCAATGATTGAGTACAATGCCCCATTCGGAATGTATCTTACCTGACACCTGCAGCAATTGGAAAGACCCCAAAAGTTCCTCACCAAAAAGATAAAGGGGCTCAAAAATATGCCATATGCTGCCCGACTGAAGAAACTCCAGCTCTATTCAGTCGCATACCGTCTGCTCAGAGGTGACCTGTGCCTGACATACAAGGCCATGTCCAACCCGAATTAATGGACATGCTCCATCTCAAAAATCCAAATCCACCAGAGCCACAAGAGCAAGAGACTTAAACCTCAACATGGATATAAATAGGACGTGCTGGAGGGACAGATTCATCACCCAGAGACTCCCTATGCTGTGGAACAGAATCCCGGTCCATGTGAGACAGAGCACCTCGCTGGCTCTGTTCAAGAGGAATCTTGACCAGTGGATGGGAGATCGTAGGTTTACCCCGGGGATCATCTCTGTATCACTGCTGGACAGAGGCACGGCAAACTAATGGGTATAGTATTCTTCAACCTAAGGGGTGGTGAAAGCCACACAACTCTGGCTAGGCTTATAAATGCCCTAGGGCAGATAGCCTAGTATGAACCTATGAACCTATGAACCTATACATTGGCACTATGGGTGAGGCATGGGCTTTTGCCAAAGTACTGTAGGCCATTTGAGAGTGCTTCAGGCCATCTGTAGCAGGCCAGTGCATTCTATCACTCATATGTTCCCAGGCTGCAAGCCAGTGGATTACCCTGGGGTGACAGTGGTGAGTGGTTGAGGTGTTCCTGTCAATCCTTCCTGTTAATGCTGATCCATGAGTCGGGATGTGGGCAGGTTGCTGCTTACAGCTAGGGACACACCTGCATGGGACACCTATTCAGCATGCAGCATCATATATGTATTCCCATACAGAGATGTGTTCATGCTGTACTCATTCCCTACAACAAGGATATGACCTTTGATAAACCTGTGGCTGATGGCTGGGTGAGCTGAGTGCATGTGTGATATGGAAGCTACTGGCACCTGACTCACAAATATACTTGGGACAGTCCCCTTATGCTGACTTGTGTGCAGGCATTGGCAGCCTGTCATCACTTTATAACTGTGCCTTTTGTTGTCTGCCAGTGATTGGCCAGACTACCAGTATTCTATACTAGAGGGGCAACTAATGTGATGCTAACCTCTATGTATAATTCCAAGCTTTTGTGCAGTTGACAGTTATTTTATATGCACTCTGTGTAGGTTACTTCCACCTGTGTACTGTTTCTATGTATGGAGCCCCATTTATGGCATGTCCAGCTTTCCGATGGTGACAGATATTGACATCTGGACAGTGAGTATGTACAACTGCTGACATGGGTGTAGCTGAAAAGCAGTGTGGTTGGCACTACAGTTGTTGGAACATGGCCCTGTCATCCAGTGTACTGTACGTAGGCCACTGAGACACAACCATTCCAGCCCACATGCTGACCACTTCCATGCAATATTAAACAGACAACAAACTTACCACACTGACCCCTGCATACTGTACACATGCAACAATGTAGATTGGGACAGCTCTGGCAATGTGTGCTCCAGTGATATTACTCCTCAAACTTACATGTTACTGCATTTCTACATGGGATTGTGGGGGGGGGGGTGCACACCTGAAGACCTTAAACATTTGCAATGACTATACTGGTATTCCGGTTACTCTGTTGGCTTCCATTTCATATTGTATTGTGTCCTATCATGCAGAAAGGAGGCATATCAGTAGAGTACACATGTTAGATCTTAATGACATAAATTTCAGTTTCAGACTTCTTACCCTTTAAAACTAAAATGCAACTGACAGACCTGTTGTAGTATGTCTGTGTAGGTCTGGTGGGGGGTTGTTCATCATTGCCATCATTTGGGGGCCTTAGCCCACCCTTTCTTTATGGTCATCTACACCTGTCCTGCTGGATGAGGCTGGTGGTGGATATGTGACCCTCATTGACATCCATGTGTGTGACCTATTAACACCCACAGTTCTTTAGGGTCTATATTAGAACATCAAAGTTTCAAAACTTTGAATGTTCTAATATTGACTCCCATTTAGCGAAAACTGAAAATATCGAAGCAACAGAAAACCAAATTTTTTCCTAGGGAAAGAATTTGGTTGTCCATTTCTGTTGCTTCGGTATTTTCAGTGCTGTGGTTGAAAGTTACGGGTTGGGTTCAGGTAAGTGTGCGATTGAGTGCGAGTTAGGTTAGTTAGGGTAAGGTCATGGGTTAGGTATGTGTGCGATTGTGTGGAAGTGAGGTTTAGGGCGGGGTAGGTGAGTTAGGGTTAGGGCACGGGTGAGGTGAGTGTGCGATAGTGACGGACCTTAGGTTTAGGGTTTGGGTTAAGGTAAGTGGATAGTTAGTGGTGTGTGTGTATAGTTTAGTGTAGGGTTAGGTGTAAGATTTTAGGTGTATGTGTGTGGATTGCTGTTTGTTTGGTGTGTATGTGTTTTGGAACAGCAAATCTTTTCCCTAGGAAAAAATTCGCTGTTCTGTATGTTCGATGCTTTCAGCTTTCGCTGAATAGGGGTCGATATTAGAACATTCGAAGTTTTGAAACTTCGATGTTCTAATATAGACCCGTTCTTTGGGCCATCACATGTACTACAGTGGGGGCTGTCACCTTGTGTAGTGCAGCCTAGTATGTTGACACTAGTATTTGTTATGAATGTCCTGCTGTCCCACATAGCTGTCTGCTGCTATCCCATTCAGCCACCCAATCCCCTTGCATGCTTGCATCTATATCATACATACAAGTATGAGAACATACGACTCCATTCGGTAATTGATAGGAAGGGTGACTTACCTTGTTGCTGGGCCAGTAATGAGGATGGTGCTGGAGGGCTGACTATGTTGGATGCACATAGTACACTCCCTATACATGGTAAAGCTCAGGTAGTGTCAGGTTTGGCATCCCTTTTACTGTATGTGCAAGTCAGAGAGTGGTATCAGTCCCTGGGTCCCTACAGTGTCAGTGTGTGTGCTATGCATTGCCTCTTTGCCAAGGCATGGGCATACTGTGATGCCTCCTTCAGCCTACAGGGGCAGGCTCAGGATGTTCCTCCTTTGAGTCCCTCTGTACCTGTGCTGGCCTTGGCAATGGTGGGGGGCTGTGTGACCCTGCCCTGTGTTGTTCCTGCTGCTGCTGTTTCCGCAGGATCATATTGTGTAGCATGGCACATACTATGAACATTTGTGTACATGTAGCTGGAGAGTACTGCAAGGCTCCACCGGATATGTCAAGGCAGCGGAACTGTGACTTGAACATCCCAAACACATGCTCTACAATGATCCTGGTTTGTGCGTGTGCCTCATTACGGTGTTCTTGTTCAGATGTGTGTGCATTTCTGATGGGTGTCATCAGCCACGGCTACAGTACATAGCCAGCATCGCCCACTAGATGGCTATATGGGATGTCCTACCTGGCAAATGCCTGATACAGCTGTGAGCAATGTCAGATGTGGGAGTCATGATAGCTTCCAGGGCTGCTAGCACACACATTCATGATAATGCTCTGGGATCGCATACAACCAGGCAGTTAATGGAGGGGAAGCTCTTGCAGTTTATGTCGACCCTACCCCAGTCACCGAGTGGTGCTTTGATGTGGATATGTGTACAGTCTATAGCACCCACTACCTCAGGGTATTCTGTTATATGGTGGAAGAGACGCATATGTATTGTCAGTGTCTCATGGGTGGTGGGGAAATATATGTGCTCACTGGCATATTGTGTCATGGCATCGAGGAACTGGTGGAGTACCCTGGATGCTGATGCCTGTGAGACCCCCATGATATCCCCAGTTGGTCTTTGGAAAGTACCTGTGGCTAGTATTCTTAAGCCTACACATATCTTGGTATCCACTGGAATGGGTTCCCCTCTATTAGTTCTGTGTGTGGGGTGTGACCATCGCAACAATTTGCTGTAGAATATCCCTGTCCACCCTATAGTGCGCCACTATCTCCAGCTTATGTAGGCCCTGGAAAGTAACCCTGGGTCTGTACACTCTTCTCCTCCTCCTCCTCACTGTGAGTCATTTGTCAGCATTCTCCTTCTCACCCCTTCAGTCTCTAACACATATTGATGGAGTAAAGTTGCTGCACCCTCTAACATTTTTAGTTAGTTTTGCCAGTTAAAAATCCCCCATCTGTGTACACCTGTGGTGTAGAGTTTGTGGGAAAAAAAACAGTCTGCAGGGTATCTGCATAGTTTATAGTGTTGTGGTGAGCTGCTGCATGTGTAATTGGCTGATTATGATACATTCCACTTGCCAGCTATGCTAGCTCTCCTTGACTGCCTTTCTACTGCTGTTTCTCCTTTCCATTTCCTCCCTATTTAAGCCCCAAGGTGCACTGCACATACCTAGTGCTCAAATGTAAACAATGCTGCCATTTCCTTTTTTTTTTTAAACCGGTGCACACCCGATTAGGCTATGTACACACTGCTCACACACATCTGACACACTCCCTTCCTTAGCTGTGCTTAGCTAAGGGCAAACACAGGCCACAGAGCTCCAATGGGCTTACAGCAAGCATGACACACCCCCTTATGAAGTCATTCAGCTCTTACACTTGCACTGTTGTATTGCTGCACCTACACGGTTAGGTACAAGCTGACACTTTGAAGAAATCTGTGATTCAGTATAACTCCCCTCCTTTGCATACCCCATTGTGTAGGTCAGTAGTTACTGCACTAACACGGACCCTTTTCCCCTTGACAACCAGCGCTCCCTGGTATTGTTTACATTCTGCATGCTATTGACTATAATGACAAAATGTAGAATTAACTTACAATTGGCTTTTCTCATTTTTTTTTTGGTATTTTTGGCACAATCCCATTTGTGCACTGCTGCCCTGTGCTTAAACGGCCAAGATTGGCCAAAAAAAGTTTAATTTTCATAATAGTTAATCACTTTTTAATGCCAATGACCTTATATTTGGCCATTGTCATGTCTAATGTACATAATACATGCTTTTCCATGAGCTGTCATGCTTCCATTTTGTCAGTTCGAGAAATGTACTCAGTTATTTTCTGAATACAATTTCTGCACTGACACTGTTCTAGCACAGAGACCTGGCAGCTTGGTGAATCACTAAATCACCTCATTTGCATGTTTTTCAGCATAAAATGAGGTGATTTGCATATTTGGTGGTTTTCCGTGTTAGAACAGTGTAGGACCACTCGTGTACATGAAATCGGCACTATCCTGAATCGCTCGGCGGCCATTCTCTGTTCAGGAGCTCCTACACTGTTCCTGCTTGGAAAATATTCCTTCCTGAATCCCAGAGAAGAACTATTTATATGAGCCCCCAGAAATGATGCTCCTTCTTAAGAGTGAACCTGCAAGATATCCTAAAAAGTATAGACCAATAACTTGCCTTCCTGCGATGTATAAACTATACACTAGAAATGATGCCGACAGAGTTTGTAGTCATTTAGAAGAAATCTCAATCATGGCAATAGAACAAAAGGGTAACAAAAGAAAGTCATATGGAATACAGGATTATTGGCTGTTAAATAAAAGCCGTAATGGAGAAATTTAAAGGAGAAGAATCAAGTATGGCATGGATAGGCTACAACAAATCACGTGACAGCATCCCGCATTCATGCATAAAAGAGTGCGTATAAATGTATGACTTAACAGAATAGGCCATAGTTACAATCTGCTTCCCAGAAAACTACAAAATGTATAAAGACCTCGGAGGTTGGTGGTTGGTATAATGTTTAAGGTGTTTACCTTTTGAGGAGTTGGTATAATGGTCAGGGCATTTACTTCATTAACAAAAAGGTACATAGTTTGTTTCTCACCAAGGAAAATTGGCTAGGTTTAAAATGGCCCACGTGGGCAGCTAGCCTAGTACCTAACTATGAACCTACAGTATGAACTTCTCTTCTTTTTTGTGGATGATTTAAAACTGTATAGTTCATCAGCTGAAGAACTTAAAAAAACATAACTGCAAGTGGTCAATACTTTCTCAGATGATATAAGAATGTAATTTGTCTTCATAAATGTGCAAAAGCAACCTTTAAAGTAGGAAAGCTACAGCACCAGGAAAATATCAGCCTGGGACAGGAATGGGATATAAAAGGACTTGAGCAGGAGGGGGCGTACAAATATTTGGGGAATGGTGAAGGATCAACAATAAAACATGAGCAAATGTGAATAAAACTTAGTAAGGAATATTTTAGAAGACTAAAATTAATACTGAAAACAGCCCTGACATCTAGAAGTCCAAGCTATAAACCAATTTATTTTTCCTGTTCTAACTTACATTTTTGGGGTGACTGACTGGCCACAAAAGGTGTTGGATCAGTTGGACAGGAAAGCAAGAAAAATGCTTCATGTGTATCAAATGATTTGTGAAAATCCGTGTATACCATAATCTGCAATCATGAGGCGCAAGCATTATAATACTGAAGTAGCTGAGAATCATTAGAACCATGAGCCATAAAACATCATAGAAAATGATGAAGTTTATATCACATGGGATCACCCATGAGCAACAGATCAAAAAATAGATGCAAGAAAACCAGATATAGCAGCCCATGAAAAGAAGACAAACTGATCAGTGAAAATGCTACATCCATTGATTACAGTGTCTTATGTATAGAGAGACACATCATAAAATATCAGGAGTTGCAGGCAGAAACAAGGGTGATGTGGAAAAAGGATACCCAGACAGTTCCAATAGTGGTAGGAGCAATGGGTCTCATAAAAATAGAATTTACAGCCATATTTAGATATGTTACTGATATATGTAACTCCATATCAATTGCAGATGGAGTCAGTTCTGGGAACATGGTGGATGTTGTGAAGAGCACTTTTGGCTAACATCAAAGATTGAAACAATACTAATTTCATGAACTTTAGTCACACTTTGACTTGGGGATGGTGCCCATTCCTGGAATGTTATTAGAAACCCAAGTCCTGGAGAAATTTAAGCAGAGAAAAAAATGAATTTCTAGATAGAAGATATTCAAAAAAGTTAAGAGAGACATTAGAGGAAAGAAAAATACTTGCAGATGAAAAACTGTCAAAAGCTTCAAATGCAGATTTGTGTTCAGTAATACAATAGAGTCATGGAAAGCATTATATAAACCAAGAAACCTAGGTTCATTAAAAAAAAGAAAGGACTGAGGAAGTATGCAAATTTAAAAATATTTTTGAGAGGCATAAAAAAGAACCATGGACATAGGAAAGAAAAAAATATCTAATGCAGTGCAATATTTATGCAAAAGGGAAAGCAAGACTAATCAATACAAAAAGCAGCTCAAAAGATATTCAAAGAGAAATACAGGCAAAGGCACCCATGTATGGAAAATGTAACAATAGAAAATATATGATCACAAAGGGGAATGTAGAACTGAACATTAGTAAAGTAGAACTTAAACAAATGGAGGCTGAAGTTATGGAATACATGTGAAGTGAAGGATTTAGTGTAGAAAGTCTAATACAGGTTATGTATGTCACAGTATGTTGGAACAATGAGTCCCCAACGTGAGGAGAAACAGGTGGAGTGAGGACCACCTGAAGAAGAAATATGGACATGGGAAAGGAAGATGAGATTTAATATAGTGCAATATTTATACAAAAGAAAAAATAACCAATAAGAAAAGCAGCACCAAATATATTTGAAGAGAAATACAGACAAAGGCATCTGGATATGGAAAATGTTATAATACAAAAATAAAACAAAGGGGAAAGCAGAAAAGAGGATTAGTAATGGAGAAGTTAGAGAAATAGTAGCTGAAGCTGTGGATTACCTGCAGTGAAGAATTTATTGTAGAAAATCCACCTCTGGTAACATCACAGAATGATGGAACAATGAGTTCCCAAATTAAGGAAAATCGGGTGGAAGAAGAAGTAACTGATCACTTGCCACATGAAGATGCTCTGAAGCCTTTAGTAGGAAACCAGTGCAAACGTTCAGCTGGAATTGCGCAGCAAGGGAAGCAGCAGGAAGTGATGGCAACCCTGATGCAGCTAGTGTTGTAGAGTGATAGGCCAGTGAGTTCTCATGTGACAGAGCAAATGATGATGTAGGATGCGTCTGAAGAGAACATGTCACAGGAAGATGTTCAGGAAATTTCTGTGCAATGACCACAGTAAACAGAAAATAAAGAATGTGCCTTCAGTTTAGAAGAAAAATATCTAATGGAAGAGTTGCTTGATTTAATACTGATGGATAAACATGCTAAGATCAGTGAAAGAAATAGATCACAGAAGGTCAATAAGACCCAAAGTGTTAGTCTGAGAACAGAAATGAACACAGTAATCACAACTATTAACAGAAATTCATGTGATTTAACAGAAACAAATAAGGTATATTACAGCTAAATTAATAACAGATAAAGTCTTACCAAAAAATACAAGGCAGTAATGGAAAAGAAGGGAAGAAATTCAATGCCATCATGGAAGTATCGAAGAGAGAAAACTATAAAGCAATGTGTCACTGTTAGAAGAGTATAGAAGAGGGAACAGCTCAACAAAAATATTTAGAAAGATGGAATGTGATAAGATCAATTCTCAGTATCAGAACAGACCAGGATCTATTGTACACGACTGCAAATAATAAAGATATCAGCGCAGGAAGAGAAACTTAGAAGATATGCAGATAAATATAAAGGAAAACTATAAAATAAGTAATTCATTGACAACCCAAAAATGCTTTATAGTGGACAGGGAAACAAATCAAAATGAATAAAAATACCACCAAAAAAGAAGAAATAGTTGCATTTTGGAATGAATATCTATGGCAACCCTGTGGAACATAACAAAGGTGCTAAACTGATAAAAGAAGAAAAAGAAACAGTAAAAAGTATAAATGTACAGGATATGAAATGGGATGAAGGAACAGCCAGAGAAATTGGAACAAAATTAAGAAAAGCTCTTAACTTTAAAACACTAGGCCCAGATGCAGTACCTAACTTCTGGCTAAAAGTATTAACATCTTCACACAAAGATTTATCGCTGAGTAAGAAGTACTTATATCGGCACCCCAAACAGACACCAACCTAGTTAACAACAGGGAAAAATATTTCTAAAGAGTGAACCTGCAAGCTGTCCTAAAAAATGCAGACCAATAACTTGCCTTCTGCTGATGTATAAACTATGTACTGGAATTCATACTGACAGAGATTCTAGTCATTCAGAAGAAAACTCAATAACGGCAGTAGAATAAAAGGGTAACAAAAGAAAGATATTTGGAACAAATGATTGTAGTTAAAGTCATAATGAAGAATTGTAAAAAGGGGAAGGATTTAAGTATGGCATGGATACATTACAAAAAAGCATCTGATAGCATCCCACATTCATGAATAAAGGAGTGCTTACAGATGTATAAGATACACCCTACACTGATCAATTACATTACAGTGATCATGAAACAGTGGCAGACCACTTTGCAGTTAAGCCATGATACAGTCAACCAAATGCTAAGAAAACACTGTACTGCGATGTCCAAGCTGATGAAGTGGATATGGTAGTAATAAAACCATTGGTAAAACCAAATAATCCAACAAGGTTTATTCCAATTTGGTAGAAGCCAATAATTCCTTAGCAGACTTCCACTGAACCAAAATGTAACTGATCTAATTGCAACAAGTTTTATTCCCATGTTTTAAATACTTTAAAACTTGGGCATGTTAAAGTGTGCTTATATAATGCATAAATCATATAGGTGCTTGTGATTTTCGTCTTTAAAGTTCTGTCGGTCTTACCAACATGCCCAAGTTTTAATAGGTTCCATTTTGCTGTACTTAAAAGGGTCTTAAGTAACCTACATGAAGTTACTGAGACAATTTTAGAATCCAAGGAGTTACTTTAACAGATATGCCTTAACTTCCAGGACCCTCGCTGCCTGAACGAGTAGTATTATAAAGCTTAAACCCTTTGACATACATTTTTTTTGTGATTTTATTATTGTAATATGAGTTATTGTTATGTTACATGGAAGTTTAGTCTTGATTTGTTATGTTTTACAAAGTTTTGTAAAAAAAGATTGATGGATTATTTGGTTTTACCAGTGGTTTTATTCCTACCATATCCACTTCATTAGTTTGGACATCTTAGTGCAGCAATTCTTTGTATTTAGTTGGCTGTTTGCTGCCTGAGCCTTTTGTGGTTAGTTTTGTATTTTTTGTAGCTCCATGATGATAAAGGACAAACTATTATCACAGGATAAAAATTCAAGGGAAGGTATTCCAGGGGGGTGACCCTTTGTCACTGCTGCTCTTTTGTCTTGCCCTTAACCCATTAAGTTGTTTACTTAACATTTTTAAAATTAGTCATTTGTGATTCCAATTAACACTGCACAAGTTGTTATGTAAAATTAATGCTTTTGAAACTTTTTAGGCACTATGACTTATAGACTTATATACTTTGACATCTTAATCAGCAAAGGATATTCTTCTTATCTGACACATTTATTATTTTTTATTATTATTTTATTTGCAGTTGGTTTACCAGGATAGTCCATTGGGCCAAAAAGAACCCATTTTCAATGGAGTCCTGGGGAGAAAAGCTCCAAAACAAAGATTACAAAAAGATTACATTAGTTTACAATTTCAATCATTTGTAGATTAGAGACAAATCTTTAAACAATGGTAACAAAAAGATTACAGCAGTTTCTTTTTCACGTTTTCTTGCTGAATTTAGTTGTTTTCTGAAACTGAAAATATCTTATAGAGATGAGCAGGTAACATTATCAACATGCTGTAGAAATGTGCAGCTTAATATTACAGTGCCGTAAAATAAAAGCCTTGACATACATCTGAGATACACATAACATTCAGATGGACCTTCCTGAGTTACAATGGTGTACACAGAAGTATGTTTACACAGAGCCCACCATTTGTCTGATATTATTAAAATGTTGGTATCATAGTGGTTCACATATTCTCTAAAGATTACAGCTGGGGTGAGGTAATTAACAGTGAGGTTGTCTTCAGCTCTGAACACGCCGAAGACACAAAAAGGCACATATAATATATAATTCCAGTTCTCATTGCTTACGACTAATGTCAGAAGCAAAATCCCTATTAATTCCATTTCTTACAGCTTTAATAAAGTCTCAGGATGGAGAACATTAAAGCAGATTAAATACAAGTTATTTAAATACATAGACATGAATTGTGCATGGGTTACATGCCATACATGTTTTCTGTAACCTTATTTTCAATTTGTAGTACACACATGTTTAGATTTTAATGACAGGATGATCTGGTGTCTAGCAAAAAAGGAACTATATTACTGTCTCAGGCATATATGACTCAGAGATGTAATTTTGACAGACAATCTATATATGAGCTCATAGTATGTGATAGATACAGCTATACCCTCTCAGTGAGTGGATTTGAGTATCATTGAAGTTGGTTTGTACCTTCCATTTTGTGTGGCATTCTGCCTCTTCCATAATGCCCAAAACCTTTTATCAAAGCCGCCTTCATCAGGCACAAGTGGGGTGTGAAATATTATACGCAATAAAGCCAGGAACCTCTTCAGTTGTATGGAAAGCATGTAAGGAAATTATATAAATATCTGACAGCTAATATGAGATGTAGATGATACGTTGTGTCATGAAGTGAAAGGAATAATGTCTAGTTTTTATATGCTGCATGATATTTATTGATCAGCACCCTATTTTCCTCTTAATTTCTGCAAAATAATTTCTTTTTCACTCAAATTTTGGAGTTGGAGTCAGTGGTTTAACAAATAGCATATACACTTTAAGTGTTAAAAGATCCTAAGGCTGTAGGATCTATCGTTGCCAAAAGATCAGGGGGTTGTGGGTTCTATTCCCACACAAGATACTTGGATTAGTTTTTTTTCATAGTGACGCTGCAGTGCAGATAATGCTGGTGGGGGGTGCTGCACTGTTGTCCTTCACTTGGGATGCTAAACTGAAGTCCCATTTGCCTCAGGTGGGGGTATCGCAGGTGGATGTAAAAGATCCCATTGCATTTATTGAAAAGGGGTAAAGTTGCTTTGCCCTGGCCAAATCTTCCCTAGTCAGTATAAACTACACCACCTCGGGTCTCACCTGAAGAGAGGACACTGCCCTAGTGGGACTAATCTTGTTAACAAAGAGTAAATAAATAAATATTCCTTAGAAGTAATAATATTATTGCTGGTGCTCATTTTTAAGTTGATGATTAAGTTGCTTAATTTAATGTAAACATGCAAAAAGGAGGCACTAATAACTCCAGCTTCTTTCTTTTAAGCATATACGTTTATGAGTGGCAATGTAAGCTTTCAGTTTATATTTCAAATTGCCTATAAAAAGCATGCATATTTTGGAATATACTGACTTACATATTGGCTTATTTGTTACTATTTTGCACATTACAGAAGCTGCTTTGCTCATCGGTAAATGTTCTGCTGAATTAAGAACACGTAAATGCTTCTCCAACAGAGATATTGTAAATACCTACTCCATTTTGTGTTATCATGAGATGCATTAGACTTATAACCCCAATCACAGACATGCACTTTTCTTTCATTTATAAGGTTATAGGTGCTAATGGGATAGTTCTATTAAAATGAAGATGCAGAAAGTTATGCCTTAAATGTCTTTGGAAAAGCAACTGACTCAGAGAAGAGCAGGTACAATTTACATCTTTAAATTCACATTGATCATATGCAACTAAAAAAGAATTGTGGATTTTTTTTAAGAAAACTCAAACACCTAAAGCAACTTTTTTAGGATACTAGCTGAAGCTCACACAAGGGTTAAAGATTACTGTTGATAACAACACTAAGTAATTTATATTTATAGTCCAGCTGCGGTAAAAAAAGAGCAGTGAGAAATATCATTCACATAAAGCCATGTGAATGGTGCAAAGGTAGCCAAAAATCAAATAAAAAGAGATATAAAACAGAATAAGGAGTATGTAGCAAAAGAACAAACTCAGTAAAGTGAGGGCCTTCTGGTCGGAGTCCCAAGGTTATAGTGAACTTCAAAAAACAGCCCTATATGCCTGCATTAAAATGTGTAAGTAAGCTTGCATGAACATACACAGAAGTAAGTTACATAAAAATGCAAATCAGCAAAGACAGAATTATCAATGTGTTCAGATATAAAATCAGATGCAGAAAGTCAGAGGAGAAAAGCCTGAAGTGAAACAAGAAAAAAAAGTAATGCACTTTTAAAAACTGTAGGTATTGCTATAAATAGAAAAGAGTGCAGAATAAAAATGTTTAAAATGTTAAAAGGAAAGTAGTGAAGTGCCTTGTCTCAATAACAAAACACTGAAAAAACTACAAGAAAGATTCAGCTAAATCTACAAGATGCAACTGAAACCTTAAAACAAGTTAGTAAGTAGTAGAAGGAGAAATGTGTGAGTGGCAAAAAGGAGAGGTTTCAGAAATTCAAACCTAAGTATATAATCTGAGAGAATAGGTACAGGAAATGCACAGCTATGTTAAAAAGCTTGAAACTTACAGGAGAACTCTGAAAGCCAGAGTTCCATAACCTAAAAAGATAAGATAAAATCCGATGTGAAAAATGAAACAGTGCATGGAAAAGAAGAGTCCTTAATACATATGGCTGAATTCAGCAAGCTCTACTTGCAGTGCAGGAATAGTGCAAGAGCTGCTGCATGCAATATGGCCAACGAGTGATCCAGGAACGAGCTCCCAGGACATGCACGAGTGCTTCTACACTATTCCCACATGAACACCACTGCTATATGCTAATTACCTCATTTGCTGGTGAAAAAAATGCAAATTAGGTGAATTAGTGATCCAGGAAGCAGGCAGGCATCTGTGCAGGAATAGTGCAACCTGCAGAAATGTATTCGGTTAGTAATCGAATACATTTCTGCAAATTACAAAACGGAGGCATGACAGCTCGAAGGAAAGCATGTATTCAATGTAGTAGGCATACCAATGGCCAAATATATGGCTATTGGCATGAGAAATAGTTGCAAAATTATAAAAAAATACTCTTTTTTGTTTTTTTGGCTGATTTTAGCTGTTTATGTGTAGGACAGCAGTGCGCAAACGGGATCGGCCCGAAAATAAGAAAAAAAGTTGGAAATAAGCTTTTAAACCCAAATTAGCGTTTTGCCATAATAGTCAATGGCATGCATAAGACAACAATACCAGGGAATAGTGGTTGCTAAGGGGGAAGGCTGAGTCTCAGTGTGGTAACTATGAATTAGCATTCTGTTTTATGCAAATGAGGGGATTTATACTGAATCACAGATTTCCTCTCAGTGTTAACTTGCACCCAACCATGTAGGTGCAGCAACACCATTGTATAAGTCTAATAGATGGATGACCTCATAAGGGGGAGTGTCATGCATGCTGTAAGCTTATTGGAGCTCTGTGGCCCATGTTTGCCCTTAGCTAAGCACAGCTAAGGAAGGGGGTGTGTCTGAGGCTGCCTAGCAGTGTTTACATTGCCTAAACAGGTGTGCGCACCACGCACCAGGTTTTAAACAAAACAAAAAAAAATAGGAAATAGCAGATCTGTTCACATCTGAGCACCGGGTATGAGTGCCGCGCCTCGGGGCTTAAACAGGAAGGCAATGGGAAGGGAAAACAGCAGTAAGAAGGCAATCAAGGAGAACTAGCATAGCTGGCAGGTGGAATGTAACAGAATCAGCCAGTTACACATGGAACAGCCTAGCACAGCCCAGCACAGCCCAGCACACTACTATAAACTATGCAAACACCTTCCAGTCTGGTTTTTCCCACAAACTCTTCACCACCGGTGTACACAGACAGGGACATTTTACTTGACAAAACTAACAAAATGTTAGGGGCTGTTATCGCTCTCATACATCAATATGTGCAAGAGGCTCAGGGTGGTGAGGATGAGGAGTAGCAGAAGAGTGTACAGACCCAGGGTAACCTACCAGGGCTGAATGAGCTGGAGATAGTGGAGTGCTACAGGGTGGACAGTGACCTCCTACAGCAAATTGTTGAGCTGTGCTGGTCACTCCTCACACAGAACCAACAGAGGGGAACTCATCCCAGTGGATACCATGGTATGTGTAGACTTAAGAATACTAGTCACAGGTACCTTCCAAAGGGCAACTGGGGATATCATGGGGATAACACAGGAATCAGCACCCAGGGTACTCCACCATTTCCTGGATGCCATGTCAGCACATGCCGGTGAGCACATATATTTCCTCAACACCCATGAGGACTTGACCAGCAATATGCATCTCTTCCACCAAGTAGCAGAATACCCTGAGGTAGTGGCTGCAATAGACTGCACACACATGCACATCAAATCACCACACAGTGAGCGGGGTAGGGTATACATAAACTGCAAGGGCTTCCCCTCCATCAACTGCCAGGTCATGTGCGATACCCAGGGCATTATATTGAATGTGTGTGCTGGTATCCCTGGAAGCTATCACAACTCCCACATCTGGCATATGACATAGCTGTACCAGTCATTTGCCAGTGGGGACATCCCATGTGGCCACCTAGTGGGGGATGCTGGCTACACACTGAAGCTGTGGCTGATGACATCCCTCAGAAATGCACACACACCTTAACAAGAACTCCATAATGAGGCACATGCACAGACCAGAATCATAATAGAGCATGTGTTTGGGATGCTCAAATCACGGTTCCACTGCCTGGACATATCCGATGGAGCCTTGCAGTACTCACCAGCTACATGTACACAAATGTTCATAGTATGTGCCATGCTATACAATATGATCCTGTGGAAACAGCTGCAGCAGGAACAACATGGGGCAAGGCCACAGAGCTCACACCATTACAGAGGGACTCGGTGAAAGAACTACCTGAGCCTGCCCATATAGGCAGAAGGAGGCATGCCCGGTATGTCCAGGCCTAGGCAAAGAGACAATGCATAGCACATACACTGACACGGTAGGGACCCAGGGAATGACACCTCTCTCTGACTCGCACATACAGTAAAAGAGATGCCAAACATGACACTACCTGTGCTTTACCATGTATAGGGAGTGTACTATGTGCATCCAACATAGTCAGCCCTTCAGCACCATCCTCAATACTGGCACAGCCACAAGGTAATTCAGTCTTTCTATCAATTGCTGAATGGAGTAGTATGTTCTCATAGGTGTATCTATGGTATGAACGTGAGCATGCAAGGGAATTGGGTGGCTGAATGGGATGACAGCAGATAGTGGACACCTATATGGGCAGCATTAAATCCATAACAAATACTGGTGTCAACATACTAGGCAGTACTAGACAAGGTGACAATTCCCACTGCAGTACATGTGGTGGCCCAAATGTGTGTGCATAGGACACACACATGCATGTCAGTGAGGCTCACATACCCACTACCAGCCTAAGCCAGCAGGACAGGTGTAGATGACTATAAAGAAAAGCTGGGCTAAGGCTTCCAATTGATGTCAATGGTTAACAGCCCCCCCTCCAGACCTACACAGACAGACTACAGCAGGTCTGGCAGTTGTATATTAGTTCTGAAGGGTAAGAAGTCTGAAACTGAAATGTAGGTCAATAAAACCTAAGATCTGTACTCTACCGATATGCCTCCTCCAGTCTGCATGATAGTTCAGAATACAAAATGAAATGGAAGCCAACAGAGTACCTGAAATGCCAGTACAGTCATACAGTCATAGCAAATGTTTAAAGTTGTCAGGTGTGCCCCCCCCCCCACAATCCTATGTGAAAATGCAGTAACATGTAAGTGTAAGGTGTAATAAGAGTGGAGCACATATTACCCCAGCTGGCCCAAACTACAGGCTAGATTGTTGCATGTGTACAATATGCAGGGGCCCATAGGTTCATAGGTTCATAGGTAGGTACTAGGCTATCGGCCCTGGGGCCTATACAAGCCCAGCCAAAAAGGTACCCTGGCTTTTGCCACCCAAGAAAATTATTTGCCTGTGCCACTGTCGAGCAGGGCCACAGAGGTGATCCCCGGGGTGAATTTCCTATTTCCCATCCAATCATCAAGATTTTTCTTGAAGAGTGCTAATCAGGAGCTTTGTTTGATATAGATAGGTAGTTTATTCCAGAGTATGGGAAGTCTCTGGGACAGGAATCTATCCCTCTAGCATGTTTTGTTTATTGTGGTGACAAGGTTTAGGTCCTTAGAGCATATAGCTTGGAGGGATTGGGATTTCTTTAAGTGAAGCATGTCCAACAGCTCTGGGTTTGACATAGCTTTGTATGTTAGGCAGAGATCACCTCTGAGTAGGCGATATGCGACGGAGTAAAGCTGGAGTTTTTTGAGACGGTCAGAGTAGGGCATCTGTTTCAGGCCAGTAATCCTCTTTGTGAGGTATAACTGCAGCCTTTCCAGTTGTTGGAGATGTCTTGTGAGGTACATACCAAAAGGGGCGTTGTATTCTATAATGGGTCTAATGAGTGATGAGTAGAGGGGAACAATGATCTCTTTTTTTCTGGATGAGAAACCTTTTGTGATGAGGTGTGCCACATAGAAGGATTTCCTGACTACTGTGGCAATGTGATTATCAAAGGAGAGACTACTGTCCACCTGTGTCCCAAGGTTTCTTATCACTCTTTCAGTGTTAAGTATACTACCACCTATGTTGTAGTTCCTGGGTACAGAGTTTTTACCAAAGGGGATGACAATGCACTTTTTGGCATTGAGCTTGAGGCCATGGCTTTGACACCAGGCATCTGTTTCAGTGAGGCCCTTTTGTAGGATGTCCACATCGTTAGGAGTTTTGATTATGGCTCCTAGTTTGCAGTCATCTGCAAACTTCATTAGCCAAAGACCTTCTGTGTTAGCCTGTACTTCAGAGAAGTAGATACCAAACAGGAGAGGACCCAGGACTGAGCCCTGTGGTACTCCCCTTGTCACTGGTCTGAAGTCAGATTTGGAGTAGAGGGGAACAATGATCTCTTTTTTTCTGGATGAGAAACCTTTTGTGATGAGGTGTGCCACATAGAAGGATTTCCTGACTACTGTGGCAATGTGATTATCAAAGGAGAGACTACTGTCCACCTGTGTCCCAAGGTTTCTTATCACTCTTTCAGTGTTAAGTATACTACCACCTATGTTGTAGTTCCTGGGTACAGAGTTTTTACCAAAGGGGATGACAATGCACTTTTTGGCATTGAGCTTGAGGCCATGGCTTTGACACCAGGCATCTGTTTCAGTGAGGCCCTTTTGTAGGATGTCCACATCGTTAGGAGTTTTGATTATGGCTCCTAGTTTGCAGTCATCTGCAAACTTCATTAGCCAAAGACCTTCTGTGTTAGCCTGTACTTCAGAGAAGTAGATACCAAACAGGAGAGGACCCAGGACTGAGCCCTGTGGTACTCCCCTTGTCACTGGTCTGAAGTCAGATTTGGAGTCTGCTACTTTCACAGTGTGGGTTCTGTCAGTGAGACAGTTGGCAACCCATCTTGTGACATAGGGATTTATACCAAGTTTAGTGAGCTTATCTATAATTCCAGAGTGGGGGTTGGTGTCAAAAGCCTTGGCAAGATCTAGATAGGCTGCGTGAACCACCTTACCCTTGTCTATGGCTTTGGTGACTGCTTCAAAGAAGTCTATCAGGTTTAGGAGACATGATCTGCCTTTTACAAACCCAAACTGGGTGGGATCCAGAGTTTGGAGATTACCAATGTCTTTGTTTATAAGTTCCATGATGATACATTCCATGGCCTTGCAGACCAGGCTCATCAGGCTAATGGGGCAGTAGTTCCCGGGGTCTGTGGTGGCTCCCCCCTTGTGGAATGGGATAACCGTTGCTGTGCACCATTCAGCAGGCACAAAGCCTGAGGTGAGGCTATGACTGAACATAGTACTTAGGTGGGGTGCCAGTTCATTCTGTAGTTTGTGTAGAACACAGCCTGGGATGTTGTGTGGTCCCATGGATGCTGTGTTCTTGGCTTTGGAGAGTGTGGTTTTTACCTGTGCCACAGTGATTGCAGGAACTTTGCATTCTTCCGGTATAGAGATGGGCTCTTTAGGGGGTGAGAGGGGGGTAAAGTTAGCACTGAACCTATCTGCCAGGATGTTGGCAATATCAGTTGGGTCTGTATATTTAGTGCTGTAACTCAGAGCAGATCTGAGTGTTGACATTCACATTCTTGACATAGCTATAGAATGCCTTGTGGTTGTCTTTGGAATCAGTGGCGATTTTGTTTTCGTAACTAGCTTTGGAGGATTTTATCAGGGATCGCAGCTTCTTAATGAGGCTGACCAGGGAGCTCCTCCACTAGTGGGATTTTACTCTCTTTTGCAAGAGTTTCTTCCTTCTGTTGTACAGTTTGTTTAAGGCAGGGGACCACTAGATTGGCTTCCTTTTTTTTTTGGAGGATAGTGTCTTGGTTCTGTTTGGGATAGCATGATCCGTGCACTCATGTAAGTGCTTATAAAGTGCAATTGTGTAGGATTCAGTAGTCGTAACTGTATTGCCCATCTGCATGGGTGTCATGAAGTTCATCACTTCTGTCTTAAGAAGCATGAAGTTGGCTTTGGAGAAATTTTTTATTATGGTTTCCTTAATGGGGGGTGGAGGCAGGATGTGGATATCTAGGGTAATTAGCTTATGGTCGGATCGGACCAATGAGGCATTGACTTCAGGTATGGAACACCGGTCACTCATATTGGTAATGACTAGATCTAGGATATTGTTGCCCGTGGTGGGGGTGTGGATAAGTTGATCCAGGGCATTGGAGTTTATGAATTCCAGAAAGCGTTGCATGAAGGAGTTGGTAAATGAGTAGTTTTCCCAGTTAATGGTGGGGTAGTTGAAATCGCCCATTATTAGGGTGTTTGGTTGAACCCTAATATTTTCCAGTACATCAAGAAAAGAGGAGTTGGAATTCTGGGGCATGGTGGGTGATCTGTAGCAAGCTACAATTTGGATTGCAGTTTTGCCCAGAGTTAGTTGCACTTGGATAACCTCGGCTGCATTATGCTCAGCAACTAGCCTGGAGGTGTAGATATCCTTAATGAATATGGATACACCTCTGCCTTTGGTGTTCCGGTCCAGGTTACATGGCCAAAAAGTGTGGTATGAGTTATAGCCTGGTAGTGCAGGGGTGCTCTCTGGAGCCTTGAACCAGGTCTCAGTCACTGCACAGATATTGATGTTCTCCATTTTAAGGAGTGCCTCATGTAAGTGCATTTTGAGATTTAGACTTCTGGCATTGAGTAGCATCACCCTCAGTTTTTGCTTGCCTGTTCCTGTTAGAAAGAAAGCTCAGGACACGCATTTATGAGCACATTTATGCTGTTAACAAAAGGGATACAAATAATGCTTTGGCTAGGCACATCGCAGATTTCCCAGATCATGCTTTCAAGTTCTCTGTGTTAAAACAAACTAATACTGACATTAGAGGAGGGCCTTGGCAGATCAATTTGGAAATTGATGAACTCAAATGGCAAATTTCTACTGCTGCTTATTTACCCCCAGGTTTAAATCAAATGGTCTCTATAAAATGTTTTCTAAAGAAGTTGGCTTTAAACAGATAATAGTTTTACTGACTTTACATGTGAGCCTTCAGTTTAGTTAAAATATTAATGTCATTGAAGATTTGTTTTTAATGGTCTAGTAAGTATTTTTTATTGGATTTGTTTAACAAACAATTTTATTAAGTGTCTTTAATATTTACACACATTATCTTTATTCTTTATAGGTTGGTTGAATTGATAGTTAGGATTCTGGGACTTAAGTGTATTTGACAAAGGTTCTTTCCTTTGGCTTGTTTAAAATCTACTGAATCGTATCTGTCACTTTAAAACTATGTAATTAGTTTTAATAACCAGTTAATTAGCATTGTATGTGTTATTTATAAGCTCTGCAAAATGGCTGTATCTTGTCTGAAGAAGGAAAAACACAGTTTGTTTCCGAAAGCGCTTACTCAATAAATTGTTTTAAGTAATCTGCTAAGTCTTTGGTGCTTTTGATTCTTAGTCTGACCATGTCATCCCAGGCAGACAGATACTGGATCCCTTTAGAATGGCACCAGAAGCTTAGCCAATTGTTGAAGTCAATCATTTTGCCCTTGTACTGCGGCATCATTCTGGGTGATGGCAGAATGCTACTCAGGGCTAGGGTCATACCTTTCTGGGTTACAAGATTGGAGAGCTCTTCCATGTCTCTTTTCATGTAGTCCTGGGAGGTACGTCTCAGGTCGTTCACATCAACATGGACAATGACAGAGTTATATTTGTACTTGTTGTGGAGTGACCTGAGTGCGTGGGTTATGTGGCGGATCCTGGCACCCGACAGGCAGCTGACAGTAACCTTCTCCTTGTTTAGCCTGGTGAGTGGGACATCAGTGTGCCTGACTATAGAGTCACCTATGACTAGTGTGTTGGGTACATTGTTTTGCCTTTTTGGCTGTGGTTGAGTGGCACACTGAGTCTGCAGGCTATGTATCATTTGGGTTGTTTTGGGGGGTGGAGGTTGCTTGCATTTCTGCATTGGAGGTCACTGTTGCTTGAGCAGATTATTATTGAGAGCCTCCGCAAATGTTTTGGTATTTCTATGTGTGGATTTTGGTGGTGTAGATTTAGTGAGACTATGTGATGAGTGTGGTGTGGTGCAAGTGTTTACCTTCTCCTCTTGACTGTCAAGTTCAGTCTTGATTGGCGAGAGCTTTACCTCCAGTTTGGCTAGATAAGTGTATCTCTCACAGGTTGTAGTGTTGGGTGGTAGGAGGAGAGGGTTGTCTGTGTACATGAGGCAATTTCTACATTGCCCCAAGATGCCCAGATTCATCAGATAGACAGGAGAGAACACTGGGAGCTGACCCTTAGACATGCCTGAATAAAAAAACGATTTTCCTCTAGATGATGAAATGTACCTGGCTAGGCATCTCCAGCAGCTGGAGAGACAACAGAGGTATCTCACTAAGAGTATTACTGGCCTCAAACAGTTGCTCTATGCAGCATGACTGAAAAAACTAAGACTTTTCTCTGTTGCATACCACCTTCTCAGAGGTGATCTCTGTTTAACATACAGAGCCATGTCCAACCCAGAACTGTTGAACATGCTCCATCTTAGCAAAACCAAATTTACTCGAGCTACACACTCTAGGGATATAAACCTCTGCACAACAATGAATAGAACATGCTGGAGGGACAGATTCCCTTCGCAACGATTTCCCTTGCTATGGAACAAGGTCCCAATCTACATAAGACAGAGCCCCTCACTATCACTCTTCAGGAGGAACCTTGACGAGTGGATGGGTAACAGAAAGTTCACACCGGGGATCATACCAACAGCTCTACTAGATAGGGGCCAAGGATACTAGCTGCTAGATCAAGGGCCTAGGGAAATAACCAAAGGGGCGGTGAATACCACACAACATGGCTGGGCTAATATATACCTTCGGGCAGATAGCCAAGTACCTACCTATGAACCTATGAATCTGTAAGTGAGGAAAGTGAATACAAGAGCTGTTTTTCTCTAAGCAAGTGAGGAAAGTAAATACCAAAACTGTTTTCCTCTAGGTAATGAGGAAGGTTGAGTGCTGTAGTAATTAGTAGGTTATTTAGTGCTTACAAGTTCTGAACAAGTGCTATTCATGAATAAGCAAATTCAGGTTCTAAAAGTAAGAATCTGTATCTGGACTAAACTAGTTACAGGAAAGGGGGAAACAAGTGCAAATGCGGGCTTTTAAATCAGAAAGTTGAGAGAGATGGAAAAACTGCCCAAACGGCCAATAACTACAATTTCTGGGCCAGAACAACTCCTTATGTGGTAGATAGGTTACCTAGTGCTTACCACTCCCACTGATAAGCTAGAAGGCTTCTCTCCAACACAGAAAGCTTGGGGGGGGGGGGCTCAGAAGCTTACATACAGTCCTGGATACAGCAAATCTGAATCTGGACTACACTAGTTACAGGAAAGGAATTTTCTTTTTTTTTTTTTTTTTTTATATATATATATATATATATATATATATATATGCAGAAAAGTAGCTAAAACAGCAGTCAAAACAATTTAAATACAGTGCAAGCTAGCACACTTGAGTATGTAGCAATGTTAGACAAAACAGTTTAAAAAATGCAATTAAATTAAAAATGACTAAAAACAATGCAGAAGGAGTCTATTATGTAGAATGAGGTAAAGAGATGGAACTGGGGGGAGTGTCCCAGATCAAATCTACAGTGGGGGCGGGCAACTGCAAAAACCACCAAATTTAAACAACAGCACAGCACAGGAATAGGGAGGCTGGATATGGGAAAACCAACACCTTCAGCAGAGATCTGAAAAACTATACAGTGAAGCAAAAATAACAGTGCACAACTCTGAAGTCAGCCAGCAATGATATAAAATTAGTCAAACAACAATTACCAGTACATAACTCTGAAGTGCCAGAAAAATATACTCAGCTCTGTATATCTCCAGATAGTTTGAAGAGCACACTTACAGGACACAGGAAGGCTCCAGCAATGATATGCAGACTTTTTACTAAGAGGATCTAATTTTATGCAAGTAATCCTTGAGATGCTCAGATAACACACAGGATGCAAAATCAGTTATACCATCTGAAGACACAGAGAAATAGGGGGAGGGGGGAAAAACACCTTCAGCAGAGATCTGAAAAACTATACAGTGAAGCAAAAATAACAGTGCACAACTCTGAAGTCAGCCAGCAATGATATAAAATTAGTCAAACAACAATTACCAGTACACAACTCTGAAGTGCCAGAAAAATATACTTAGCTCTGTATATCTCCAGATAGTTTGAAGAGCACTCTTTCAGGACACAGGAAGGCTCCAACAATGATATGTATGTGTTAGGTTGTTGTGTGTTTAATAGTGTGTGGAAGTGATCAGCATGTAGGCATGGAGGGTTGTGTTCTGGTGGCCTATGGGCAGTACTGTGGATGACAGGGCCATGTTCCAACAACTGCATTGCCAACCACAATGCTTCTCAGCAATACCCATGTCAGCAGTCATCCATACTCACTGTCCAGATGTCAATATCTGTCACTGTCCGAAAGATGGACATGCTATGAATGTGGGCCCATGCATACACACAGTACACCGGTGGAAGTACCCTAGACAGAGTGCATATAATGTAAATGTCAGCTGTACACAACTTTGGATTTGCATATACAGGTTAGCAGTACATTAGTTGTCACTGTAGTATGGAATACTGATGTATTCTGGCCAATAACTGGCAGATCACAAAAGGCACAGTTATGAAGTACTGAGAAACCCCTGATGTCCCCGCACAAGCTAGCATAAGGGGAATGTCCCAGGTATATCTGTGAGTCAGCTGCAAGTAGCTGCCATATGAATCATGCACTCAGCTCACCCCACCATCAGCCACAGGTTTATCACAGGTCATATCCTTGCTGTTGGGAATGAGTACAGTATGACCCCACTTCTGTATGGGAATACTCACAGCATGCTAAAAAGGTGTTCTATGCAGTTGTGTCCCAAACTGTAAGCAGCACCCTGCCTACATCCAGACCAATGGGTCAATATGTACAGAAACTATTGCCATTAACACCTGACACACCTACCCTGTCACCGCAGGGGAATCCACTGCCTTGCAGCCTGGGAATGTAGGAGTGACAGAATGCACTGGCCTGCTACAGATGGCCTACTTCACTACCAAATGGCCTACAGTCCTCTGTCAAAGGCCTGTACCTCACCCATAGTGCCAATGTATGGTATCTCATGGGGTCCCAACTAACAAACTAACACAGTCAACAGAACACAAATGCAAGGTCATGTTGACAAATCCCAGTAGGATGTCCCCCTCCCATGTCTTACTGTATGAACTGTGGACCAATCCACAAATACTGCTGGGATAAAGGGTGAACTATAGGGATACTTCCCAGATATCGCTTGCATAATGTTAGGATGAGGATAGAATAACAGAGTGGGGGGGTGTAGACGTATGGATGTCATGGAGTGTGTGAAGTCTGAAACTCTGATGTCTGCCCATACTAACCCTGCCTGCAAACCCAGAAATGGGTGGTTACAAACCTGCTCATAAACCACAATGTGAAGGGGAACTGACCAGATATATGAGCCCTGCCTCTGGGTAACCTGGGTGAATCTGTACAGCTGAGAGATATGGTCATAACAGGATATGGCCATTCTGTTAAGTCGATATATGTACAAGAAGGGGATCCTCAGCCACCATACTACCAAGGTGCTGGACCATTTACACAGACCCACCAGCAAGTGTTTGTAGCTACCCCTTCAGAATGGCAGGACTGTGCAAGAATGGTTAGACAGTGGACCACAATACTGAACTCAGCTTCATTCATCTTGTATTTCCCAGTAAATAACTGTGAGCAAATAATTATATATGTCAGTAGTTGATGACATAATACATCACAGTGTAAAACAGTACATATGTCTGAATATCTCTGCTAACACCAACCATGTAACACAAGCAACACAGGCAGCAATAGTTACAGTATCCCCCCATCTGTCACCCATTGTGACTCCATATTGTCAACATATCTACAGATATCCTGCAGAAACAGGTTGCTATCTGTAAGTTGAGAATACCAATCCCTGGACTGGAGTACAACCATAAATGGAATGGATTCATACACTCAATACAGACGGTCATACTAGGCATGCTCCTACACTTAGAATAATGAAGCACATGTCTGACAACACAGTGGACTATACATATCTGTCATTTGCAGATGTCTGTGCACACACACCAAATTGTACACCATTTATACTTCACACACACACATTGGATAGGACTACTCACACATATCCAAGGCCAACAATCTATAATATGTGAAACATATGCATATACATAGATGTGAGGAAGAGAGAGAGAGAGAGAGACAGAGACAGATAAAATTCCATTATGAGGCCTGTCCCACCCACTACACATCCAATTGGCTGATAGCACATGATGTACTGATGTCAATCACTGTAGACATTCCTTTTGGTAGCCCTCAGCCCTATAATGACTGTGGTGCCTGTGATAACTGTGCAACATGATAGTACAAATCAGTATTCATGTAGCATTTGTATACTCAGTCCTGTCAAATGTAAAGTTGTGTGTGACTGAGTGTGTGTGTGTTTCCAGAGGAATGATTTATGGCCCATTCACACACACTGCAATTCCCATTGCTCATGTTAGCACTCCTGCTGATGTCAGTCATCTTGAAATAAATCATCAGCCAAAACTCAGCCCAATAAGTTCTGTGGTGCTTGTGGTAACTGCCTAATACTGTAATATAGCAAACTAGTTAAGTAAGAGTTCTAATCCCACACATGGCAACTGTGATAGTCATTTTGTGTGTGTGTGTGCCGATGAATGGTTTTGAGGCCCTGTACACTCAATATACCTGCCATTCCCCTACTTTAGCACACCTGCTGATGTCAGTCACTTTGAAATAACCCTTTGGCTAAGTCTCAGTCCTACAAACTCCATGGTGCTTGTGATAATTGTATAATACTATAGTATAGCTAACTAGTTCGGTAGGGGTTCTAATCCAGACATGGCAACTATGATAATGTGTGTGTGTGTGTGTGTGTGTGTGTGTATATATGTGGAGAGGAATGATACTGAGGTCATTCACATTCACTACACCTGCCATTACCCACTTTAGCACATCTTCTGATATCAGTCACCTTGAAATACCCCTTTGGCCAAGTCTCAGCTTTATAAGCTCCATGGTGTTTGTGATGACTGTGTAATACTGTAGTGTAGCAAACTAGTTAGGTGGGATTTCTAATCCCAGACATGGCAACTGTGAAAATGTGCGTGCTTGTGTGGGAGAATATGTGTTTATGTTGACACCTGATTTTGTGGTCATTCACACTTACTACACTTCCCTTACCCACTCATTTAGCTCTGCAGCTGATTTCACTCACCTTCAAATATACCTTTGGACATCTTTCATATGTATAAGCTCTGTGGCGCTTGCGATAACTGTATAATACCATAGTTTAGTAAACTAGTTAGGCAGGAGTTTTAATCCTGGTCCTGGCAAATGTAATAATATGCGTGTTTGTGTGTGAGAGTGTATGAGTCTGTGTTGACACCTGATTTTGTGGTCATCCACAGTTACTGCACTTCTCTTACCCCTCCTTTAGCACTGCAGCTGATGTCACTCACATTTAAAGATACCTTTGGAGAGTTCTCCAACATATAAGCTCCGTGGTGCTTGCGATAACTGTATAATACCACAGTGTAACAAACTAGTTAGGTAACAGTTCTACTCCTGGTCCTGGCAACTGTAAAAATGTGTGTGTATGAGTCTTTGTGAACACCTGATTTTTGTGGTCATCCACATGTACTGCACTTCCCTTACCCCTCCTTTAGAACTGCAGCTGATGTCACTCACCTTCAAAGATACCATTGGACACCTCTCTAATATATAAGCTCTGTGATGTGCGTGATAACCGTGTAACACTATAATACCAATACATAGCTAGGTAGGGGTTTGAAACTCAGTACTGGCAAGTGTGTGTGGGTGAGTCACCAGTATCTTGCGGGGGTGTTGCTGTGATTGTGCAAAAAACAAGATCCATTAGAGGGTGGGTTTTGCTACATTTTCATATTGAAGACCCATATGTCCCAATGTCACATTACAAGACCAACAGTTGTCAAACACCATAGAGGTTGCTGTAGATAATCCACAGCCATACATTTATATACAGGCAACCATTATAATACCCAGAGACCTCTCTCCATCCACGGATCATACACAAACACGCTTGGCTCTTTCTCTCTTCCTTTCTTTCTTTCCCTCTGTCTGTCTCTCTCCCTCTCTCTGGTAGATGTGGGAAAATGCATCTCTTTTGCATAGGCAGCAGCTTGATTTTGGTAGGTAATGCTCATAATCAGCTGATGGCCTGTGCATGAATTGGAGTCCTCTACTTACTAATAGCATGTGGAACACCTGTGGTATCATTCCTATAGCTAATTGCATGGAAACACACTCCTATAAGTAAGCAGTGCACGTGGGTGTTGGCCCTTTTCCTTCACTGTGAGCAGGACTTCATGCAGGTATCTGACAGCATCACAGAGGGTAGTTGGAAATGCCTCTTACAACAAACACTATGGAGACAGGCCAACAAACCGAAAGGGGAAGTTCCAGACATGGGGACATAATGTAAGTATTGCTGTTCTACATTTGAAGTAATGTTGGTTTAACAGGGATTGTGTGGATATGGCTGTTCTGCATGATTTAAAGTCTGGCATGACGGTGTTATGTGGCTAGGAATATCTTACCTGTAGGGCTATCTGCAGACTGGCCAGAGTTTGGAATCTTAGATTTGGTGTGTTACTCACATATTTTCTGTCTTTATAAATGTAGCAGCATACACTGATGATTATATTCAGTAAACGGTAACATCCATGTGTGTTACTGACTTCATATCCCTCAGAAGAGATACTATATGTCACAAAAAACCCTGTTACACTAGCAATGTTCTCAGTTTATAATTGCAATTTGTCAATATTGGTCAAGTGTTTGTGCTTCTGTCCCCCAATTCTGTCACCCTTTGTTTATATGTCATGCAGTAGGAGGTGGATATGTACGGTATACCATTATTTACTGACATAATTCCTGCTATCAAGCCAGTAATATAACAGACTGCCAGACATGTAATGTATAGGAGGCCTAATAGTTGAACACAAAACCTGGACATTCTGTTGTAGTCTGTACAGTAGTGAGGTCTGTGTACTTATGGGGATTTTTGATAGAGTGTCTATTATGTAGCAGTGTATTGTGATCATGTTTTTTGGCCTGTGTACAGGCTAGAGTAGATGTCAGTGTTCTTGGTCCTGTTCTATCTGACGTTGCATGCTGCTCCAGTTTCTGATACCCTATCAGCCTATGTCTGTAGGGCCTGACTGTGAGACATGCCCCAAAACACAGTCAGGCATCAGACTACATTGTGAATTGGGGCAGTATATGTAGGGTTAGTGTGTGCGTGGCAGACATGATGATGACTTATGTTCACATAGGTCACAGACTGTACTATTACGTAGGCTTACCATTATGTGACTGTGACTATGTTGAGATTGGTTGTGGGTATGCACTTTCACACTGGTGTCTGTTACTCCATGCTGTTACACACCATTAGTGCCTGCTATATTTGCAATTACATGTGTATTCACCCATAGGTAAACTGGGTTAGTGTTGTGGCAGTCTGCCTGTAGTGTACACCATGTTTGGTGACATGTCTAGAAGCACAATGTATTTACCCTAGTGTGATGTTATGTCCAGATATTTGTCAGATGTACTGTTGCCTGACCACCATACGTGTTGTGTATTTCTGACAAAGCAGTGGGATGCTGTGAAGATGTATGTCATTAACTAGTGTGAAGTATGTGGCTTGGGATCTCTGCTCCTCCATTTAATATGAGTTAGGACAGACAGGAGGTTGTGAATGCATCAAATGTGTGAGCTTACCTAGTCCAGTATTTCTGATATAGCCACATTTTCATGGCTTTAAACATCCCCTTTGTCAGGCTTGTTCCACATTTCTTGAACTAAGGCGCTCTGTGTATACCTCCTGACTGACCAGATTGTTTCAAACTGTCCATGTTTATTGCTCATATTTCTTCTGTATTCCACAGGATCATTACTGTGATTTATGTGGTACTTCACTATGATGATTTTATGATGTCTTTCAGTAACTAATGGTGTACATGTCAGTTTCCAAAGAGCCTTCCTTCACAATATGTATGTTGATACAACCCCTGTCACTGTAGCAACATCCTTCATTTATAACTGCAATACATACATTACATTCCCTTGCACTAAGAGGTTGAGACTTATGGTGCTGAGGTATGACTCTACTACATGTCATGGGCATATGTTATATATACATCCCTACACCCACCCCCCACAGCAAAGGTAATCACCATG